>NC_058406.1:124615034-124922984 GCF_002201575.2 Neomonachus schauinslandi | reverse complement strand
TATTTCTTTTTGTTGTCTGATTGCTGTGGCTAGGACTTCTAATGTCCTACCCATCACCAGGCTAGCAGTGGTGATAGTGGACATCCCGGCCGCGTTCCTGACCTTAGGGGAAAAGCTCTCAGTTTTTCCCCATTGAGAATGATATTCGCTGTGGGTTTTTCATAGATGGCTTTTATGATATTGAGGTATGTACCCTCTATCCCTACACTCTGAAGAGTTTTGATCAAGAAAGGATGCTGTACTTTGTCAATTTTTAATTCAAAAATCCTAGCAAACTACTAAGAAGGAAACTTTCCTAACTTTATAAAGTATCTATTAAAAACAAAAACCTACTATGGGCGCCTGCGTGGCTCAGTTGGTTAAACGACTGCCTTCAGCTCAGGTCATGATCCCAGGGTCCTGGGATCGAGGTCCGCATCGGGCTCCCTGCTCCGCGGGAAGCCTGCTTCTCCCTCTCCCACTCCCCCTGCTTGTGTTCCCTCTCTCGCTGTGTCTCTCTCTGTCAAATAAATAAATAAAATCTTTAAAAAAACAAAAAACAAAAAAAACAAAAACCTACTAATGTTGCAATGATCATTCCTCTTAATATCAGGACCCACTCAAAAAAATATTAAGTATTACCACTTCTTTTCAACATTGTATTTCAATTCTTAGGCCCAGTTAAAAAAAAAAAGACATAAAAGCTATCAAGACTGAAAAGAAACAAAACTGTCATTTTTACTACTTTTCACTAATGATAGCGATCATATAATCATATAGAGAAAAAAAGAAAAGCTATAATAACTGGAAAGAAAGAAATAACACTGTCATTTTCACAAACAATATGGCTCTTTACATAGAAAAATTCAAAATAATTTCTGACTAAGTAAGAATAAATAAGATAATTTAGCATGTTTCTCCATGCACATTTAAAATCAAAATAATAAACTTATTTTATCATAATTAAATCCACTTTCTGGTCCAATCTCAGAGAATAATCCATGGTAAAACCTCCTCATTTTCAGAGTAGGCTGGCATTGAAGCCCTTTTGAAGCAGGACTTCAATGAGCTGGATGATCCTCCAAAATCACACTTTTAAGTATATTAAAATACAGAAGAAAGTAAACTAATAGATATAGATTCTGTAACACCTTCACTAACCCAGAGAAGAGTAAAATGACCAATTTGTCTATCTCTATCTCAGCAAGGCATTTACTTTTCACAAACTAAAACTCTGCTAGATATTAAATAAAATTTCAGTATCAGTGAAAAGAAAACATCAAATTCAGAATTTCTGCAAACTATATGATTTTTATGAATAACCATTATTTGTCAAAATGAGCCAGCAAGAAAAAAAACCCTCCATTTAAGAATCCCAGATGTATACCCGGGGCGCCTGGGTGGCTCAGTTGGCTAGGTGTCTGCCTTTGGCTCTGGTCATTATCCCAGGGTCCTGGGATTGACCCCCACCCATGTCAGGCTCCCTGCTCAGTGGGAGCCTGCTTCTCCCTCTCCTCTCTGATTGTGCTCTCTCTCGCTATCTCTGTCACTGTCTCTCTCTCACAAATAAATAAATAAAATATTTGGGAAAAAAAAAGAAAAAGAATCCCAGATGTATACCCCATGTGAGTGAGAAGGCAATCAATTAAACAAACAAAAAAGGATGCTATTTATTTTAGCTGCATCTTTCTTAGGCTTGCTTAGATTGAATGGAGTCACATAAATAGTTATGTTTTTACTTTACTCAAATCATAATATTTTTAACCACATGGATAACTTAAGACTCTCACAAACAACAGAAAATCCAACTCAGTCCTTCTTACACACACACACACAAAAGGGGCATCCACGGACTCCTGTACTAGACTACAGAGATTTTAATTCCTTTTACTTTGTGGATCATCTTTTACCCTTCTTTGAGGTCTTTGCATATTTTTCATTTGTGAAACTTAGAAGTAGTGGAAAGGTTTAGCCTGCTTTGTAATAAAGCAAAGATTATCTTGTATTTCTGCAAACCATAATGGTTTTATGCATTTATTCATTCAACAAGTATTTAATTAAATTCTTATGATGCATATACTATAAATTAGAAACTTAGGAGGAATATTGGGGGGGGGGAGCCAATAGTATAGTTAGAAAGACAAACTATAACCCAGAAAGTAGTTAAATAACATTGTGATTAACCCCTAAAGTGAGTGGCACAGCCCCTAAGTGCAATAGGAGTTCACAGAAAGAGTGTATCTAGGGTAGCCATACATGTCCAAAATATTTAATTAAAAAAACAAAACATGAAATATCCCTTAATGAGCGGTTGATACTCAGATAGGAAAATGTAGATTCTGGGGTATGTGCCCAGATCCTTCCTTCAGAAACAAAAGCTCATTCTGCCAAATGCCAGGAGTGTTGGCTGCTGGGAGGCCCTCACCTAAGGCCTTTTCCAGAATTGTCCTTCCAGGAAGGCAGCTGCCTCATCCAAGGTCACATTCTCTCTCTCTGGAGGAAGTGTGCTTCTAATCACTAAGTACAAAAACCCAGCCCCATGCTTCTATTGGAACAGCCTTTAAAGGCCTCCCCACTTCCAGGGCTCTCCCAGTGAGGGTCCCTATGTGATCAGCCGAAGGCTTTCTTATAACAGCCTCACAGTTCACTTTGTTCCTCCATTCAGTCCCACTGCCTTCACTCCCTTCAAGGTGCTGCTCCCATGAGCATTCTGCAATTAACCCTCTGCATGAAAATCTCCATCCCAGAGTCTGTCTCCCGAGGAACCTAGTCTAAGACATTATAGAAAACAGAGAAAATACTCAATGTAGAGAGAACACCAAGCAAAGACTTGACATTATAAGTTTTGGGGTAATTGGACAAACTAGCCTGGTTCACACTGAAGGCAGTGTGTGGGGAAAACGAAAAGTATGGTTAAACAGATTTTGGAGGACCCTGAATGCCACCCTCATTTGGAATTCATCCCATAATTCAGTGTTCCAAAACTCTGGCATCTTCAGTGTCCCAGGACTGTGAATTCATCCTCCTGGATGTCTGGACACAGAGCTAAAAGTGACAAAGTGCAAGCATGAAAATTCTCTGAAGTTTGATTATCTTTAAAATTTACATGAATCTTGCATTTTGCCCACAGTTATCGGCATTTGTCATAATGAATGCATCCTCTTGTTTAAGAAGCATGGCCACAATGAGTGGAGAAACAGTGTGTGTGTGTTTGCGTGTGTGTGTGTGTTCACAATTCTCAGTGTTTTCAGCTCTTTAAAGAGGGCTTTAAAGAGGGCTAAAAAAGGGCGCCTGGGTGGCTCAGTTGGTTAAGCGACTGCCTTCGGCTCAGGTCATGATCCTGGAGTCCCGGGATCGAGTCCCGCATCGGGCTCCCTGCTCGACAGGGAGTCTGCTTCTCCCTCTGACCCTCCCCCCTCTCATGTGCTCTCTCTCATTCTCTCTCTCTCAAATAAATAAATAAAATCTTTAAAAAAAAAAAAAAGAGGGCTAAAAAAAAAAAGAGGGGGAATAGGTAAAAATGATAGTTGGATTGTGTTTGAAAATGTTGACTCACTTCTTCCTCCTGCCCCAGCACCATTTCTACCCACCTGATGCTCATTTCCATGCTACCTGCTCTTAGCCTCTCCTAACCGTCACTTCTGATTTGTCTACTCAATGAGGGGTTTTCCTCTCATCCTCCGCCAATAGGCCCCATTAAGGTTTTAGTTGACAAGAAATTCAGTACTAATATGCAAATTCAGTATGCATGTGGGAGTCAGCAGGGGCCTCAAGAAGACGAAATCATCTAAAACAAATGACTTAATACTAATAGCAATAGCGCAGTAACACAAAGAGCTTCGAAAATCAGAATGGTTGTGGGAGCAAAAACAGCCCCTTGGTACCTCGTATAAAAGCTGGATCCCATTCTTATCCATTCTTATCTTTTTGCACATGCTACAGAGTTATAATAATATCACACATACAATCTTGAATTCATCTTTTCTACATTTTTAATGGTTCCATAATATCCCATCTAGAGAAAAGTTTATTTAACCTTTTAAAATAATGTTTAGTAAGAAGAGTAAGAACAAATAGCTAATTGCAGGAAATGGGCTCCTGTGCACTGTGGAAACAGGTCAGAGAACAAGGCTGACCAAGTCTCTTTCTTTGTGGAGGTTTTAAGACAGGGAGCCAAACACTAAACAAATAAATGAGAACCTGCCACACCTGATGAGTGCTGTAGGGGATAAAACACTGGAATGGTGGAGTCTGATGGGAAGCTGTTGAGACTGGGTTGCCTGTGAGGGCCTCTCTGACATGTTTAACCCTGAGATCTGAACAGCAGGAGGAGCTAGCCACGTGAGTGAGGCATGTAAGGGGAAACTCCAAAGCAGAGAAACAGACCATGCAAAAGCCCTGAGTCTCAAAGCTTGCCTTTTAGGCAGCTTCGTCTCTGCTACTCATAAGGCTAACCCTGGGAGACATCGTCTTGCAAATATATTCTCACTAAACAATCCAGAATGAGCCAAGCAAATATTTTTAGAAAGAAAGCCAGCTGTCGTGGGTAACAACAGGAAACAGAGGATTCAAATATATCCTAGGATGTGCCTAAATTATTTGGACCAAGAGTAGGTCATTTTATGAGTTATAGAACATATTTATATTCATCCTTATTTCAGAAAGAAGTATTTTCCAAAGTAGTATAAATTATGATCAAATAGCATAAATAAAAAGTGGAGGGAAAAAAGATAAAGTAAAAAAACGTAGACAATGTGGGGAAAAAACGAAGGTATAAATGCTCATGAAAAAGGAATTCTCATATACTATTGGTGGGAATGTAAATTGGGGAGGGGTGAAATAGAAGAGATTAAGAATACACTTATCTTCATGAGCACTGAGACATGCATAGAATTGCTGAACCATTATAATGTACACCTGAAACTAATATAACACTGTATGTTAACTATACTTCAATAAAAAAAAGGAAAAAATGTTCATGATAATGGCCTACATTCTGGCTACCACTAGGTATGACTTTTCCAGAACTCTATGCAAAAAAAAGGAAGGGAATACTATGAATTACACAGTTCAAAATAGTTATATACGATTATTTTTCTTTCTTTTTTATTTTATTTATCTTTTAATTCCAGTATAACTAACATACAATGTTATATTAGTTTCAGGTGTATAATAGTGATTCAACAATGCTGTATGTTAGTGCTCACCATGATAAGTGTACTCTTGATCCTCTTCACCTATTTCACCCATCCCCCCACCCACCTCCCCTCTGGTGCCCATCAGTTTGTTCTCTGTAGTTGGGTCTACTTTTTAATTTGTCTCTTTTTCCTTTGTTTGGTTTCTTAAATTCCACATATGAGTGAAATCATATGGGCATTTGTCTTTCTCTGACTGACTTATTTCACTTAGCATAATACCCTCTAGATACATCCATATTGTTGCAAATGGCAATATTTCATTCTTTTTGTGGCTAAGGAATATTCCATTTTGTGTGTATGTGTGTGTGTGTGTGTGTGTGTGTACACCACATCTTCACATCTTCTTTTATTCATTCATCTACTGATGGACAGTTGGGCTGATTCCATAATTTGGCTACTGTAAATTATGCAACATAGAAGTACATTTATCCTTTTGAATTAGTGTTTTCATATTCTTTTGGTAAATACCCAGTAGTGGAATTACTGGATCATATGGTATTTCTAGTTTTAATTTTTTGAGGAACCTCTGTACTGTTTTCACAGTAGCTGCACCAGCTTGCATTCCCACCAACAGTGCATGAGGGTCCCTTTTTCTTGGCATCCTCGTCAACACTTGTTGTTTCTTTGATTTTAGCCATTCTGACAGGTGTGAGGTTCATACACTATCTTTGACATTATAAAATTGAACAATAGTTCAATTTCAAAGAGGATGCTGCCTAATGCAATGAACATGCCCCTCCACAACATCCTTTAACAGATGACAAAACTGTATTTTCATGGTTTGATTCTTATGACTCCCAAAGGATTCTTAAATCACTCCACTGCACAACTCAGGGAAAGAAATTCTTCAGTGGGTCACCCTAATGCTGAATGGGCACCCAAGTCACTGTTCAACTAACTTTATCCAAAAATATGTTTGCTAATAACTTGAGAACTTAATGTATATGACCCTCATGAATTATTCACCAAATATTATTTCTCAAAATTGAACTATTGATAAACCTATTGACACTGATCTCTGTCTTAGATTCCCTATCAATCCATACACCGTAGAAGTGGATGTTGCCAATTGTGCACAGACCTCAATGTCTTTTTTTTTAAAGATTTTATTTATTTATTTGACAGAGAGAGACAAAGCGAGAGAAGGAACACAAGCAGGGGGAGTGGGAGAGGGAGAAGCAGGCTCCCCGCAGAGCAGGGAGCCTATGTGGGGCTCGATCCCAGGACCCTGGGATCATGACCTGAGCCAAAGGCAGACGCCTAACAACTGAGCAACCCAGGTGTCCCTAGACCTCAATGTCTTAACTGAAAGTTAAGAAAGGGTTAGATTTAAAACAATTCTGTGAAAACTAGGACTTTAAGCTTCCACAGAGCAGAGGATTTGTCATCTGTATACTTTAAGAGTATTTTTTCATATCATTGCTATACCACTAAAATGAAAGATAATAAGAAATGTTTCAATGAATTTTCAGTCGGAATAGAATAATATTCTGCACTTAATAAACTGTAGCTGGTTTCAATTACCATTTTATATAATGCTAAGCTGATTATTATACATTGTAAACAAAAAATACAACAGGAAAAAATGAAATAACCAAAACAATACCAGGTCCTCTGGAGAGAATTCATGGAAGTAAAATAGCATTAAAATAAAAATAGTACCTCAAAAACATACGGCTACAATAAATCTTACACAATAAAGTTCACTTCATACAAACAGATATATTACTTCAATGTACAGACAAATAAAATGTATTCTCAATTCAATATAGCTAGTCACTTTGAATTTAGATCATGTTCAAAAAGTGAAGAAACAGCAGGAGTTAAACACTCCTTTACGCTCCAGGCTATCCTTCAAAAAAAAAAATTCTCTTTTTTATGTTAAAGGAAGAAATTACAACCTAAAACTATCAGTGTGTTTCATGTAGAACATTACCCAACAATCAGATCATTTAGATATTTTTAATAATTCATGTTTAGATGTCTTACTGTTGCTAAGAACTTCCAGGAACAAAGACAACAGAAACTAAGTCTATTTAACATATCTACTTTTCATGTTATTTAATTTACATACTTGATTCTATGGCAAATTTCTTGAAAACCAATTTCTAAATGTCAATTTAAAATATGAATTTCTTACTTCTATTAGTATAATGATGGAATGTATTGATGAGTATGAAAATGGACCAAGCATATAAACAGAAAACCAAGATAGGCTTTTGTAAAATTACCGGAATAGGATAGTTGAGAGTGCCCCCAAGTATTGCCAGTCTTTTCTAAATACACAGGAGTTTTTGAGGACAGGAAATGTTTTATTTGAATTTATATTTCTCAGTACATAATACAGCACCCAATAAACGTACCAAATGAATATAAATGAAGTTCCAAACATCATGCACCAAAGAATTTAATAGCTGTTGAAAAGATAACAAAGTCATAATGAATTTTCAAGAAAGTGAAGTCTCCCATAAACTACTGACATATTCCCAGACTCCTAGTGGCAAATGATTATTCATACCCAAACCACCCTTTTCAAATTTGTTAAGTTGGTCCTGATTTTTTTTATTCATAAATGTATTTGACAACTATTTAGTAGAACACCTATTATGCACCAGACATTTTCTAGGCATGAAGATATAAGCAGTTAAAAAGACTGACAAATATCTTCCTGTAAGAAGCTTAGGTACTAGTGGGATAAACAATATAAACTGAAATCAAAGGAATAAATCCAATAAAACAATATCAAATGACAATAAGGTATATATAAAAAAAAAATCATGCTACAGAGAGTGACAGGGGAGGCTGGGTCTGTGTGTGCTATTTTAGTTGAGGGTGATCCAGCTTGCCTCTCTGAGTCAAGACATATTCGGGATTGTTTTCTAATTACGTAAAATGTTTCCAAATTTAGCCAAAGTATACTTTTGTGATACAGCCAACAAACAAGACCTGCCCCCACCACTGAACAAAGAACACACACACACACACACACACACACACTGAACAAAGAAGACACACACACACACACACACACACACTGTTTGGCCAAGTGCTACTCTCCTTTCTACCTGTGCCAAAATGCTTTTTCAGAGAATCCAGAGCTACAACATAAAAATGCAGATGCACACTTTGAATTAGTCCTAATTTCAGGATACTAGATGGTCATCCTTCAAAAGCATCTCTCCACATCATCTGTCATTGAGGTATCAATATTAATAGGAAAGAGAAGTAGCAGCATCTAATGTGATGGCAGCCAAAATTCACTGGGTGTACACCAAGTGCCAGGCACTGGACTGGGTTCTTTAGACCTTGGTTCATCTCATACATTCCTCATAAAGCCCCTCTTAGGTATTATTTTGCAGATGAGGACGTTGATGTTCACAGAGATCATCAAGCAAAGTGCTCAGGGTCAAGCAGAGAGTAAATGATTGCTAAGCTTGAGATATTTCCAAAGATCACCTGCTTCATCCCATATAACTGTGTCATGCGACTTCCTCACTCAAATGCACTTGAGGGGTATGCAGTAAGCCTTGCACAGTGGTGTGACTTAATTTATCAGGCCCTCTCTTAAAAGCAGATATTAAAAAGGGAAAAATATGACTGAAAGTGAATTAGGTAGTTAAGTACATAATTAAAATTTATTCACTGTACATAAAGGGTAATTAATGTGACGGGGAATATTTTGCTCTAGGTCTTAAAGGAATAAATACGAAGATGCTATTTGCTAGCTGGTTATATCTTCAATGTACTTTTTCCATAGAAGGAAAAAAAAAATACACAAGTTAATGTTTTGTTTAATTCAACAGATATCAATTAAGCCCTGTGTTATAGTCTGTGCTCCACTAGATACAGTAGATGCACAATAAAGAATGAGGGAAGATACTTGTTTCCCACCTTCAGGAACTAAAGATCTACCTTCAATACCAAACATGATATATTATACGAACAAACACCTCCTGTCAGCAAATTACTGATATTCATACATCTTTCACTGTAGAAGAGCCTGCTGTCTAGCTGGATAGATTGTCCTCTATGAATGGAAGGGCCCAGAGGAATGACATAAAAAGCAGGCTCCCTATTCTAACCAATCACATCAGTCCACTTTTTAAATGTATGCATGCTAGCCTATAAAATTCCCTCTCAGCACTGCTTGAGCTGTGTCCCACAAATTTTGATATATCTTCCTTTTCCTTGTTTGATGGATTTTTATTCCCCTGAGATTTCTTCTTTTTTTAAGATTTTTTATTTATTTATTTGTGAGAGAGAGAGAACGAGAGAAAGCACAAGCAAGGGGAGCAGGAGAGGGAGAGGGAGAAGCAGGCTCTTCACTGAGCAAGGAGCCTGATGCATGGCTGGATCCCAGGACCCTGGGATCACAACCTGAGCAGAAGGTAGATACTTAACCAACTGAGCCACCCAGGCATCCCTGAGATTTCTTCTTTGCCCATATTATTTAGAAGTATGCTGTATATTTTCACAGTGTTTTAGAAATTTTCCTGTTTTCTTTCTGTTACTGACTTATAGTTCTATTCCATTGTGATGGAGAAAATACATTGTATGATTTCAACTGAGGTTTGTTTTGTGGTTCAGGGAATGATCTGTCTTTCCATGTCATTCCATGTCACTTGGAAAAAACATGTATTCTGTAGTTGTTGCATAGAATGGTCTACAAATGTTGACTAGGACTTAGTTGACTAAGTCTACATAGAATGGTCTACAAAAACTTAGGACTGCTATTTTTCTTGGGTTGACTCTTACAATACTATATAATGATAGTTTCTATCTCTGGTAATTTTCTATCCTCTGAAGTCTACTTTATCTGATATTAAGATAGCCACTCCTCTTTTCTTTTGATGTTTGCATATTTTTTTCTATTCTTTTACTTTTAGCCTGTTTATATCTTTGTATTTTAAATGAGTTTCTTAGACACAGCATATGGTTACATCATGTTTTTTAATCCACTCTGACAATCTCTGTCTTTTAATTGGTATCCTTAGACCATTTGCATTTAATTTAATTATTGACATATTAGGGCTAAAGTCTGCCATGTTATTTTTTGTTTTCTGTTCTTTGTTTTGTTTTTATTTTTCCTATTCCTGTGAGTTATCTGAACATTTTTTAGAACTCCATTTTAAATTACTAGAGTTTTGGGGGCACCTGTGGCTCATCTGCCTTCAGCTCAAGTCATGATCCCAGGGTCCTGGGATGGAGCCCCATGTCAGGCTCCCTGCTCAGCAGGGAGTCTGCTTCTCCCTCTCCCTCTGCTCCTGCCCCCTGCTCATGCTCTCGCTCTCTCTCTCTCAAATAAATAAATAAAATCTTTTTTAAAAAATCTATTAAGTTACTAGAGTTTTTGAGAGCATCTTTATGTACAGCTTTTTTAGCGGTTGCTCTAGGTATGACATTATATATATATACAACTTATCCATAGGAGTCGTTGTTTGACCAATGTAAGTGAACTATAGAAAACTTACCTCCTTTGTTCCTCTTTACTCTTCCTTGCTTATAATACAACTGTCTTAAATACTCCTCTACAGAACCACATCTGACACTGCTATAATTTTTGCTTCAACCACCAAATGTAATTTAGAAAACTTGAGAAGAAAAATGTATTATATTTAGTCATATCTTTGCTCGTTCCATGTTCTTTCTTCCTTCCTAATGTTCTAAAGTTTTTTCTTTTATAATTTTCTCTCTGTTTAAAGGACTTCCTTTAGCCATACTTTTAGGGTAGACCTGCTGGTGACCAATTCTCTTGATTTATCTTTCAATTTCTTTTTTTGAGTTTCAGAGGTAAAATTTAGTGATTCATCAGTTGCATATTACACCCAGTGCTCATTACATCACATGCCCTCCTTAATGCCCATCACCCAGTTACCCCATCCCCCGACCCACCTCCCCTCCAGCAACCCTCAGTTTGTTTCCTAGAGTTCAGTGTCTCTTATGGTACAGCAATGTCCACAATAGCCAAATTATGATTTCCCCTTCATTTCTAAAGGATATTTTCTCTGAGTACAGAACTCTAGGTTCTTTCTTTCAGCACCTGAAAAAGGTTTTGCCACCGCCTCCTGATATCTATAGGTTTGATGAGAACCTGCTGTCAAATTGTTTTTCCTGTATAGGTAAGGTATTTCATTTCTCTTGCTGCTTTCAAGATATATCTTGTCTTTTTTTTTTTTCCAGAAGTTTAATTATAAGTATCTTGGCATGGATTTAATGGCAGGAGTGGCCTCATTACCACTCAGCAATGTAGAAAGTCCTGACTCTTTTCTAGGCCTCCTCTGACATGACCCCGTGGGGAGGGAGAGGAATATCTCACTATTGCCAGGGGTAAGAGAAGCCAGGCTTCCCAGATGGTCTCCACTGACACTGGGCTCACATGGTAGGGTTAAGAGTGGGGCCACAATGTAAATGTAAAATAAAGCCACAATGAGAAATCACACAAATCTATTAGAATGGCTACTATTACAAAGACAGGTGATACCAAGTTTTGGTGAGAATATGGAACAGCTGGAACTCTCATACAATGTTCACAGGAACATAAAATTGCACATACACTTTTCAAAACTAGTGGCTAATGTCCTAAAAAGTTAAACCTACACCTACCATATGATCCAGCCAATCCACTCCAGGCATTTACCCAAGAAAAACAAAAGCATACATCCATACAGAATACTGCTCAGCAATTAAAAGAAATAAACTATCAATACATAATACAAAATGGATGAATTGTAAAATAATTATGTTGAGTGAAAGAAGATATACCCCCCAAAAACTACATAGTGTATGATTTCATTTATACAAAACTCTAGAAAAGGAAAACTATTCTATAGTGACAGAAAGGAGACCAGTGGTTGCCTAGGGAGGTGGAGGGAGTAAGGAAAGGTACAAAGGAGGAATTACAAGGGGCATTCTAGACAACAAGAAGGAGACAAGGCATATGAGGAGCACGTCCTAACTAAGTCCATGTATTTTAAGGCACCTTCCAGAGAATTCCAAATAACATTTCCAGTATTTATCATTGCCTCTATGCCACTTATATATTTTATTATGCACCATATATAGTGCAAAGGAGAAATAACTATTCATAATAAAGAAGTTCTATTATAAAGAAGGAGAAACAGTCTATCTCAGCACCCTTCCTTGTGTTCCAGTACTCTTGTGCATTTATTTTTTTAAGATTTTTGTCGATATTTCGGGGCGCCTGGGTGGCTCAGTTGGTTAAGCGACTGCCTTCGGCTCAGGTCATGATCCTGGAGTCCCGGGATCGAGTCCCGCATCAGGCTCCCTGCTCAGCAGGGGGTCTGCTTCTCCCTCTGCCCTCTTCCCTCTCGTGCTCTCTGTCTCTCATTCTCTCTCAAATAAATAAATAAAATCTTTAAAAAAAAAAAAAGATTTTTGTCAATATTTCAATAAAATTTTGGAGGAAGAAGAGGAAAATGTATAGGCTTAGTTGACCAGAATTGTACATTTTCTTTACTCAGAATTATAGCTTGTTACTTATTGGTTTCCATGTATAAACCCACTGATACAATTCTTAACTAAATTCACATAATTTAATGTTTAAAGAAAACCCAATGGGTGAACTATTTGTAAGTACTTATTTCCTAGATGCTCATTTTTATTTTTACTTTTAATACTTTTTTACTTTGAAATAACTTTAAACGTACAGAAAAGGTATATGAACAGCACAAATAACTCCATATACCCTTCACCTAAAGACCCCATTCACGTTTTGCAAAACTTTCCCAAGAATGTCCTTCTTAGTGAAAGTGTCAGTTCTAGGACTATATTTTGCACTTAGTTGTACTGTCCCATCAGTCTGAAACTTCCCTTGACCTTCATGACCTTAACATCTTTGAAGACACCAGGAAAGCAGGACTTCCCTATCAGGTTTATCAGATATTTTTTCATTAATCAGTTCAGGTCATGCATGACTGGCAGAAATATTAAAGAAGCAAAATCATGTTGTTTTAATTGCATCCTATCGGAGGCACACAATATTGATTGTCCCATCACTTGAGTAAAGCAGCATCAGCCAGCTTTCTTTACTATAAAGTTACTTTTCCCTTTGTAATTAACAACTACTTTGTGGAAAGATACTAGAGATTAGGTAAACATCTCATACCTCCTCCAACTTTCACCCATTATTTTTGGCAACAGTTAATGTTTCTTGCCTGAATAATTGCTAAATGCTTGCCAAATAGTGATTTTCTAATTCCACCACCCCTTCTACTCTTATTAATTGGCACTCTACTATAAGGTAAAGCTTTCTCTTCTCCCCATAAATTGAATATCCCATTATATTGCAGGATAATAAAATACTCCCATTTTATAAGTAAGAAAATCTGTTACACTCATACTTCAGGTCTCAAATTGTTCCAGATTTAGTTAACAGAGCCTCTTCAAGCTTTTGACATGTTCCTATAATTCTTTGACTACTTCCTTATTTCGCATAAGATGGTCCAGGCTCATCTTGTACTTTCCCAGACCCATTTCTCCAAGGATACCTGGTTCTACTTGATGGAGAATGGTATTTAGAATGTAAAATCTGGTCACTAGGTGTGCGCATTGCTACTGAGGTGTTGCTATTCCCAGGCCATCACAGTAAACAGAGTAAGAAAATAAATGCAGGCATATATACTTATGTATATGGTAATACATACAAATCTATACTTACTTCTGTTTCCTATTTTATAAGTAAGACAATCTGTTACTCTCATATTTTGAGTCTCAAATTGTCCCAGATTTAGTTAACAGAGCCTCTTCAAGCTTTTGACATGTTCCTATAATTCTTTGACCACTTCCTCATTTCCTGGTATAAGATGGTCTAGGTCTTGTACCTTCCCAGACCCAAGTCTAGAATCAACCATTTCTCCAAGGATACCTGGTTCTACTTGATGAAGAATGGTATTTAGAACTCAGAATCTGGTCACTAGGTGTGCTCATTGCTACTGAGGTGTTGCTTTTCTCAGGCCATCACAGTAGACAGAGTAAGGAAATAAATGCAGGCATATATACTTATGTATATGTTAATACATACAAATCTATGCTTACTTCTATTACATTTATATCTGTTTCTATTCTTGAAGTCATGAGATACACCAATACTTCCAATTTCAATCCAACACCACAGGGTTCATTCTACATTTTTTCCTTTTTATATTTGTGACTCCCATCTCTAATAGCAAGAGAGCTGGCTTGCATTATTTTCAATATATTTACTTATTCTCTCAACTGCCCCCTACCTCATATATAACAAATCTCCTGATCCTGCCAGGCGACTGCCTGATAATCTGCAGGCCAACTGGAGTTCAAGGTTGCAGACATGGCTGGAAAGTTTGGGGTAGGGTACCAGAGAAAAATAAGTTCTGCAGTAGTAGGTGTGTGAATGATGCAAGCTGACGGTTGACCACCTGTTTGATATGAGTCCACCTCATAACACATATGTCAAATTGGTTAGCACGAATTTAGCCCATGTAAGTAGAGGTACTTTGAAGTAAACAGAGGTGATAAAAGTGGTTCCATTCCACTTGGAGTGGTTCAGACCACATTTGGAGAAATGTAGTGAATTGGGTTTGCCACATCTTCAATACACAGAGATTTAAATATTCTATGGAGAGGTAATGGGGGCTCCATTATCCTGCTTTTAATAGTTTAGGATTTCACTCTCTTATAAATGTAATCATTCCTAAACCAAGGTATATGACTGCCCTAAGCACCCTTCCAACCAATAATATTCAAATAATTATTCTGTTTATTTCATGGGAAATGGGAGAAGCTGATAAGTATATACTTCTCTATGTTGAAAATAGGGAATTTATTGTGATGTTCCACATCATATAATTTATGAGGAATGAAGTTTAACTGCTTACAATATAGACGAAAGAGATCACTTGATCCCAATAAGCAGATATATGCCAGTTAATTATTCAGTTTCAGAATTTTTTACTGTCAGGTTCTTCAACTATTAAGTGGTTGGTTGAGATAAGTCTTGTGTTTGCACCATGAATCTTGCCCATATGTGCTGCAAAAAAAACATACTTTGGTGGAAGCCAAACCATTTCACATCTTGCTAATTAAGTAAGTCATTACATGTGGAAATCTATATTAAATAGGACTACAGTTCTAATTTATTGAAGCAATGTCCAGCATTCCTTATAGATTGATGCCTAGGCTGTTCACTACTAACCTGTCCTGAATAAGCCAATGAAAATACTAATAGTATTCCATCGTACAAAAATTTCAAAGAGGTTGTAGAATATAAGTCATTATTACCTTATCCACCTTACATCTTTATATTATTTAATTAAAATATCATTACCCAAGACTCTAATGCAATGATTTCTAAGCATGGTTTCATAATGCCTCAAAGCATGTTAAATCATTTAAAGGCAATATAAATTTATACTCTTAAATCACCTGGAAACAAGATAAATTTTCATCTAGAGTAGTTTTTGAAATACAATACTGTGTACAGTTTTATGAGCTTCTCACATGATAAAATGTTAGAAATAAGCAAATAAGCTAAGTAAGAAATAAACTAAGTAACTAAATTAAGTAATTAAGCTGTATAGGTAAAAACAGCAGGATACAAGTATTCTCAACCAGTATATGTTACCTTTGCTTTTTGTTTTAAACAATATTCATGTGCTCTCTTTAAAGCGCCTTACTCCAATAAGTTCTCTCAAAATATTCCTACCTTACAAAATCTCTAAAGGGAACATCTTGTCGGGTCTTGTATATTTTCAAAACTAAGGTAAGCCTATGTCACCAACTCCAGTGCCTTAGCACAAAAAAAAAAAAAAAAAATCACAACATAGAACAGATAAAACTTGGGAGTCACCTATTTCAATCTGTGATAGGTAAGAGATTTTAACTTATGTACTGTTTCTTACATTGTGGCCCAGGAATTAAACATGTAACAATCATTTGTGCCACTTCTTACTAAGTTCAGGTTTCTGGGATCCTCCTTGATTGATCTCCTAAAGCAGTTCTTATGAGAACCATTGACCAAAGTCCTGGGAGCTTTGAGGAAAATGCCAGATCAACAATATCCATTTTACACTAGTTTCACTGGTTTTCTAGCATGAGGAGAGAGAGGCTACAAGCTAGTGAGATTTTCTAATTTTGTGAAGTACGTAGAATTCTACTCAAAACCAAGCTCTGTTAGGATCAAAATTTTTGCATATGAACCTGCTTTTAGTAGAAGTTAGCTCTTTTCTCCCTTCAATTATTTAAAGTGCAAATCAATCCTCAAAAATTACCTACTCATCACTGCAATCCAAGCTAATGGGGATGTAGGTAATATGTAACCCCCCCCAAAAAATCAATAAAATACACAGCATATAATTTTGTCATTGTTTGGTTTTTGGTGAGCAGGTCTTACAATTTTATGAAAACAATTCTGCCATCACTTAAAATTCATCAATGTAGAACTATCTGGTGAGCTAGTTTTGTTTTTTTGTTTTTTTTTTAATGAGCACTTGATAAAAATCAAGTTGGATTTATTTCCTAATTGTGTAGAAAGTTTACATATACCCTAAACTCTATTATTATCACTTGGAGAAAGTCTCAGGAATTTTAAAATAAGTTAATAAATCTATTAAAACAATTCACTTGTTCTCCCTGGTAAATGGTACTTTATATTTTAGGGGAGTAAATACACTCTAAAAGTATTTATTTTAATATTTCTTTTGACACAATTAATACACTGTGTCACAAAGGGTTGTTATGCTTTAGCTTTTAATAGATAGATAGAATTATTTATATATAGTCTCTAATCATTAGACTAAAGAAGAACAATCTAGTCGCTCCAGCAATTCTACATTGCTTTTATATATGGACTTCCTTTGCTAACACTTTTGGCAGAAACAAGAATCAAGACATGCATTATAGGATTTTATGACTCTATACAAAAAATGAGTTTCAGTTGAAACAATGGCCATATCTCTCGTTGTACTAGACAGTACAACGTTAACCTAAAGTTGGGCAGAAAAACTTGAGATCTAGTTATCTGAAACCCATCCTTCCCACATCTGATCACATCCCTGTCTGCCTCTCCCTTTTTCTGCTAGGGCATTATTTCGCATTATTTTTTTTCTCTGCAGTTATTCTCTTCTCTTCAGTACTAGGGAACCAGCTCGGTTCTCTCTCCCCCCAGCGCGTTCCAGCCTTATTCCGACGCCGCGGACACGTAAACCCCCAATAATGACCACAACTGCTTTTTTGAGGGGTTGGGGGTATCTTGACCCTTCCACGTCCGGTCGTCTCCTATCAGTGCCCAGCTGGACGGTTGAACCGGGATGGGAACGGACCGTGGGCGTCCCTCCCCGCCGGCACCGGCGTCTGCCCAGCGCCCTGGCTACCCGCGGGACGCTTTGCCAGCGCCGGGTTCAGTCTCCCGTTCTTTTCCTCATGTCCTCCCGCTCTTCCTTTCTCCTACTGTATTTCTGTCATCAGTTCTTTGATGGAGAGAGAAAACAGCTCAGAGCTACACGTCTCTTCTCATAAATACGTGTATGCTTTTCCTGAATCTTCCTCCGCCCCTTTCTCCCCCTAACACATGTAGGGTCTGCAATGCAAAGGACTCTCCGTCCATCCAGACATCAATGTCAGCGTCTCAGTTTGACGATTTCATTCAACGCTCCAGCACCTACCGAAGCCTACTCCTTACCACTTCAGTTTTCTCCCAGTTAACCATATTCCTCTCCAGTGCTAAGCACCTCTTCCCCCTTTCTGGGTTCTACTACTGCCCACATTAAAAAAAAAAAAAAAAAAAAAAATCCAACACTCAATATAGTGTAAATTCCAGGAAGAAAGTGTGCATGTGTAAGACAGTCTAAGTGTGTGCATCTATCCGTCTCAGCCTGTCCGGGTCCTGTGCATGAGGCTGCGAGATACAGGACAGTCAGACCGCGCAAACTTCCCTGCCAGACTGAGGCTGGGCCCTCTCCAGCTCACCTGTCCGCTCCCAGGTAACCAGCGAGGAGCCCGCCCGGCCGCGTTCCAGGACACCTGGCCCGGCCAGAGCTAATGCCAATGAACTGGGGCCGCACGGCCGCCTCCTCCCGCGCATTTTTTCACTCTCCCTCCTTCCTCCGGGTGTTCTGAACCCCTTCCCCCAAACACAAACGGGACCGCCCTCACCCACAGCGCCTTACCTCAAACAGGGGACCGATTTTATTCTTCTCCAGGTAAGCCTGGATCCGGGATTGCTGATGAGACGCCATGGAGAGACAGATCGGGCCGCGGAGAGTGCAGGAAAAGCGCGCGGCCGTGCGCCTCGGCCAGGGGACAGCCCTCCTTTTTCCCGGACTGGAGCCGGGACAGGAGCTCCGGAACCTCGGCTCCCCCGGAGCGGCGGGCAGAGCCCGGGCCGCAGGCGTGGGCTGCAGCCCCGCGAGCCGCGAGCGCGTGGGGCGCCGAGAGCCGGAAGCCCGGGCGCGGCGCCGCCAACTCAGTCAACTCCGAGGCGAAGGGAGAACTCATTCACCGCGTTCTCCTCCTCGCGCCCACCTCCGCCGCTCTCCGCAGCGCGCGGCGCCGGGGGAAATTCTAGGCAGAGGTTCCAGGTTCCTCTCTCCTCTGGGCGGCAGCAGCCAGAGCCAGGGGGCGGGTGCTGCTCCGCCTGGTGCGACGCGGGGGGCGCCCTCGGGCGGTCGGGGGCTGCGGGGCTCGAACTCGCCGCGAGCGTGCGTGAGCGTGCGTGTGTGTCCGCGCGCCCGACTGTGTGCGTCCCCTCTCCCGGGTTACAGGAACAAACAGGCTGGCTTCTCCAGGGGCTGCGCTCGCCCTGCCTGCCGCTCCCTAGCGACAGCGCCTCTCAAAAAGCCAATGGTGAAGGTGCTTCTTTCAAAGTGCTCATAAATCTGGTGCTTGTTGGCTACACTTGGCAGCTACAAATGCTGTTGGAAAGTGTCGTTCCCAAACGCCCCTTGTGAACCTGTCCTCGGCACCTCGTGCTCTGCCCACTCTAGCTCAGAATCCGAGAAAGGCAGAGTTGTGAGAAGGTGCGTGGGTCTGAGGGTTTGCCGCTAAAATGAAGTTGCCTTCCTTTAGAATGTCTGGCTTGGCCTGGAACAAGTCAACGTGCAACTAGAGGCTGAGAACCCAGCTGAAGACTCCCAAAGTGTAGACAGCCAAAGGTTGGAAGCCACCCTTCAGCTGTTGACAGAAGAAGGAATAAAAGTGAGCCGGTCCTCCCTTCCAAATTTGAATTCCTGATTGACATGTAACTATGTGGATTATAATCCACATGTAATTGTGCTTATATGTCTATAGCTATACGCCAGATGCTACTACTCTATCCCACTTAAAAATGTTTCCTCTAGACACTTCGTGAAATCCTCAAGCTTAGCCAATACCTTTCTTACTATGCAGGGATTTCCCGAGTTGAAGATGACAGACATCAGAGGTTTCTTCACAGAGCTCTCTTGAAAAACCCACTGAGGTCTCCAAAGACGATTTCCATGGCTTCTAACCATGATGTGCTACCAAAGTTAAGATTTGTGTTGGTAAATATGAACGTTTAGAATGAAGGGAATAGTTGTACCTAAAGCAGACTGCAACAGTGTAGATTTATTTTTCTTTCTCATCTGCAATTCATAATTTCTTTATTGGTATCGATGTTTTTTTATTTCCTTCTGTAGGACTACTTAAACAGATCTACTTATGTGGAAACATTCAGTAATTAAAAATGGAATATTTCAGAAAGTTCTGTTAATTTCATTTAATAATTCATATAAGAAATCTGCCAGAAAGTGAAACAAAAGCAAAAATGAACTTTTGGGATTTCATCAAGATAAAAAGCTTCTGCACAGCACAGGAAACAGTCAACAAAACTGGCAGCCCACAGAATGGGAGAAGATATTTGCAAATGACATTACAGATAAAGGGGCTGATATCCAATAACTATAAAGAATTTCTCAAACTCAACACTCAAAAAGCTAATAACCCAGTCAAAAAATGGGCAGAAGACATGAACAGACACTTCTCCAAAGAAGACATACAAATGGCTAACAGACATATGAAAAAATGCTCAACATCACTAGCCATCAGGGAAATACAAATCAAAACCACCATGAGATACCACCTTACCCCAGTTAGAATGGCAAAAATTAACAAAACAGGAAACAACAAATGGCGAGGATGTGGAGAAAGGGGAACCCTCTTAACACTGTTGGTGGGAATGCAAGTTGGTACAGCCACTTTGGAAAACAGTATGGAGGTTCCTCAAAAATTTAAAAATAGAGCTATCCTATGACCCAGCAATTGCACTACTGGGTATTTACCCCAAAGATACAGATGTAGTGAAAAGAAGGGGCACGTGCACCCCAATGTTCATAGCAGCAATGCCCACAATAACCAAACTGTGGAAAGAGCCGAGATGCCCTTCAACAGATGAATGGATAAAGATGTGTACATATACACAATGGAATGTTACTCAGTCATCAGAAATGATGAATACCCACCATTTGCACTGACATGGATGCAAATGGAGGGGATTATGTTAAGTGAAGTAAGTCAAACAGAGAAAGACAATTATCATATGGTTTCACTCATATGTGGAACACAAGTAATAGCACAGATAACCATAGGAGAAGGGAGGGAAATCCAAAGGGGGAGAAATCAGAGAGGGAGATGAACCATGAGAGACTATGGACGCTGAGAAACAATCTGGGGTTTCAGAGGGGAGGAGGGTGGGGGCAGGGGATAACAGGGTGATGGGTATTGAGGAGGGCACGTGCTGTGATGAGCACTGGGTGTTCTACTTAATTAATGAATCATTGAACACTGCATCAAGGACTAATTATGTGCTACACAGTGGCTAACTGAACATAAAAAAAAAAAAAAGAAATCTGCCAGAATACCTAAGAGTTTAACCATCACTGATAACTTGAATTACACATGATTTGGAATGAAATGATCCCCCAGTTATTACTTTTACAATCAGACTTAGGTGATCTGCCCAGAGGGAATTAATTGAATAGCAGTGAGGTGCATAGGGCTTTCATGTATTTTCCATTATGGATCAAAGGTATACTTACTTATATATTTTTTTTTAAGATTTTATTTATTTATTTGAGACAGAATGAGAGAGAGAGAGAGCACATGAGAGGGGTGAGGGTCAGAGGGAGAAGCAGACTCCCTGCTGAGCAGGGAGCCTGATGCGGGACTCGATCCAGGGACTCCAGGATCATGACCTGAGCCGAAGGCAGTCGCTTAACCGACTGAGCCACCCAGGCGCCCTTAAATATGTTCAGGAGAAATTAAATGTGCATAGTGAATATCAACATTTTTATTTGCTGGAAGGTATGGTGTATCTATGACCCAGCTAAAAAGTCAAGTACTTTTGATACCACATTGTGCTGGAGAATCAGAATGATATCTTCTTCCAAAAGACATGAGGAAGATGCTTCTTTAAATCAGATAATTAACACACAGTCTTCATCCCACTCAGAGCAACTGCACCTTGGGCCTTGAATAGAAAAAACAAAGCCTTACCGGCAAAACACTTATGTATTAAAGGGAGAATCATGAAGATATATACATTATGTGGGTTAAAACACTGAACATCCCAGAGTTACAATTTTTAAAATTAAGAAACTATTTCAGAAGTTTTTCAAGGCCAACCTCTCATACCACCTCCTCCACAAAGCATTTCTTGGTTCTTTCCACTGATCCCCAAACATGATTTCATTATTACAATAAATATTTATTGCATAGCCTCTCCATGGCAGACGTTACGTTAGGGCTGAGGATTCAAAGATTAAAAGCCTTGTCTTTGCTCTCAGGTGTTCAATCTTGTTGAGGCAATTGGCATATACACAAATATGACATTTGAATGCATTATGCTAAGGTAGGTATATAAAACATGCTGTGCACATACTGTACCAAGATTCTCAAGGAATTCTCCACAAAGGAAGATGGTGTTTGAGCAAAGTCTTAAAGGAAGACCAAAATTTTTAAGTTTTCCAGATGGGATTGTTGGAGTGTGGATGGGGGCAATGTTTCAGGCTTTGGCATTAAAAAGTAGTGTATGCAGAGGCACAGAGCACAAAACAGGCTGGTGGTTAGAGACACATAGGGTCTATATGGAGGAAGATTGGCATGTGGGGTTAAAAATGTAAGCAGAGTTCAGCTCATTAAAACTCTTAAATGCCTTATTAAGACGTGTAGACTTGCATCTTCTAGACAATGAGAAGTAACTAAAGAATTTTGAGCAGAGGAACGTTGTAGTGAGGTAAAAGTCTTAGAAATACTGCTCTGGTTACAACATGCATGATAGATTGAAAAAGAATGATATGGAGATAGAAAGCAAATTTGGTTTACAGAAGCCATAAGCAATCAGGAGAGCCAACCTTAGGATTAGGGATGTGGGGATGGAGACGATGGAATGTATCCAAGAAATACTTGAAGACTAATTTGTTGATGAACTATACATAGGATGAGGTTGGAAGAGAGAATCAAAGATGATCCTCTGATTTCTGCAACGAAGCTAAGAGATTATAAATTACTTGCCCAAGTCACCCAATGGTTTTGATTCAGGTTTTTCTAATTCCAAAGCCGACACTATTTCCATTCTCTGCCCTGTATCCTGAAAAGTAGTCAAGAATTTAGTTTGCAGATATCAGTGTCCCTTAGTGAGAAGAGCACCTAGTAGGTACTCAATCAATAGCAGCTGAATGAGTGAATTAAATTTTAGTAGATCTATTCAATCCAGCTATATTCTTTCAGGCTAAACTTTGCCTCAAACACATGTCATTTATGTTCTGTTTTGTTCCATTTAATTGCATGCATATCCTGGCCCCTCTTTTGAATTGCAAACCCTCTAAAATCATTAACTGTATCTTAATAATTATCTTATACTTTATAGCATGTAACAGTATTTTTTTCATGCAGTAGTTTCTTCATAAATAGATCTTTAATTATTGTCCTGTTGCTATACATTTAAAGAATTTATTTCATTTAGTCCCTTTAAGATTAGCTGAAAAGCATCCATTGTCTTGGATTGAATTTAACAACTTTCTTCTGTACACATAATATGGTGCTTTTATGATCATTTTCCTTTTTTTTTTGGCTTGAGTACAGCATGAAAAGACCATTTTCGGTGAGATTGTTTTGACCTCATTGTGTTATAGGAGTGCCTGTGAGCATAATTTACAAATATACAGAATCCAGTTTATAGAATGTACTAAAGCTCTTGTCTAACTCTGTTTGTAAGATACCTTGCACAGCTCCTTAAACAAATGATTTTTGATGAGACAGGAAGAGTAATGGCGAAATTCACCTGTTGACCTAATTAGGAAGTATTAGCAATGTAATTCCATGAAATTAATTAAATATTAAAATCAAAGAGCAGAGAAATTTATAAAGGTTGCATATGTGCCCCTTTCCTGTATCTCTTCCACTTTTCCACTTTATAACAAACAGGGACAAATATCTTCACAGACAATTCAGTGAACCATCCAGGATTTTTTTTTTTTTTTTGAGCTATTAGGTGGGAAGATTGTGTCTGAGACTGAAATAAAGGAGATTCTGGAAGAGATGAAGAAAAAAAGTGGGGACATGGAATTGTCCTGAGTGACGGACTTCCCAAATGTATTTAGATTTCCAAGTCTGAATTGTCAAAAATAAATGATAATTATGGTTTAAACCACATTCAACTATTACATGGTCAGATACTCTATATATGGAAACTTTCAATATACATGTTTCAGGAAAGAGTTCAGAAGATGCATGGGTACATTTTGATGCTAATGCAAGAATATCATCATTATATATATTATAGTATACTTCGTTACGAAAATACTAATTTCAACATAGTGTTGGTTTTGTGATTAGCATGAGGCCTCATATCTGTGTATGAGTGAAGGGTCATGTAAGTGTCCCTTGACTTTGATTATCTCTTCAATATCTCCTCAAGAAAATTTAGAACGTGTTTTCTTGTTTACTCAGCTAGTAGTTCAAATTCAGCTGAAAGGGAGGGACATATTCCAGAGCCTATCAAGCATGATCATTGAGAATACTGACCTTGGAGTTCTAACATGGTATAGAATCTAGGCTTTGTCACTTACTGGCCATGTAGTCTTCACAAGCTTCTTAACCTCTCTATCCTCAGTATCCTCATTTATAAACTGGAGATAAATAGTACTTAGTTCATCAGTTTATCCTGAAGATTACATGAGATAATGCAGGACATAGTCAGTACAAATCCAGGCACATAGTAAAGATTCAATAAAGGGTAGTGCTAATATTGTTATTATTGTCATCATATCATCATCATTATCTCCATCATCATTGTCAATTCCCTGAGATTTAGGCTTGCAAAATTCACATCAACTGTATTGAACCAATATCCTGAAGATGTCCCAGGTAGAAAGAATATCTTGCTAATCAAAGCAGTGAGACACGGTATTATAGTCCCCTTAATTAAAAGAAGGTATTCTAGATGCAAAAAGAGAGCTGTAAGATAAGTATAGATTATAATATAAAATGATCTACTCAATTGTATTACTCTACATAAAGAAATTATAACAAGGGAAAAAAGTTTTGTACCCGAAGCCTGGAAAATGGGAGGCAAGAGGAATTGTAGGTGATTATTCAGGCCTGTCTACCAAGACAAAAAGTTATAAAACCCAGCACATATGAGTAATCTGGCCATTAAGGGGCTGACGGTGGTCACAAAGAGTTTTCTTCATTTCTGCCTGAAATACCTCTCACAACTAATGCAAATGATGAGCACATATATAGCATCTACTGTGCCAGGTACTGTTTCAGGCACTTTATCCACTGCCCTGGCTCATTTAATTCTCAAAACAATGTCATAAAGTAGGTACTACTATTACTCCCATTTTTTTCAGGTGAGGAGACTGAGGCACACAGAGGGTAAGAAACTTGTACAAGGTCACAGCTAGTAAGTAGCAGAGTCCATATTTAAATACCACTCTTCTGCCTCCCAAAGCCTTGACTACCAAAGTCCCAGGCATACCACTTCCCTTTTCATTTTGACCAAGAGGTATTTTTTTATTTTTATTTATTTATTTTAGAGAGAGAGTGTGTGTGTGCATGAGCAGGGGGAGGGGCAGAGGGAGAGGGAGAGAAAGAGTCCTCAGGCAGACTCCCCGCTGAACACAGAGCCCCACACGGGTCTCGATCTCAGGGTCCTCGATTCAGCCCTTGAGTTGAAATCAAGAGTCAGACACTTAACCGACTGAGCCACCCAGGCACTCCTTGACCAAGAGGTATTTTGATGACTAATTTTACTTCCCTAGTTTGTTTTTATGGGAGAAGAAGTAGTGTAGGGAAAGATCCCATGGTGATTTTCTGGCCACATACTAAATGAATATTGTGACCAAATGGCTTGTATGTGTCCCTTGTGCTTTTGAATAATGATAATCATGTTGGGACTGATTCTAACCGCACTAATAACTGTGACTTACTGGACCTACAGAATTCAAATGATGCTGCCAGCTTATAAAGTCCTGCCATCCAGCTTTCTCAAGTGACATTTCTCTGTCTTTAATCTCCACATTTGAATATTGGGTTTTAATATTTAATTTTTAATATGTGGCATATTTATGAGCAATTATCATCTAAAATACTTTATGTCAGTATCTTTTTATCACTTGTTTATTTGAATTACATTATGAATCACTTAAAGGAAATTTACAGATATCAAACTGTGTAGATAACTTTCATCTCAATCATCAATAAACTGTTAACTCTGACACACTTTTTGCTTACTATTTCCAAAATGAATACTGTCTTGATTTTTCATCCCAATTAGTGAGAGTCTTTGTTAGGAATAAAAAAAAAAAAACCTTAAAGGAGGAAAAATGTTACAGAATACTGAATTTATTGATAATTTACATGATAGTGAATTTATTGAAAAGAAGGAGAAAATAAGAGCAACTAAGCAAACAAAAGATGACTTGGGAAGGAGAAACAATTCTACTTGTGCACCCTGGGGAACCAGGCACTCTGCCTAGGACAGAATGTGCTATTGTTCCAGCCTAGCTATCAAGGAATAAGTAAGTAACGTGGGACCTATTTCTTGAACATGCATCTCTGGAAATGCCAACTAATGCTCAGTCATGCAGCTCATCTCAACAACCCCAGCACTAAAGGTTAAAGGTATATTTTAGCAGAATTAGTGGAACTGTCACCAGCTAGACCCTAAGACCTGATCTTTACTACCCACTTGCTTATACTTACCAACCTTTGTCCCTCATTTTTCCTTAAGTTCTTCTTTATAGCTTGTCTCTTAACTCAGGCAAATGAGAACCAAAACCACCACTCAGTGTTAGCGACTGCCCTGACAAGACCTCGTGTCCCAGACCACCCATATGAGTTTGAGCCTAAACCCTGACTCATACCTGCTCAGAGGGACCATAGAGTAACATCTAGAATGACCGACAACTACGTTTACCTCATTCTAATACTAAAATCTCTGCTCAAGGATGAGAGTACAAGCCTCATTTACATAACAGAATATAGGCCTGTTTCCTTAAGGCACATGCATGGCCTTCCGCCCACCTCTACATACATCCTAAGGCTCCCCTTCCTAAGTATTCATCCTAACCCTAAATAAAAGGAACCTATTCACCCTTGCTCAGGGAGTCACAGCTATGGAAGTCATTCCCTGTGATCTCCACTTGCTGCGAATAAAGTTTACCTGTGTGACAATTCCACCTGGTCTATCTGTGACTCACCAAAGAGTGAATTCACATTGCTTCAGTTACAGACCCACCATAGCCTAGAGTGAATTTAAATTAAAAAAGAAAAGGATGACAGCTTTCTCCAAAAACACTCTCCTCCCAAAGCAAATGTTGACCTATTTCCTATGGGTAATACCCTCCCTCCAGCCCTCAAATGGTTTTGGTCCTGAGAGAGAATTTTGTGATGTCTAAGGATATGCTAAGCTTCCACAAACAGAATCACACTGACTTACTAGACACCTAACACAAAAGATTTATGATGAGGTCATGAGGAACAGCAGCTGACCCTACTAATTTTGCCTGGGAGGATTAGGAAACCAAAAATTGAATGAATGAATAGATGAATAAATGAAAGAATAAATGAATTTTAAAAAGAAAGAATAAAAGCACCTGGGTGACTCATTCAGTTAAGCATCCGACTCTTGATTTCGGCTCAGGTCATGATCTCAGGGTCCTGGGATGAAGCCCAAAGTCAGGCTCTGTGCTCAGCGGGGGTCTACTTGTGGATTCTCTATCTCCCTCTTTCCCTCTCCCCCCCTTCAAATGAATGAATTAATTAATTAATAAAAGAATAAAATGCTAGTAATTCATTAGGTAACTATGAAGCATATCTAATAACCAGGTCCTCAATCTCGTATGTTTAAATCACCTTTTTACATGCATAATAACATCTAGTTGATTTTGTTCAAGAGAATATTTTTCTAAATATCTATAAGTACTTCAATATAGTGTTTCAGTAAGATAGCAGCATTGATTTGCCTTTATGTATTTCTTTAGCCTCTCCTCTTTAATTTGCCACTTGTCTTGGTCTCTTACTTTTGTCTTTTACTTTTTTTTTTTTTCTTAAAGCATGTTGTTCATCTTCCAGTCTAGGCCTGAAACAATTGTCAGTGATCGATGAAAACCAATTGACTAGAATTGATGACAAATATTTTCTGCTACATCTGTTTCTAAAATGTATTTTAAGATCCCTTTGTCTGTAAATGCTTGTGAAAGTCATATCCCTACACATATTTTATTATCAAATCACTGCCAGAGAACCCAAGATTTCATATACCTTGGGATGGTTATTCCTTACTCTCAGCATATACTGACTCATGTAATCTGTTTTGCTCAAAAAAAATTATCAAAAGGAAAACATTTTTCTCCTATTCATTTCATTATCTTTAGTAAAATGGCTTTATACAAAAACTTGTAGTCTTAATGAAGCGATGACAATAAGAATATTTCAGAATTCAAACAGGCAACAAAGATATATGTCAAACCTTCTACATTTCACTGATATTTCATTTCAAAATGGTCTCCCTCCAATAAAAAAAATTACAGTTAGGTAGTGACAGACTGGCACCTTATGAAATGAAATATGCAAGGCTAAATTTTTTCTAATATGTGTCCATCTCTCCCCAGAGTAAATGGTCTCTCTTTGTATTTGTTTAGTATTTGAATTACTATCTATAAGTTTTGAAGTTTTTTGGTTTTTTGTTGTTGTTTTTTACTATGTACAAGTTTAAGTGTCTTTTGATATTTTTTGTTTCCTTCAGAGTACGCATTTCTCAAAGGTAGTTAAAGTGGCTTTGGTGTCAAACCTGAGGTTAAACTATGGGTCAGCTACTTACTGACAACTGTGTGACCATGATCATCTGTCATTATCTGCATTTTACGTATGAGGAAACCAAGGCCAAGAGCTGTTTGATAACATATACTAGTTGATGGAAAAGTCAAAATATAAATTTAAGTCTATCTTATTCCACAGAATGTGTTCTTTCATTTTATTTCTCAGGACCACTTTCAATTATAGTTGAATGCTTTGAATACTCATAAACACCTCAATTCTCTCTTATTTTTGTAACGTTTTCATTTTCAAAGCTATTTCTATCTGGAAGAATATTCATTAATGTCTGGGGCACCTGGGTGGCTCGGTTGGTTAAGTGTCTGCCTTCGGCTCAGGTCGTGATTTCAGGGTGCTGGGATAGAGCCCCGAATAGAACTGGGCTCTCTGCTCAGAGGGGAGTCTGCTTCTACCTCTCCCTCTGCCCCTCCACGCACTGGTGCTCACTCTCTCACGCACTTTTATCTCAAACAAATAAATAAAATCTTTAAGAAAATGTCCTTTAATGTACCTGTAATTCAACTGATCAACTCATATTTTTCCAGCAATAGGAAGAAGTATGGAGGCACCTGGGTGGCTCAGTTGTTAAGCATCTGCCTTCGGCTCAGGTCATGGTCCCAGGGTCCTAGATAGAGCCCGGCATCGGGCTCTCTGCTGGGCGGGAAGCCTGCTTCTCCCTCTCCCACTCCCCATGCTGTGTACCATCTCTCACTTGTGTCTCTCTCTGTCAAATACATAAATTAAAAAAAAAAATAGGAAAAAGTATGTGTTTGAACATTGTAATATGATTTTTTGGTAATTTCTCACTACCTGTTTTAGAATAAAAGAGGCCATATTGGAGAATGTTTAAAAATATGGGCTTGGAGTTAGATTTTGCATTGTTGATATTTTTTTAATTTTCTTTATATTTTGGTACTTTTGTCATCTTAAAAACCTTGCAGGTTGGGGAGAGACTGCCCAACTCAGGGCTAGCCCATTCATTTCCAGATAACAAAGAGCTCAGCCACTTTGCAAACTAACCACATATGCAAACTAACCAATGCGGGAGACTGACCTTCTCAGTCCCACACATAACCCGACAGGAGGCAATATTCTTCTGCCTTAATCATCCAAAGGCTGGCTACCAGGCAACTAAGGACCATCCATATAGCTCAGAGACCAAGGAAATTATTTAAACTAGTCAATCCTAAACTGTTCACCCTGCCCTGCCTTGACTTCTCCTTGGAAACCTCAATAAATATTCTAGCCTCAGTTTTCCCTTTGCTCTTCCTTTCTGCCTCCTCACCACCCTGAGGCATTTCCATGTGGCCCTGTGTGGTGTGCCTGCCTCTAGTCTTGAGGGCTTGTGAGTATAATCAACTTTGTTTTCCTCAGCCTCTTCTGTGTCTGTGCCTGTGGCCACATCGGACCCACCATCTCATAAAAGAACACAGAACAGACTTCCATGGATTTGAATCCTGGTTCTAGTACATACCAACTATGTAGATTTTAAGCCTCATCTGCCTTAGACTTACAATCAACAATACGAATAGTCCTGTATTGTAAGTTTGTGAGGTTCATGAGAATATGTCAAGCATTTAGCACAGTGCCTGCCAAGGAGTAAGTACTCAATAAATATTAACTGTATTGCTGTTGATTATACTGGAAGGTATTTCAGAGATAATCCATATTTCCTCCTCTTCCTTTTCCCCATTTTAAAGGTAAGGAATGACTAGCCAAAAAAACTAAATTGCTTTTTTCTCATTAATCTTACCACTTAGTCTAAAATAGCTCCCATCTCACCATTCTGCTCCTTATGAAAAATTAGAGATTCAAGTAATATGTGTTTATTGGTCAGAATTTAATATTTTAACAGATTTCAAATGTCAATATTAAAAACAAAAAAGGAAAGGATTACAGATAAAAAAAAACAAAACCCAACTTGGAAGTTATTGTTGACACTTTTATGAGATGACACGTATTCATTACCAAACACAAAGAAAAATTAACATAACATAAGCTGCCTAGGCCTAGTTTAAAACAATATATTGTATTTCCTTGTGTCATAAAAGTATGTAGATCATTTAATACCCGATATAGATGAATTTGATTTTTGTTGTGCATGAATTACATAAAAACAACTGGCAAAAGTTTAGGGTGGGTTTTTTTTTTAGGGTTTTTTATTTTTATATATTTTTAAAATATTTTATTTATTTATTTGACAGAGAGAGAGAGAGAGACAGTGAGAGAGGGAACACAGCAGTGAGAGTGGGAGAGGGAGAAGCAGGCTTCCCGCAGAACAGGGAGCCCGATGCGGAGCTCGATCCCAGGATCCTGGGATCATGACCTGAGCCGAAGGCAGACACTTAGCGGAGGAGCCACCCAGGCGCCCCTTTTTTAGGGTTTTTTAAAATGAAGTTTTACCTCCAGCCAAAGCTTTGAGATCCAATTATATTAATGCATTCTTGATTGTGTGATAATCCTACATAAATTGATGCATATTCTAAAAAGAATAAGCTTTATATTTTGACAAGGAACCTCCGCGAGCTTCCAGGCTGTTAATTTCCAGACCATGTTTCAGGCCCAGACCAGTCTTCCATACTCTTCTGGGTTCCTGGAAGAGGCAGGAGAGCCCATCTGCTCTCTTACTTTCATATTGCTAATGGTCACAACTCCTCTTCCTCCCTTTTAGTTGTTCTCAGTCAGAGTTACAGGAGAATGTTTGATTTCCTCCAACTCACTCCTTCCTCACTGCTTCTAAGAAGAAAAGACACAACCTCTTTTATTTTACTACGTTACCACTAGTTGTAAGAAAGTAAAAAAATCAGAGAGAAACACAGGCTTCTTTGTCTTTAAAACTCCCATTTTGGGGGGAAAGATGGTGGAGGAGTAGGGGACCCTATTTCAACTGGTCCCCAGAATTGAGCTGGATATCTACCAGACCACTCTGAGCACCCATGAAACCAGCCTGAGATATAAGAAGATTTGGATCTCTACAAACAGAATATCGCAGGCGGTTGGTTGTGAGGTACGAAGTGGAGAGCTGTGATTCCACAGGCAGATATCCGAGGATAAACTGCAGCGGGAGGGTGCCTGGCCATGGGGATCCTACACCGCCGGTGAGTGACAGCCTCGCGACGGGCACAGACTCGCAGACCGGTAGTGGCGGGGAAAGGACTCTAGGGCAGCCCCTGGGGCGGAAAACCAGACCGCGGGGTCGCGCCTGCGAACTGCAGCCCCCCGGGGCGGAAACCCAGAATGGCGGGGTTGCGAGCGCTCGAACTGGGAGCGGCTGGCGGTTTTAGAAGCACAAAGGGCAGAGACAGGCCCCGACCTGGAGGCAGGACTGGGGGCGCTGCGGAGGGGCGCACAACCCAGGACACTGCAGTTTATAGCAGCACGGACAGAAATGGAGACAGTGTGGCCTGGAGAGCTCACTGAAGAATAGACGATGGTCTCTCTGCTCTGAGGCAGAGGGTTGGAAACAGTCTCTTCTGCTCTGACTCGCAGAAGAAACGCAGAAAGCCGCCAGGGAAAGGCGCCAGAGAACAAAAGCCCCAAAGACTGATTCCCACTGAGCCCATCCCCCGCCAAAGGGGCGCAGGGCAACTCTGCCCAAACAGGGTTGCCTGAGTAACAGCGCCGCAGGCCCCTCCCGCAGAAGACAGGCTGGGAAAACAAGAGGCCAGCAACCCTAAGGTCCCAAGAAAACAGGTGCGTCTTCCTTGGGTTCTGGTCAATAATTTGGACTCTATACATTCCCTCAAACACCCATCAACAGAATGACTAGGAGGAGGAGCCCCCAAAACAAAAAAGACTCAGAGATTATGACTTATGCTGCAGATTTACAAATGGATGCAGATATAACCAAGATGTCGGAGATGGAATTCAGGCTAGCAATTGTGAAGACAATGGCTAGAAGGGAGAAATCAATTAATGGCAACATAGAGTCTCTAAGGGCAGAAATAAAAGCAGAATTGGCAGAACTTAAAAATGCTATCAGTGAGATCCAATCCAATCTAGATAATCTAACAGCTAGGGTAACTGAGGCAGAAGAGAGAATAAGTGACCTGGAAGACAATATAATAGATAAAAAGGGAAAAGAGGAGGCCCGGGAAAAACAACTCAGAATCCATGAAAACAGAATCAGAGAAATAAGTGACACCATGAAGCATTCCAATGTCAGAATAATTGGAATCCCGGAGGGAGTGCAGAGAGAGAGAGGACTAGAAGATGTATTTGAGCAAATCGTAGCTGAGAACTTCCCTGATCTGGGGAATGAAACAAACATTCGAATCCTAGAGGCAGAGAGGACCCCTCCTAAGATCAAGGAAAACAGGCCAACACCCCGGCATGTAATAGTAAAACTTGCAAATCTTAGAACCAAGGAAACCATCTTAAGGGCAGTTAGGGGGAAGAGATTCCTTACATACAGAGGGAGGAACATCAGAATAACATCAGACCTATCCAGAGAGACCTGGCAAGCCAGAAAGGCCTGGCAAGACATATTCAGGGTACTAAATGAGAAGAACATGCAGCCAAGAATACTTTATCTGGCAAGGCTTTCATTTAGAATGGATGGAGAGATGCAGAGCTTCCACAACTGGCAGAAACTGAAAGAATATGTGACCACTAAGCCGGCCCTGCAAGAAATATTAAGGGGGGTTCTGTAAAAGGAGAAAGCCCCCAAGAGTGATCTACAACAGAAATTTACAGGGACAATCTATAAAAACAACATCTTCACAGGCAACATGATGACAATTAATTCATATCTTTCAATAATCACTCTCAACGTGAATGGCCTAAATGTTCCCATAAAACGGCACAGGGTTGCAGATTGGATAAAAAGACAGGACCCATCCATATGCTGTCTACAAGAGACTCATTTTGAACCTAAAGATACATCCAGACTGAAAGTGAAGGGATGGAGATCCATCTTCCATGCCAGCGGACCTCCAAAGAAAGCTGGGGTAACAATTCTTATATAAGACAAATTAGATTTTAAACTAAAGTCTGCAATAAGAGACACAGAAGGACACTATATCCTTCTTAAAGGGTCTATCCAACAAGAAGATCTAACAATTGTAAATATCTATGCCCCCAACATGGGAGCAGCCATGTACATAAGCCAACTGTTAACCAAAATAAAGAGTCACATTGATAACAATACGTTAATTGTAGGAGACCTCAATACTCCACTCTCAGCAATGGACAGATCATCTAAGCAGAAAATCAACAAGGAAACAAGAGCTTTGAATGATACATTGGACCAGATGGACCTCATAGATATTTACAGAACATTCCACCCTAAAACAACAGAGTACTCATTCTTCTCGAGCACACATGGAACTTTCTCCAGAACAGACCATATACTGGGTCACAAATCAGGTCTCAACCAATACCAAAAGATTGAGATTATTCCCTGCATATTCTCAGACCACAATGCTCTAAAACTGGAACTCAATCACAAGAAAAAATTTGGCAGAAATTCAAACACTTGGAAGCTAAAGACCACTCTGCTCAAGAATGTTTGGGTCAACCAAGAAATCAAAGAACTTAAACAATTCATGGAAATCAATGAGAATGAAAACACATTGGTCCAAAACCTATGGGATACTGCAAAGGCAGTCCTAAGGGGCAAATACATAGCCATCCAAGCCTCACTCAAAAAAATAGAAAAATCCCGAGTTCAGCAACTAACTCTACACCTTTAAGAACTAGAGAAAAAGCAACAAACGATGCCTAAGCCATGCATCAGAAGAGAAATAATTAAAATTAGAGCAGAAATCAATGAATTAGAAACCAGAAACACAGTAGATCAGATCAACGAAACTAGAAGCTGGTTCTTTGAAAGAATTAATAAGATCGATAAACCACTGGCCAGATTTATCCAAAGGAAAAGAGAAAGGACCCAAATTAATAAAATTATGAATAAAAGGGGAGAGATCACAACTAACACCAAGGAAATAGGAACAATTATTAGAAATTATTATCAACAACGATATGCCAATAAACTGAGCAATCTGGATGAAATGGAGGCCTTCCTGGAAACCTATAAGCTGCCAAGACTGAAACAGGAAGAAATTGACAACCTGAATAGGCCAATAACCAGTAATAAGATTGAAGCAGTGATCAAAAACCTCCCAAAAAACAAGAGTCCAGGGCCTGATGGATTACCTGGGGAATTCTATCAAACATTCAAGGAAGAAATACCTATTCTCCTGAAGCTGTTTCAAAAAATAGAAACAGAAGGAAAACTTCCAAACTCATTCTATGAGGCTAGCATTACCTTAATCCCCAAACCAGGCAAAGACCTCATCAAAAAGGAGAATTTCAGACCAATATCCCTGATGAATATGGATTCCAAAATCCTCAACAAAATCCTAGCTAATAGGATCCAACAATACATTAAAAGGATCATCCACCACAACCAAGTGGGATTTATACCCGGGATGCAAGGGTGGTTCAACATTCGCAAATCAATCAATGTGATAGAACACATTAATAAGAGGAGGGAGAAGAACTATATAGTCCTCTCAATTGATGCAGAAAAAGCATTTGACAAAATACAACAGCCTTTCCTGATTAAAACTCTTCCGAGTATAGGGATAGAGGGAACATTCCTCAAGTTCATAAAATCCATCTATGAAAAACCCACAGCGAATATCCTCCTCAATGGGGAAAAGCTGAGAGCCTTTCCCTTAAGATCAGGAACACATCAAGGATGCCCACTCTCACCACTATTGTTCAACATAGTACTAGAAGTCCTAGCAACAGCAATCAGACAACAAAAAGAAATAAAAGGTATTCAAATTGGCAAAGAAGAAGTCAAACTCTCTTTTCGCAGATGACATGATACTTTATGTGGAAAACCCAAAAGACTCCACCCCCAAATTACTAGAACTCATCCAGCAATTCAGTAATGTGGCAGGATACAAAATCAATGCACAGAAATCAGTTGCTTTCTTATACACTAACAATGCAACTGTAGAAAGAGAAATTAGAGAAACGATTCCATTTACAGTGGCACCAAAAACCATAAGATACCTCGGAATAAACCTAACCAAAGAGGTAAAGGCTCTATACTCTAGGAACTACAAAACACTCATGAAAGAAATTGAAGAAGACACAAAAAGATGGAAAAATATTCCATGCTCATGGATCGGAAGAATAAACATTGTTAAAATGTCTATGCTACCCAGAGCAATCTGTACCTTCAGTGCCATCCTGATCAAAATTCCAATGACATTTTTCAAAGTGCTGGAACAGACAACCCTAAAATTTGTATGGAATCAGAAAAGACCCTGAATCGCCAAGGAAATGTTGAAAAAGAAGAACAAAGCTGGGGGCATCACGTTGCCCGATTTCAAGCTATATTACAAAGCTGTGATCACCAAGACAGCATGGTACTGGCACAAAAACAGACATATAGACCAATGGAACAGAATAGAGAACCCACATATGGACTCTCAACTCTATGGTCAAATAATCTTTGTCAAAGCAGGAAAAAACATGCAATGGAAAAAAGACAGTCTCTTCAATAAATGGTGCTGGGAACATTGGACAGCCACATGCAGAAGAATGAAACTTGACCATTGTCTAACACCATTCACAAAGATAAACTCAAAGTGGATGAAAGACCTCAATGTGAGACAGGAATCCATCCAAATTCTAGAGGAGAACATAGGCAGTAACCTCTTTGACATCGCCCACAGCAACTTCTTTCAAGATACATCTCTAAAAGCTAGTGAAACAAAAGCAAAAATGAACTTTTGGGACTTCGTCAAGATAAAAAGCTTCTGCACAGCAAAGGAAACAGTCAACAAAACAAAGAGGCAACCCACAGAATGGGAGAAGATATTTGCAAATGACACTACAGATAAAGGGCTGGGTATCCAAGATCTATAGAGAACTTCTCAAACTCAACATCCAAAAAACAAATAATCAAGTCAAAAAGTGGGCAGAAGATATGAAAAGACACTTCTCTGAAGAAGACATACAAATGGCTAACAGACACATGAAAAAATGTTCATCATCATTAGCCATCAGGGAAATCCAAATCAAAATCACATTGAGATACCACCTTACACCAGTTAGAATGGCAAAAATGGACAGGGAGAGAAACAACAAATGTTGGAGAGGTTGTGGAGAAAAGGGAACCCTCTTAACACTGTTGGTGGGAATGCAAGTTGGTACAGCCACTTTGGAAAACAGTGTGGAGGTTCCTCAAAAATTTAACAATAGAGCTACCCTATACTCTAGGAACTACAAAACACTCATGAAAGAAATTGAAGAAGACACAAAAAGATGGAAAAATATTCCAGCAATTGCACTCCTGGATATTTACCCCAAAGATACAGATGTAGTGAAAAGAAGGGGCACGTGCACCCCAATGTTCATAGCAGCAATGTCCGCAATAGCCAAACTGTGGAAAGAGCCGAGATGCCCTTCAACAGATGAATGGTTAAAGAAGATGTGGCCTAGGGCACCTGGGTGGCTCAGATGGTTGGGCGTCTGCCTTCGGCTCAGGTCATGATCCCAGGGTCCTGGGATCGAGTCCCACATCGGGCTCCCGGCTCAGCGGGGAGCCTGCTTCTCCCTCTAACCCTCTCCCCTCTCATGCTGTTTCTCTCTCGCTCGCTCTCTAAAAAATAAATAAAATCTTTAAAAAAAAAAAAGAAGATGTGGTCTATATATACAATGGACTATTACTCAGCCATCAGAAAGGATGAATACCCAACTTTTACATCAACATGGATGGGACTGGAGGAGATTATGCTCAGTGAAATAAGTCAAGCAGAGAAAGTCAATTATCATATGGTTTCACTTATTTGTGGAACATAAGGAATAGCATGGAGGACACTAGGAGAAGGAAGGGGAAAATGGGACGGGGGAATTGGAGGGAGAGATGAACCATGAGAGACTATGGACTCTGAGAAACAAACAGGGTTTTAGAGAGGAGGGGGGAGGGGGGATGGGTTAGCCCGGTGATGGGTATTAAGGAGGGCACGTACTGCATGGAGCACTGGGTGTTATACAAAAACAGTGGATCGTGGATCACCACATCAAAAACCAATGATGTATTGTATGGTGACTAACATAACATAATAAAATTAAAAAAACAAAAGAAACACAGGCTTAAAAAAAATAATAATAACATCTTACCACTTCTATTCAACATTGCATTGGAAGTTCTAGCCAGCACAATTGGGCAAGAAAATGAAATAAAAGTTATCCTAATCAGAAAATAAGGAGTAAAACTATATTTGCAGGTGACATATCTTATACATATAGAATCCTAAGGAATCCACTTAAAAAAAACATCTATTGAAATTGATAAATGAATTTATTAGCTAGGTTGCAAGATTGAAGCTCAATGTACAGAAATCAATTTTATTTCCATACATTTTCAGTAAACACCTCAAAATGGAATAAACACAATTAAAACAGCCATCAAAAAGAATGAAACATAAATATATTTAATAAAAGAGGCATAAAACTTATATCCTGAAAACTGTAAAACATTGTTGGAAGAAATTAAAGATGACCTCAGTAAAATGAAAGATATCTTGTGTTCATAAATCAGAAGACTTAATATTCTTAAATAGTAATACTCCCAAATTGATCTACAGATTCGGCACAATTCCCATCAGAATTCCAAGTAGCTTCTTTGTAAAAATTGGCATGCTGATCCAAAAATTCATATGGAAATGCAAGAGACCTAGAATAACAAAACCAATCTCAAAAAAAAAGAGCAATGTGGGAAGGTACACACTTCTTGAATTCAAAACTTACTATAAAGCTCTGCAGTAATCAAAACAGTGTGGTACTAGCATAAGAACAGACATATATATCAATGGAACCAAGTTAAGAGTCCAGAAGTAAAGCCTTGCATTTATGGTGACTTGATTTTAGACAAGAGTGTCAAGATAATTCAAAAGGGAAAGAACAGTATTTTCATCAAATGGTGTTGGTACAACCAGATAGCACATGCAAAAGAATGAAGTTGGACTCCTACCATACTATACACAAAAATTAATTCAAAATGGACCAAGGACTTAAATGTAAGATCTAAAACCTATAAAAATTTATAAGAAAGGGGCACCTGGATGGCTCAGTCCATCAAGCATCCAAGTGTTGATCACAGTTCAGGTGATGATCTCAGGGTCGTGAGGTCGAGACCGAGGTTGGGGTAAGCATGGAGCCTGCTTAAGATTCTCTCTCTCCCTCTTCCTTTGCCTCTCCCCCTCCACTCATGCTTTCTCTCTCTAATAAAAAAAAAAAGAAAGAAATTCACTTTAAAAAATTTATAAGAAGGGGCGCCTGGGTGTCTCAGTTGGTTGTGTCTGCTTTAGGCTCAGGTCATGATCTCGGGGTGCTGGGATTGAGCTCTGGGTCCGGCTCCCAGCTCAAAGGGGAGTTGACTTCTCCCTCTGCCCCTCCCCCGACTTGGCTCTCTCATGCACGCGCTCTCTCAAATTAATAAAATCTGTAAAAATATTTTATAAGAAAACATAGATGTTCATCTTGATGACATTGGGTTAAGTAATGTTTTTTTCTGATATGACACTAAAAGCACAAAGAAAAATAGATAAATTGTATGTCATCAAAAACAAACACTTTTTTGGGGCACCTGGGTGGCTCAGTTGTTCAGCGTCTGCCTTCGGCTCAGGTCATGATCCCAGGGTCCTGGGATCGAGCCCTGCATCAGGCTCCCTGCTCCACGGGAAGCCTGCTTCTTCCTCTCCCACTCCCCCTGCTTGTGTTCCTTCTCTTGCTGTGTCTCTCTTTGTCAAATAAATAAATAAAATCTTTAAAAAAAATTTTAAAAAACCACTTTTTTGATGCAAAGTCCATCTAAAAATTTAAAAGACAACCCACAGAATGGGAGAAAATATTTTCAAATCATATAGCTGATAAGGGACATATATCTAGACTATATAAAGAACTCTTACAACTCAGTAAAAATGACAAATAGACAATAACAAAAATCACAAAGTCAATGACAAAAATGACAAATGACAATTTATCAAATTGTCAAAAAATGATCGAAGGAGCTGAACAGACATTTCTCCAAAGCAGATATACAAATGGGAAATAAGCAAATAGAGAGGTAACTAACATGATTATCTATTTGAGAAAAACTGATCAAAACCACAGGGTGATACCACTTACACCCAAGAGCACGGCTATATTAGAATCACAAAGATAGATAATAACAAGTGTTGGCCAAGATGTATAAAAATTGGAATCCTCATACACTGTTGGCGTGTACTTAAAAGGGTACTACCAATTTACAAAGCAGTCTGGCAGTTCCTTAAAGGGTTAAAGACTGAACTATGTTCCCCAGCAATTCTGCTTTTAGGTGTATACTCAAGAGAAATGAAAACACATGACTACACAAAAACTTACACATGAATGTTCATGCAGCAATATTCATAATAGCCAAAAGCCAAAGTAATCCAAATAACTCAAATATCCATTACCTGATAAAAGACTAAATTAAATGTGGAATGACCATACCATATAATATGATGTGGTGATAAAAATGAATGTAGCCCTGATACAAGCTATAGCACGGATGAACCTTGAAAACATTGATCTACATGAAAAAGATCAGTCATAAAACACCATCTATTATATGCTTCTACTGACATGAAATATCTAGAATAAGCAAATCCATACAAACAAAACATACAAAAAGTAGATTCATGCTTTCCCAGGGCTGAGAGAGAACAGGAGGCAGAGAAGGGGGAAGGTAGGATTAGGGAGGAGAAGATAGGGGGCAGGAATAGGGTTGGGGAATGGGGCGTGGGTATGGGGTTTCTCTTAGGGGTGATGAAAATGTTCTAAAATTTGTTGTGCTGATGGTTGTACAGCTCTGTGACCATTTAATTGTACACTTTAAATAGGTGAATTGTTTGGTGTGTAAATTGTAACTCAATAAAAATGTTATTTTAAGAAATAGCAATAATTATTAAATTTTGTTGGCTCCAAGGTCCTCAACTTCTGTTGTGTTTTTGTTTTTTTAATTGCTTGTAACAGAGAAAAATATTGGTATGAAACAGACAGACAGTTATAAACAGATCCTAAAAAAGGAGCCTTTTTTTGATGGACAGCATGATGGGCTAAAGATGCAAGTTTAAAAGCAAAAGGAAGTTAAATGACTTTGCATAAGTTTGAAACCATGTGTATATGTGTGGACTCAGGAAATAAGAGACACATGGTGAGGCCAGAAAGAGGTGAAGATGTAGTGTGGAGAGAAAGCAAAGTTACAGATAGACTGAGTTGATTTAAGTTTTGGTGAAATAAATGAGAATACGAGAATATTTCCTATTTAATAAAGCCACCATTCTATCTCTCGTGCCATGCTGCTGGACCTGTTTTGATGGTCTGGTCTGCAAGGTAGATACTGGGCCAAACAGAAGCCAATTACATCTGCAATGCTGGTGTGGCTTTCATTTTTGAGAGAAGTCCTTTTTGGTCTCCATCTTGAGGTTAAGAATTACAATTTTTTTTTATTCTTTCTGATTCTCTACATTTCAGCTCTTAGGTTGAATGCTGCAAATACTCTGCAGCTTGTCTTTCTTTTTCACAAAAGTGAAGCTTTTGAGAATTACCCCTGATGATACATATCTATAGTACACTGATTTTCACTGCTCTGTGCATTCCATTAAATGAATATAGCACAATTCATTTATCCACTCTCCTGTTCCAACTTTTTACTAATGCAAACAACATTGCAATAAAATCCTCAGCCATGTCTGATTTTTCCCATGGCCTTGAGCTTCTCTAACATATAAACCTAACAAAAGAATTGCTCTGTCATAAGGATGCGCATATTCAAATTCACGGGACACTGTCACATTGCTCTTCAAATAATGATGTAATGTACAGTGACTAACATAACATAATAAAATAACATTAAAAAAAGTGGTTGTATAAATTTATAATTCTTCCCACAACTGTTGAGAGTTCCCTTTGCCTGAATCCTCACTCATACTGAAGGGGTAGCACTATAAAGATGGGGGTCTCAGTCCCCACTCTCTCTCTCCAAGTACTGGTATTAAATTCAAGACCCTGTATTATTAAATGTGATAAATACCTCACCGCCCCCCCTCCCCCAGCAGACACTATGTCAGCTCCGCAGTTCACTGTTCTGATTTTCAGTCCCTTCTTCATTTCTGACCCAAGGCAACTTCCCTGCCTTTCTTAGCGTTCAGCCGTGCATTTATAAGGATGTTAGTTATAATTTATTGAGCAATTCCTGGGGTTTGCAGCTGGAGGGTTTTCAAGTTGTCTGTACTGCTCAACCCTTATATGCCTGACAACATTTTCAGCACCTGAGCAATCTTTAAACTTTAAGCTGCCCAGATGTTGGACATTATAAAGAAAATAAGTGAAATCAAGTTAACAACTATGATGAGCAATTAAACTCTCTCTACGTGTATTCATTAGTCACCACACCGCAGCGCAGAATGACAATAGACACTAGGGACTCTACAGACGATCTGGGTTTGATTCCCAACTCTGTTGCTCACTAGCTGTGTGACCTTGGGCAACGTATTTCATCTTTCTGGGCCCCAGTTTCTTCATCTGTAAGGTGAGGATGTAAATCATAGAACCTACTCAGTAGGGTTCATATAAGGATCCAATGAGTTAATATTTATAAACATGCTTAGAACTATATCTGACACACAGCATGTATCATGTGATAAATAAAAAATGGAATAATAAATATTAGAAATTCATTTTTGTATTACCTATGAATATTCAAATAATGAATTGTCCTTCAATTCCCAGCAGGACGATCTAACACTGGCAACATCATAGCTCTTCTTTTCAAGTTTAATGATTCTAGTATTTTTTTTTAAAGATTTTATTTATTTATTTGACAGAGAGAGACACAGCGAGAGAGGGAACACAAGCGGGGGAGTGGGGGAGGGAGAAGCAGGCTTTCCGCAGAGCAGGGAGCCCGATGCGGGACTCGATCCCAGGATCCTGGGATCATGACCTGAGCCGAAGGCAGACGCTTAATGACTGAGCCACCCAGGCGCCCTAATGATTCTAGTATTAAATGGCTTTTACCTAAGAGGATCTCTGTGCCCCAGAATACAAGCAAAATCGTTGTGGTCCATTGTGCCCCAGGCACAGGAAAAACACTGCCTGCCCAACCAAGGGGTTACGGGGACTGGGAGCAAGGATGTTAAGAGATGGTAAGATGGAGAAGGAAATAAACAGGAGAAGAAGGAGAAAAGAAATGCAGATACATTCTTCCTCCCAACCTGGGACCAGGCCAGAGTGCTGGCAGGATGCTCCCTCAGGGAGCCTCTTCCCTACCTGCTGCACACCACCCCCCCACGCTCCCTGCTTCAGCCACACAACTTCTTGCCTGCTCCCCATGTGGACCCTTCAGCTTGCTTAGGTTCAAAGAGGAGATGTGAGCAAAACAGGGCAAAAAGCTTTCTCTTAGTCTAGACAATTTGCATGTCTGAAGGTGTTCAGGCTGTGAGAAATGGCATCTCAGGGATCTGACTCTGTGTTGTTATTACTGTCCTTTCACGCCATATGCACACCACAATATTTTGTCCTTAATAGATACAAAATACACTTTAAGTTGAAATAAATGGATCGAGGCTCACCACATAGCCCCTACAACAGACCTGGCAATAATGCCCCATCATAACTTGACAAGCAGTGAACTCCCTCCTCTACACGGCGTCCATTCTCCACAAGGCAGGCCAAAGTCAGTTTTCTTCTGGAGGGGAGTGATGGGAGGTGATTACCTCAGGACCATTATGGACTTTCTCCTGCCTGGAAAGGTATGTGTTCTGTTAGAAATACATAGTTAATTTCTTACGCAGCTAATAAAAGTCATTGTTTTCTTTTTCCACACCATAACTGGAAGACTGACTGAAAAAGTTTGTTTGCAGTATTGTTTGCAATCCCACATTTTACTTGACTAAACTTTTCTTCCTTTTTTTTTTAAAGATTTTATTTATTTATTTGACAGAGAGGGAGAGAGCACAATTAGGCAGAATGGCAGGCAGAGGGAGAAGCAGACTCCCCACTGAGCAGGGAGCCGGAGGTGGGGCTCTATCCCAGGACCCCGGGATCATGACATGAGCCGAAGGCAGACGCTTAACTGACTGAGCCACCCAGGTGCACCTTGACTAAACTTTTCGACCTCACTTATGGTTTTACAGGGGAGTAGAGGAGTATTATTTTATTTCAAGCATGAAGAGAAAAAAATCTCTTACCAAAACTGGGTTATCTATATGGTGGACACATCAATTACTAATTCTATAGCTGTCTACAACATAGCATTCATGATTCAGAAAGAGATGTAAGGTTAACCAACAGTTGATTTCTAAAGTAAAAGAATTTTAATTATTTTTAATTTTTAAGATAACTAATGTTCTAGTTAATGAACTAGATGGCAGGAATCCTTTCAATTGTATACATATATCAAATCATCACAGTTTACATTTTTAAATATCTTATAATTGTATCTGCCAACTATACCTCAATAAAGCTGGGAGGAAAAGGACATGGAAATACAGTATTCCTGTATGTATATTTTTTGAGCTAGAGGAATAAATTTTTTCAAAAAATAGTGTTATCTGATACAATTTAACACCACTGTATATTAAATATTATTTTCTTATTTATTTACTGAAAAGTCAAATCACTTTATAGTTTATAATGGAAAAAATTGTCTTCTAGTCTCTTCCTCACCCCTGATCTATGTTTTCCAGAGGAAAGATGTTCAACTCATTTTCTTCTGTTATTTACCATCATATTCCTAAATTATACCATGTATTATTGATTTTTCGAGTCTTTCAATACTAGTATCTATTGACTTCATACTATGAAAGATGAGGATTTAGTTTCCTAAAATACCCTTTCTCTATTCACCTAATGTAGTTATATACCATGTTAGGTTAATATTCAATCTGACATTAATAGTGTCATATAATAATCACAGCTGAACCATGTGCTCATTAACGAAGGAAGCATTTCCTTGTATAACTTTATTTCCCTGGCTTCAATCAATGCCTCTTATTTGTTTAATTCATTTCTTATGTACCTTCCACTGATTCATGCCTAAACTCCCTCCAATTAGTGTGACTAAAGCTCCCCAGAGCATGTCCATAAACAATAGGTAAATGTGGCTATTTTGTTTCTTAGAACAATCCTTCCAGAATCCCTGGATGTTCTTGCTGTAACTGAGTTAGTTTGCTTCCTGGACCCGCTTCCCTGCCATGATTCTAGGACTTCTCTTTACCATCATGTCAGGAATTAACTTCACCTGGCTCTCTAGTTGGGTTTTCTGTTTCCCAAATTCCATATCTTTTCTAAAAATTCATTTTACTTGAGCATCATCTAGCAGGTTCCTGGGAAAGGATGAATGAAGATCAATGTTTTGTATCTTTTAAAATGTTTTATTCTAATCTCACCACTTGACTATTTGACCATAAAATCCTAGATTGGAAATAATTCTCTAAGAAGTTGGAAGGCACAATTCCATCATCTTCTGACAATAGTGTTGCAAGTAAGAGTCAAATGCCATTGTGGTCCCCAGCCTTGTTGACAACTTCTGCTGCCCTCCTCATCCTGCCCCACACCCCAGCCCCTCCCCTGCACTATGCTTGGAAGTTTTCCAAATCATATCTTTATCCCTAGTATTCTGAAATTTCTTGGTAGTGGTTTTTTTTTCCTTATTCACTGTGCTGGGCACTTAGCTGTTCAGTCGAGGAAAGCACATTCTTTTCAACCGGTTGTTGGAAATATTTTTCTATTATCTTCTCCTCCTCCTCCCCCTACCTCCTCCTCTCCTCCTCCTCCTTCTTCTTTGATAATTTCCCTTGTCACATGTTTTCAATTCTCACTGCCTGGAATACCACTTAGTTAATGTTGCCTAATTCTCTAATTTTCTTATCTTTGTTCTTCTATTTCTCCATCTTTTTGTCTTTTGGGGAGATTGCCTCAACCTATACTTCCCATCCTCCTGTTGATTTTGTGCATATGTAGGAGATAGGATCTACTATTTAAGAGATTGTTGCTGTCTCAATACTCCTTGTTTAGAGCATCTTTTAAAAAAATTTTTAATGTTATTTTCTTTCTTTTTTTCATTACTGAAAGAAAAATGAATTTGCTTTTAATCGAAAAGCTTATTGCTCCCATGCTCCGTTTATCAGTGTATTTGCTACTGTTTATACATAGACATGTTCTATACTAATCGTAAATGATCTTTGCAATTCCTTCGATGAATTCAGTCCTCTATTTCAGTTCTGTGTACTAATCTGAATAACAGATGCCTCTTTTCATTTTCAAGGCAGATGGCAAACTTTCCTATAGGTCTCGTGAGATTTCACCTTGTCCTGGACTTTGGTTTTTAAGGATGAGGTAACGAAATATTGAGCAGCTAAACAGTGAAGCTCCCCAGGCAATGGGACATGGCCTCAGATGCTCTCATGTCCTCTGCCTTCCCTTTAGGCCAGGGGAAATTTCTACCTGCCACAGTGGAAAACAGGAACTGTTCTAAAACCTGAAAACAAACTGTTCTAAACCCAAATCCCAGAGCATTTCAGTAGGCTTTTCTCTGGGCATTTTTGAAGCATTTTAAGGAAAATACTAAATGCCCAGCTACCTCTTCAGAACAGATCTAAAGAAAAGCTCTGCTTCCTCATACGATATTTTTCAATCCCATCATGTAACGTTCATATCTTTTGCTAACCAGGGTAAAGAGCCTTAGGCCAGTTTAAATAGTGCAAACTGCACTTTGGTTAATGCTAGTTTTCTCAGTTCTTCGTGCTGACATTTTCAGTGTTGGGAAGTACCAATACTGCATTCTTTGCATTACCAGAGAGTTCCTCTTTCTCCATCTTCTGAAGGATAATCAACAGCTTGGGATGGATGTTTCAGAACACAAACTGCTGCAGGAAGACCCTCTATGTTTATGTTGCCCAGAGAGTAGATGCCTTTTGCCAGATGTGTCTCATTAAAGATAATGCCCTGGTAGAGCATTTCTGGTCTCGGTAAGCAGTAGAGCCTGGCCCATCTCAGGTCCACAGATACAGTTCATCTCTGTAAGCAAGCTGGATAAAGGTTACAGTTTCTCTTCTGGGAGGCCATCATTTTTCCAAATGGCATATCTGTTACAGTAATATCAACAGAGCCAGGTCTCAGGGGTGAATTACAGATAGATATCCCACTGAACAGCATCTACGGACAATCCCCAGGATGGTTTGCCTTCTTTAATTTGGCTCTTGGTCAATCAAGAAGAGATATTACATGCCACCCTCCCTATTAACAGCCAATCTATTATTACCACCAGCTTCTGTAACCCCCTCTCTTGGTATTGCCCCTGTTCCATACATCCCATCAACTATCCTATCAGTAGTTTGAGGAACACAGAGCCTGAGCACCCCATAGGTGAGAGCAGATCTGAGTTGTAGGTCCAAAATGTGAGACGTTTCTTTGGTGGAGACTCTCTTCTGTCAGTGCAATGCTTGTAATGATTTGATTATCATGGATTTTCGAAAGAGTTTCCATATCAAAATTGGTCATGTCAACTTTCCACTTAAATTAATCCTGAACAGCACCCCTAGAATTTCTTGCAGCCTGATTTGAGGTACAGCACTGTTTCTCTCCTTTCTGCATACGACTCTAAACTTTAACACTTGAGGATTAGTTTCCCCTTTTGAACTTTCATAAGTCTCATCTTTGCAAGATGCCAAGTCAGAATCTACTAATGTTGGTATCTCTTCGATAGCTGGATTTTCATCAGAGTCGAAGACATGTGAATCTAAGCCAGTGTTTGCAAACTCTTTTAACATCTTTGTCTTCTGTTTTGTCTCCTCATTCATTACCAATTTTACCTTTACTCGAATTCTTATTATCCTTTTGTAATTTTTTCCTTGAAACTGGCTTTAATTTTTCATATCTTTTAAGGGTCTGAGCATGGGAGTTTCCAGGCAATTCTTCAAAATCCTTTAGAACTTCTGTTTCTTTGAACTGGTAATCTTCAAACTCCTGAACAACCACAAATAAGCTATCAACTGATTTCAGACAATAGACCTGAGCCAGGTTTTCCACCAAAATGCCAAAACACATCTCACTTCATTTCTGCAGTTTGCACGATAATCAGTTTCTCTCTCACTTAATCTGCAGCTGTCTGCGCAAAACCAGTAAGTAGTGTGGCTCCACTCATGACCTGGAGGTGCTCAGACTTACTTGTGAGACTACTTCCTGTCATGAATGTTCACATCCAAGAGTTGGTCAGTGGTTTCTTGAACATCAGACCTGCTGTCAGTTCTTCCAAGATCCCTAACTTTCCTGCCAACACAGACCCTTCCAGTTCCAGCCCAACAGGCCCGTGCACCCCAATGCTATGTTTTCTCTTCTCTCTCAAGATGTTGGGTATAGAACTATTTCAAAAAATTTATTAGCAAAATACTGAAACAAAGCAAAACTGAAAGAATTTTAGAATGAATGCCAATATACCCATCACCTAGATTCTAGCATCAACATTTTACTATACTTGCTTTTTCAGATATTTATTCCTACATTGATACATTGCATGTTTTATGTATTTTAAAATAACTTGCAGACAAATGTATGTCCCCCTAGGTACTTCAGCCTTCCTGTCATTAACTAGAGTTCAATATTTGTTTTTTTTTTCTTTTGATGTAAAATTTACATACAATGTAATTCACAAATTTTTCTGAGTTCTGAAAAGTGCAAATACTTGTATAACCCAAAGCCTGTCATTATAGAACATCACTATCATCCCAGAAAGATCTTTCATGCCCTTTCTAATTACTGATACTAATCCCACCCTGAAACCACTGTTCAAATTTTCTTCCATCATTGACTGATTTTGACTGTTTTAAAACTTCATAAAAATTAAATAATAGAGTATGTACAATTTTTGTCTGGCTTTTTTTGCTCAACATAATGTTTTTGAGATTTAATCATACTCTTCCTTGACAATGTTGATTCTTTTTATTGCTGAGTAATATTCCATTATATGAATATGCTCTACCTTGTTTATCCATTCTCCTATTTTAGGATATCTGGGATACTTTTCACTTTGGACTATTATGAATAAAGCTGATTTGAATATTTTTGTATAAGTCTTTTTATGTGCATATGTGCTTTTATTTCTCCTAAGTAAATACCTAGAGATGGAATTATTGGACCATTGGTTAATGTATATTTAGTTTTACAAGGAAATGCTAGATCTTTTGCCATAATACTTGTCACATTTGACATTCCCAACAACAATTTATGAGATTTCCAGTGGCTGTACATCCTTACCGAAATTTGGTATTGATAATCTTTCTAATTTTATTTTTCTGATGTATGTGTAGTGGTATGTCTATGTAGTCTTAACGTGCATTACCCAGATGACTAACAATATTGGCCACATTTTCATGTGCCTGTTGATGTGTCTATTCAATTCAAGCTATTTTGTTTTTATTATTCAATTGTGGGAGTTCTTTATAAACCTTGCATCCCAGTCCTTTGTCAGATACATGTTTTACAATACATATTTTCTTCAAATCTGTGGCATGCCTCTTCAGCTTATTTTTATTTATTTATTTTTAAAGATTTTATTTATTTATTTATTTATTTATTTATTTATTTATTTATTTTAGAGAGAGACACAAGCAGGGGGAGGAAAAAAGGGAGAGGAGCAGAGAGGGAGGGAGAGGAAGGTTGAAAGAATCTTAAGCAGATTCGATGCTGAGCACAGAGCCTGCCATGGGCTCAATCTCACGACCCTGAGATCATGACCTGAACCGAAACCAAGAGTGGGACACTTAACCAGCTGAGCCACCCAGGTGCCCCATCTCTTCAGTTTATTAATAATGTCTTTTGTTAAGTAGTTTTTAATTGACACGAACTAATCAATTTTTTCTATTATGATGATTGCTTTACATTTCAGAACTTTGCTTTTCACAGATCACAAAGATACTATCCTATGTTTCCCTTTAAAAGCTTTATGGTTTTCTTCTTCATTATTATTCAGTTCAAAATATTTTGTAATTTCTTTGGTGATTTCTTCACTAAAGAAATGAGAAAGGTTTTCTATAATTTCAGTGATTTTCCGAGATGTTACGTTGTTATTGATTTCCAATTTAAATCTGTTATGTTCAGAAAACATATCTTGTATTCTTTCAATCCTTTTAAATATATTTAAGACTTGTTGGAAGATCCAACATATTATCTATCTCAGTGAACATATCGGGTACACTTGAAAAGCACATGTATTATGCAACTAGTTATTGAGTGTAGTGTTCTATAAATATCATTTAGGTCAAGATGTTGATAGTTTGTTCAGATCCATCTATATCTTTTTTTAAAAAAAAAACCATATTTACTTATTTATTTTAGAGGTGGGGGAGGGACAGGAGGAGAGGGAGAGAGAATGCTGAAGCAGACTCTGAGCTGAGCGTGAAGCTGGACTCGGGGGTCTGTCCCAGGACCCTGAGATCATGTCCTGAGTCTAAATCAGAAGTTGGCTCCTTAACAGACTGAGCCACCCAGCCACCCCAGATACATCTACATCTTTACTGAATTTCTTTAGTTCTATCAATTGCTGAAAAATAGTGTTAAAAAATCTTCATTATGATTATAGAATTGTTTATTTCTCCCTTTGATTCTGTCATTATCTCATGAATTTTGAAGCTGTTATGAGAGAAAACATTTATGAATACTATGTCTTCCTGATGAACTGATTCTCTTGGCATTTGAAAAGTCTCTCTTTATTTCCAGTGCTCTTAATTCCTTCTTGAAGATTGAATTTCAATGTGGTGTCATTTCCCTTCAGCCTGAAGAATTCCCATTAGCATGATTTCTCAAAGGGTATGTCTGCTGGTGATGAATCCTCTTTTTCTTAGCTACAGTTGCCTTTCTCTAGCCTTCCTCATTTTTGCTGGATATAGAATTTTGAGTTGTCAGATTTTTTTTCTGTTCTTTCAGAACTCTAAATATGTGTTCTGCTATCTTGTTAACCTATGTAGAATGTATTGTTTTCTCTGGATACTTTCAAGATTTTCTCTTTATTTTTTTAATTTTTTTCTGATTCCCCCACTTCATTTTTCCCTCTTTATATTCGATATTCAGTAATATTAATATGATGAGCTGAAGTTTGGTTTTATTTTTATTTTTTCCCAGTTGGAGGTCCTTTATTTTTCAAAAGCAGCCTATTGAAGTATAATTGACATACAGTAAATCAGTGCATATTCAAGTATACATTTGGATACATTTTGACATACATACTCCAGAAACCATCACACAATAAAAATAATGAACATGTCTGTTACCCCAGAAAGTTTCCTTCTGCCTCTGTAATTTCTCCCACCTTTCATCCCATTCTCAGGCTCACTGATCTCCTTCCTGACACTATACATTATTTGTATTTCCTAGGATTTTGTATACTCTTTTTTTTTTTTTTGAGAGAGAGAGAGAGAGAGAGCATGAGTGGGGGGATGGAGGGAAGGGCAGAGGGAGAGGGAGAGAGAGAATCCTAAGCAGGCTCCATGCTTAACTCGGAGCCCAACATGGGGCTCCATCTCATGACCCTGAGATCATGACCTGAGATGAAATCCAGAGTCAGACAGTTAACTGACTGAACCACCTAGGCACCCCTGTATTGTCTAGCTCTTTCAGTCAGCATACCTATGTTGAGATTCATATGCTATTGTGTGTATCAATAGTTCAGTCCTTTTCATTGCTGAGTACTAATATACCATAATGATATAGCACATTATGTTTATCCATTCACCTCTTAATGGACATTTAGATTGTTTCCATTTGGGGGCCATTACAAATTAAGTTGCCATGAACATTCACATACAATCTTTTCATCTCTCTTGGGTAAATACCTAGGACTGGATGGCTGGGTCACGTGGTAAGTGCGTGTTTAACTTTTTAAGAAACTACTAAACTATTGGTATTTTCCAAACAGGTTTTATATCTCATATTCTGGCCAGAAGTGATTGAGAGGTCCATTTGCTCCATATCCTTACCAACATTTGATTTGGTTGGTCTTTCCTCATTTTAGTAATAAAAAAAAGAGCCTAAGAGTATAGAACTTAATAGGTTTATCACCAGTGTAATTTTGTGTATTAAAATTGATTTAAATAACTTAAAAATCTGATTACAAAATTAATGTATTTTGTAGAAAACTTCTAAAATGTGGAACTCTGCAAAAAATAAAATAAAACACCTGTTATTGTGTCAGTTAATCGTAATGCTCGTTGAGTCTAGACTTCTTTTCAATACTTACATATACTTGTTTTATTTTACTTTTTTATTTTTTTTAGAGAGGGAGAGAGAGAAAGAGAAAATGAGAGGGAGAAGGTGCAGAGGGAGAGGGAGAGAGAGAATCTTAAGCAGGCTCCACACACAGCACAGAACTCAATTCATGACCCTGAGATCATGACCTGAGCCAAAATCAAGAGTTGGATGCTTAACTGACTGAGCCACCCAGGCACCCCTCATACACTTGTTTTAAAAAATGGATTCTGGTTCACACACTGTTTTCTAATCCACTTTTTAAAAAAAAGATTTTATTTATTTATTTGACAGAGAGACACAGTGAGAGAGGAAATACAAGCAGGGGGAGTGGGAGAGGGAGAAGCAGGCTTCCTGCTGAGCAGGGAACCCGATGTGGGGCTCGATCCCCGGATCCTGGGATCATGACCTGAGCTGAAGGCAGACGCTTAATGACTGAGCCACCCAGGTGCCCCTCTAATCCACTTCTTTTTTCCTAATACTGAATCATGAGTTTTTGAAGTCATTAAAATTCTTCTACAATGTATCAATTTTAGTGACTATAAAGTTTTCATCAAATGCAATGCCATACTTCATTTAATGTCTGCCATCTATTGTTGGATGCTTAGGTTCTTTCTAGGTTTTCACTTAAAAAAAAACCCTGCACCTGGGTGGCTCAGTTGGTTAAGCGACTGCCTTCGGCTCAGGTCATGATCCTGGAGTCCCTGGATCGAGTCCCGCATCAGGCTCCCTGCTCAGCAGGGAGTCTGCTTCTCCCTCTGACCCTCCCCCCTCTCGTGCTCTCTCTATCTCATTCTCTCTCTCAAATAAATAAATAAAATCTTTAAAAATAAATAAATAAATAAAACCTGGGTAAGGTAAAATACATATAACATGAAATATACCCTATTTTAACCACTTTTAACTGTACATTTCAGTGTTAACTAAGTACATTCACATTGCTGTAAAATCAATCTCCGGAACTTTTTCATCTTGCAAAACTGTAACTCTATACCTATTAATTAACAACTGTCCATTTCCTCCTCTCCCAGCCCCTGGCAACCATCACACTACTTGCTGATTTTTTTTTTTTGAATCATGTTTTTGGGGTCATACCTAAAAATATTTACCTAAATGAAGATTACAAAGATTTTCTCATAGATTTTTCCTTGAAGTTTTGTAGAGTTCGATTTTACATTTAGGTCTATGATCTATTTTGAGCTGATTTTTCAATATGGTGGAAAGATATGGATAACACTTCATTCTTATGTGTGGATATCCACCTGTTCCATTACCATAGTAAAGGATTATCTTTTGTCCACTGAATTGCTTTTGCATTTTTGTGGAAATAAGTTATCCATTTATGTATGGATGTATTTCTGGACTCTTCAATCTATTCCTTTGATCTTTTTCTCTCTATGCCGGTACCACACTGTCTTGATTACTGTAGCTTTATAATAAGTATGAAATCAGAAAGCATTAGTCCTCCAACTGTATTCTTTTTCAAATTTATTTTTGCTGTTTTAGGTACTTACATTCCATATGGATTTGAGAGTCAATGTGTCAACTTATGCAAAATAATCTGCTGGGGTTTTGATTGGGATCGTATTGAATCTGTGAGTGAATTCAGGGAGAATTGACATCTTAACAGTATGGAGTCTTCTGACCATGAACAGTGCATCTTTCCATGTGTTTAGGTCTTTCTTAATTTCTCGCAGCAACATCCTTTTCCTTTTCAGAATATAACTCAGAATGCTAATGTCAGGCACTATTCCTAGCTCTGTGTGAGTACCAGGCACTGTTCCCTCCAAATCCTTTCTGATCATTCTCTCTATGGCCTCACATGGTCTCCTTGCCTCATACATGCACCTATCAGTTCTCTGCTCACCCTAAAGAGGACCCTCTGCAATCTCCAGGGATCTCTCTCTGTAACTCTTCCCTCTTTAATATTCTGTCTTACAAACTCTAACTCTTTTGTCCTCCTCAGACTCTCAGCTCTGTCTCATCAACTCAGGGAGACGGCACAACTGGATTTGTTTTCCATTCAGTGTAGCCTGGAAACTCTCTTAAGGCAGTAAGCTGGAGCAATCGTAGTACTAACCTTATTTCCCATCTCTAGGCATCATTGTCCTTTACTGTCTGATGTCCAGTGTCTTGAAAACTGTTGTTTCATGTATCTTGTTTATTTTGTTGTTGTTGTTTCACATAGGAGGGTAAATCTGGCCCATGTTACTCTGTATTGGCCAGAAGTGGAAGTCACCACCATTATTTTATTTTCTTTAAATATGTATTTTTAAAAAGATTTATTTATTTTACAGAGAGAGAACGTGAGTTGGGGGGGCAGAAGGAGGGGGAGAGAAGCACCACTGAGTACGGAGCGCAACTGTGATCTCACCACCCTGAGATCAGAACCTGGGCCAAAATCAAGAGTTGGATGCTTATCCGACTAAGCCATCCAGGCGCCATGCACAACCATTATTTTTCACATATTTTTTTCTCTCCTGTGCTTTCTCTGTTTTCCTTCTGGGACTCAATTATACTTATATATTAGACATTTTTCATATTGTCTCACAAGTTCCTGAGGTGCTCATCCTTTTTCCTCCTTTTTCTCCTACTTCTTCAGATTAGACAAATTCTACTGATTTGTCTTCAAGGTTACTTGCCTTTTCTTCTGCCACCTCCATTTTGCTAAATCCATTCACTGAATTTTAACTTCAAATATTATACTTCATATTCTAGAATTTTCATTTAAACTTATTTCTCTGCTGAGAATTTCTATTTGTTGATCTGTTATGAGTGCATTTTCCTTTACTTTATTCAGCATAGTTGTAAACTTCATTTTTAAATCCTGCCCACTGTTTCCAACATCTGGGTCATTTTGGGGACTCAGTCTTTCCTTGTCCTCTCTTCTTTTGAGAGTGGGTAACATTTTTCTATTCTTCTTTGCTGAGTAATTCAGTACTGTAGCCTCACATCATGAATTCTATAATTTAGAGACTCTGAGTTCTACTTTATTCCTTCAAAATGGTTTAATTTTGTTTTGATTAACTTGGTTGGTCTCCTACTAAACTCTGCTGCTTGCAGTCTGTTATACATATGCATGGATAAGGTTCGACCAGGGATCAAACAAAGCTTTGCAAAGCTTAAACACAGAATTAGAGGATTTCCCTCCCTTTCTCTCATGTTTTCAGGATTTCCTCCAAGACTCTCTAGTGTGTCTGGTAGCTCTGTTCTCATTTCTTCAGGACAGGAAAAGTATATGTTTTCTCTCATGATCTTAGCCACTCAAAGTGGTGCCAACTTCGGGCTGCTCTTAGGTTAAAACCATTTTGAAAAGGAGGGTCCCTTCTTCCAAATGCCATCTTCTCTCCCAAATCTGCCTGCTTTTATTCACTCATTAGTTAGCGAGGTAGTTGTTTGTCATATTTTGTCAGTGGAAAAGAAGTGGTGCCCCCAGTAATTTATTTATTTATTTATTTATTTTAAGATTTTTTATTTATTTGACAGAGAGAGAGACAGCGAGAGAGGGAACACAAGCAGGGGGAGTGGGAGAGGGAGAAGCAGGCTTCCCGCCGAGCAGGGAGCCCGATGTGGGACTCGATCCCAGGACCCTGGGATCATGACCTGAGCTGAAGGCAGACGCCTAATGACTGAGCCACCCAGGCGCCCCCCAGTAATTTATTTTTGAAGTTTTCTACATTCTCTCTTTTCTCCTGAAGATGTCCTATTATTCATTTGGGTCCCTTTCTTTCACATTAAAACTGTTCTTAAGGAATCCTTGGTTGCACTTTCTTTCTTAATAGTAACACACCGAAAGGCAGATTACAAGATCCACACTGGTGGCTGTACTTAGTGAGTGGTAGACTTTCCCTAAAGCTAACTTTGCCAAGATGTTTTCATTATTTTGATGGTGGACCCTCAAATGTGCATATTCACATGTTTCTTCTGTGGGGCTGGTCAGTTATATGGTCAAATATCTTAGAAATCATTTTCATACCAAAAATCTTTCAATTGAGTGGTTGTCAATCACATAGACATAGATCTTTAATACAATTCCTTCTTCAAATATAATGCATATGCTTTATTTGTACTCTTGTGCTTTTCTCAGTGAACACTTGCCTATTGACTGAATTAAATATTTCAGTTTAAATATTAAAAAAAAAGACAAGCAGAACTCCCTCAAATCTTAAAAGTTTGGTTTAAGTGCTGGATGATGGCATCATATTTCAATCACCCTTTATTTTCATTGAGACTTTATTTCATCCCCAGTAAGAGAGGCTTCTTTGTCACATGTATTCTATGTTATAGCCATCCAAAACTATTTATATTCTGTCAAACAGATCTTTCTGACTTCTCCAGACATACACAGTCTGACTTCTTCACCCTTTTTATGCTTAACAGAAGCAGTGCATCTACCTCTATTGAAATACTTACTGATTTCTGTTTTCATAACTGTGTTTATATGTCTCCCTTACTAGTTTGTGAATTCTATGTAGTCAGGGACTCAGATGATTTTATGAAACCATCTTACCAACTAACAGCATCTCCACCATTGACCAAAGAGGTCCACACCAATCACATTCGGTACTCTTTTGTAAGAATCAGATTGCCCCAGATGAGAACTTATACTTTTATTTTGGAATAGCTTTTAGTTAAAAAAAATACATACACACATGTGTGTGTTCATGTGTGTACATATATGTGTGTCATTATCAGTATTTTAGGAGAGTATTAACTAAAGCTATTTTATATTCAAGTATTTAAAATTCTAAGTTATGATAACTTAGAGTGCCTCATCCTGTAAACTCAAATGTATGCATTACAGGTAGCCCAGAGTCTGTTCTCCTTTTATCTACTAAGATTTTTGCTGTGAAATTTAATACGAGAGAGATGGTTGTTTCTGTAGTAATTTGCAATATGTTTCCATTTAGAAATACTGTGTATTCATGTGTGCGGGTGTCAGCTGGATAAATATTTAGAACAGCTTTTTAGGTATTATAGATTTTACACAATAATAGAGATGGAATCACTACTTATAAAATAATCTGTGGAAGCTTATCTTTCAATTATAAGTGACAAACCCCAGGCCTGGCATATAGAGTGAGCCCTGAACAGTACCTTTTCCAGATCTTTGTGTTACTAAACGGTTTGCAGGAGAACCCAGCAGCTGTTGTGTGAATCTGATGAAGCATTAGGAAAAGATATTCTCTGAGTAAATTTAGCTTAAAATTCTATAGAATTTTTTGAGGTTTGTGAAGATGCAATACCTCATCGCTATAAGAAATGTGACATGATAAAAAAACAAATGCTTTTACAGATGTAGTAAGACTGCATTAAGCAGTGACTTCAGCCATCCTGGAATTAAATGCAAGACAAATTATAAATGAATCTATCCTCACTTTAAATGTATCGAGTGTAAGTTTCACAACACTCAAATGAAATACTTCTCTGAAAATAAGTGTGCCACTAATTTCCTGAGAATTTTTATGAATTTTCTCACCCCAGATGTGAAGAAAATGAATATTTAAAACGATGAGAATGTTTACCTAGCCAGATGGAATCTGGAGAATCAAAGAAACAGGAAAAAATGATAAAAGGTGATCAAAACAACTATAACATGCTGAAGTTTTGTACTGGTGAACCGGAGGCAGGATTGGGGGTGGTTAACCATGGCCGTGTCCTTGACAGCAACCCCCTTGAGACTGGCTGTGCACCGCTGAGCCAGGTGTGGGGAGGGCAGCTTTCCCCCATCAAGTCCCACAGGGAAGGACTTTGCAGTAGCCTATCGTGGGACCTGAAAGATCTCATATAAAATTTTGACCTGAAGCTGGATTCCCCCAAATGTCAATCTAAATAATTGGTATTCAATTAAAATATTCTCTTGCAGGAATAGCTCCGTCTGACCTCATCTACGAAAAAAAAAAGAGAGAGAGAGAGAGAATTCAAGGTGAGATAGGTGACTCAATAAGTTACACAGATCAGTTTATAGCCTGGTAGTTAATATTGAGCTCAGTAGATCATTACCATATTTTCAGATATTTGGTTTCAACTTTTAATTCAAATTCACTCATTTAAATATTAAAATAATAACAACCCCACACAAAAATAGTCAATTGATCTCTGACAAAGTTGCAAGAACAATTCAATGGAAAAAGAATAGTCTTTTCATAATTGATACCGGTACAATTCCACATCCATATGCAAAAAGAAAAAAAAATTAAAAATGAACCTGACACAGACCTTATACCTGTCATGGAAACTTATTCAAAATGGATTATAGACCTAAATATCAATTTAAAAATATAAAACTTCTAGAAGAAAACATAGGAGAAAACCTACAGAACCTAGTGGATTAGTTTGCTAGGGTAGCCAAAGCAAAATACCACAGACTGGGGGGCTTAAATGACAGAAATTTATTTTCTCACAGTGCTGGAAGCTGGGAGTCCCAGAACAGGTATTGGTAGGTTTGGATTCTCCTGAAGCCTCTCTTTGGGTAGCAGATGGTTGTCTCCACACTGTGACTTCCTGTGGTTGTCTCTCTGTATGCATGTATCCCTAGTGTCTCTTCCTCTTCTTAGAAAGATGACAGTCACATTAGAGTAGGGCTCCAACCTAAAATCCAAAAAACTGACAATACCAATTGCTGGCAAGGATGCAGAGGAACAGGAGCTCTTATTAATTTCTGCTGAGAATGCAAAATGATGCAGCCACTTGGAAGACTGTTTGGCAGTTTCTTTCAAAGCTAAACATAGTTTTACCATATGATCCAACAATTGTACCCCTAAGTATGTACCCAACTGATTTGAAGATTTATGTCCACAAAAAACCTTTGTCCAAATGTTTATAGCATCTTTATTCATAATTTCCAAAAACTAGAATTAAAATGTTCTTCAGTCCATTCAATGGAATACTATTTAATGATAAAAAGCAATCTGCTATCAAGCATGAAAAGACTTGGATGAATCTTTTTTTTTTTTAAAGATTTTATTTATTTATTTGAGAGAGAGAGAATGAGAGAGAGCACATGAGAGGGGGGAGGGTCAGAGGGAGAAGCAGACTCCCCGCCGAGCAGGGAGCCCGATGCGGGACTCGATCCCGGGACTCCAGGATCATGACCTGAGCCGAAGGCAGTCACTCAACCGACTGAACCACCCAGGCGCCCAAGACTTGGATGAATCTTAAATACATATTGCTCAGTGAAAAAGCCAGTCTGAAAAAGTTACATACTTTATGGTCCCAATTATATGATATTCTGGAAAAGTCAAAACTATAGAGACAGTAAACACATGAGGGGTTGGGTTTGGATTGGGGATGGGGAGGGTTGAATTAGTGAAGCACAGAAGATTTATTCAAGGCAGTGAAGCTATTCTTTATGATATATAATGGTGGGCATATGATACTATGGGTTTGTCAAAACCTATTAGAACTTTACAGCCCAAAGAACAAACCTTAACTTATGCAGATTTTAGAAAATAATTTAGACAGTTCAGAGATCTCAGAATGAAATGCAGATGCTGACAAACAATCTGACTGAATTGTTAAATGAATCAAACAAGGAGGCCATTAGACTGAGGTGGCTTTAATGCCTTAGCAGCCCATGTAAGCAAACCAAAATCGAAGCCTGAAATGCCTCAAGGTTAAGAAATCAAAACCTAAGGACAACCAATCACAAACAGCCAACTAGGCTTTCCCAAAGAAGGCAACTGCATCAGCGACAGTCAATCAAATCATTTCCTTGCTTTGCTTCAGCCTCATGTCTAGACAAGTCTTTCCCCTGGCTCCTGTTGGTGGAGCACTTCCAACCACTTCTGGTTCTGCACGACCCAATTCCAATTGATTTTGCTCAAAGAAACTCTTAAAATGTTTAATAAGCCTCAGTTGAACAGTTGTGCAAATGTATGACACAACCTCACTGGGGGGAATGAAAGGTATGAAACAAGCAAAATGGGGTAAAGGTGCTGACCTGAATACCTTTGGAAATTAATAGTCTGTAGGCCCAAAGGCAAAGGGACCTCTACAAAAGCACTGTACTCTAGTTAATAAAGTTATTTCCCACAGGATGCAGGTAATCAATTCTGAAACCTGAGTAGATCCTTGAACAGATACTTCTCCAAAGAAGATATATGGGAGGCAATTCAACACATAAAGTGATGTTGAATGTCACTAGCCATAGGGGAAATGCACCACAGCACACACATTAGAGTGGCCCAAATCAACGTTACTCACCAGCGGGCCTGGGTGGCGCAGTTGGTTAAACATCCGACTCCCGGTTTTAGCTCTGGTGATAACCTCAGGGTCGTGAGACTGAGCCCCGAATGGGGCCCCACACTCAGCCCGGAGTCTGCTTCAGATTCTCTCCCCCTCTCCCTCTGCCCCTCCTGCTTGTGCTCTCTCTCTAAAATAAATAAGTCTTTAAAAATAAATAAATAGGGGCGCCTGGGTGGCTCAGTGGGTTAAGCGTCTACTTCAGCTCAGTTTATGATCCTGGGGTCACGGGATCAAGCTCCGTGGGGGGGCGTGGGAGGGGTGGGTCCCTGCTCAGTGGGGAATCTGCTTCTCCCTCTCCCTCTACCCCTCTCCTCCTCCCCAACCCGTGCTCTCTTTCTCCCTCTCAAACAAATAAATAAAATCTTTAAAAAATAAATAAATAAGTAAATAAATAAAATTACTCACCAAACCAAAGGCTGGTGAGAATACAAAGCAACTGGAACACTCCTATAGTGTTGGTGAGAAGGCAAAATAATATAAGCACTCTGGCAAACTGACTCTTTTCCATGAGGTTAAACATAGACTTAACCGGATGCCAACATTCCCTCTCTTGGATATTTACCCTAGAAGAATGAAACATTATGCTCACACACCAACCTGTATGCAAATATTTATAGCGGCACTACTACAATTGCCAAAATCTGGAAACAGCTTGAATATCCTTCACTGGATGAATCAATAAACACACTGTTGTCCCTCATACAATGGGATACTACTCAGCAATAAGAAGAATGAGATTTTAAAATTGGGCTTCAGTTTAATTAGTGTTAATTTTAGCTTTAAAAACTGATACTTGATTCGGTTAACGAAAAATTTTAAAGTATGTTTGGAACAACTTGGGTACATGAATATTCTTTTTCAGCTGTGAATCTTATAACATCTAAATACAGATGAAATACATTTGATAAAATTTAACTTTCAAATCAAGATGTGTTGTAAATGTAAAATTATAATTGGATTTTGAGCCCTCATTCTAAATCAAGATAAAATATATTACTCATTTTTATGTGGATTGCATTTTAAAATGACAAGATTTTGGATTTATTTGGTTAAATAAAAATCTTATTAAAATTAAAAAATAATAATGACATGAATAGCCATGTAAGTTATTATGTAGTGAATATAATAAGGATGCATGAAAGAATAAAACAATAGTGAAAAATCACAGAGTGCTAAAGGGCTTTGGGAAGATACAGGAGATAAGAGAAGGATTTAAAAGGGAAGATGATTGCAATTAGCCCACCACAATGACGTTGGTGCTGAACTGATTAATTTAGGCTCTGAGGTTCCACTCACCAAGTACTAAACTAATTTTTCTTTTAATAAATTGGTCTATGGAGATCATTGAGATTAGCATCTTTTAAAGTTAATGAAGGGGAGGCTTCTAAATGTTTCTGTGTGCTCCTTCAATAAATTGCCATGTTCCTTCAGAGGGAGAAGTTGAATTAGTTAGGAGGTGAAGAATTAACAATTTAAAGGTGTAAAACCAATTCTCAAGGTCAATGCTTTGTGTTATGTGGGTCAAATTTTGCCAATTTATGAGAAGGGAATTTAGGTTACTCTAAGATTTAACTTCACATATGCATTTTCATTGTTTGGAGGCACCCCTTTATCTCTTTGTTTTCCTAGAATGAAGACTTTTTGCTTTTGGGTTGAGTAAACACAATAGTGCCATCTGGTCTTAGAATCTCTTCCTGTCCCTTGTTTAAGCCAGAATGGCATTCTGATACCTCATTTATTATTACAGGCATTCTTTGCCAGTATATACAGTGCATATGATGAGATTCAAAGTTCAAATCAAATTTTAAAATGGGTGTTTTTGTCTGTTTCTCTGTAATAATAAGAATATTTCCTTCAGATATATGTTTTTTATTTTTTTTTATTTTTTATTTTTTTTTTTTTTAAAGATTCTATTTATTTATTTGAGAGAGAGAGAACGAGAGAGAGAGCACATGAGAGGGGGGAGGGTCAGAGGGAGAAGCAGACTCCCTGCCGAGCAGGGAGCCCGATGCGGGACTCGATCCAGGGACTCCAGGATCATGACCTGAGCCGAAGGCAGTCGCTTAACCAACTGAGCCACCCAGGCGCCCCAGATATATGTTTTTTAATCAGTGATTAAATCCCTCTCGCTTTTCCAGATTCTGATAGAAGACAGTCTGTGTCCCGGTTAATAGAGCTGGGAAAATACAAGGACAGAAGAGAGGCAAGTAGTGGATTTAGTATTTATTAGCTTTTTCTTCTGTATAACTAAATAATGGCTCTGACACTCTGTTCTCTTCAATGCTTCCCAGATCAGGACAGGGTCGAGGAAGGCTGTCAGACACATGCAGAAACCTTAATATGATTTATTCATGCATACATAAGGTGAGCCTCCCACTCTCCTGATTACCCATGCCATGTGAAAAATTTCCTAGTTGTTTCTATTTCCCCCTATAGAAAAGATTTAACCAAACACACAGACTCCAAGAATAATACGGTCAAGATATATCTTTTTTTCTTTCAGTTTTTTAATATCAGTAATAGGTTTCATTTGATTATATGAGAACATTTAAACATTGCTATAATGCATGAAGTTATTTCTATACTCTGTGTCATTACATTTTTAAGGCTTTGTATTGAAAATTAATGGTTCATTTGGTTTTTAAAATGAAACTAAAAATTAAGTAAAACCAGTTAATCTAATAATAATGAAAAGGAAGATGACAAATATTCTCAGATATTTGTTTTATTGTTATTATTTTTTGAAGCAATGAAAAAGCCCTGTATATTTAAACAAGAGTAAAAAAAAATGAAGTATTAGACTCTCTGATACCTGGACTCCAACTAAACTTCTAAAAACTGCTTATCCTATTTCTCCAATTAAACCAGATGGTTCTGCTCATTATTCTCTAGAACCTGGGCACTTTTACTCAAATCATTCCCTGGGTTAAATATCTGCCCCCCCAACCCCCCCCCCCTTGAAATGTAAATCTTTGAAGCTTCGCTCCCGTGGCACCTCACCCGACAGTCTCTCTCTCTCCTGGATCTACACCCACGGCTCATCCTCAGTAGTGCGTACACACTGGTGCCGCACATCCATTCTAATTGGTTAGCTATATCTTTTTATTCACTGGAAATTATGCCATGTCGATTTTTAACTTTTAAAGTCTTACTTCTGCTGCCCATTATTAATTCAATGAATATTCATTGAGTCTCTGCTCTAGACACTGGGAATAAATAGTGCATAAAAATCAGCTCAGTTAGAAATTAAAAAAAAAAAAATCAGCTCGGTGTTTCCCCTCATGGAACTTATACTCTAGCATTCATTCACATATTGGACAACATTCTGATTCTAATATGTCTCGGTAATTACATTTATACAGGTATAGATCTTATGACTGTAACTATATTTCAAACACTTCTAGGATTGTCTCAATCATTGTGCCCAACATAATGTCCAGAACAGAGCTTACAAAAACAGTCAAAGAAAACTGGAAGAATCTTTGGAGATTAAAAAAAAAAAAAAAAAGTTGACTTACAGAAGAGAAAATTAACAGGGAGAGAAAGTGCCAAGCCTAAAGTCACATGGTGAAACATTCCAAGCAAGTACTGGTTGATTTGATAAACTTGAAGAAATCTCTGGTTCAAACTCTCATGAGAATCTTTGTCAAACCATCTCCCTCATTGGCTGGTTTACATTTTTCATGTCCTCAGTAGTTTATTTGGTGACAGATTTTCAGAGACATATTTTCAATGAATCTCTCTATTTTTACAAATGGGAAAATGAGCCAGGAGACAATTTGACAGTTTGATTTGTTCAAGAACGTATCAGCTGACTATAGACAAGCAACAGCAATACATAAACTATAACTTGTATTTTTTTTTGTTTTTTTTACAAGGCAGTGAGCAGAGGCATAACTTGCACTGATGAAAAACAAAGGCAAACTTGATTAATCAAAACATAGTTGTGAAATAAAATAGAGTGCAAAAACAGACACACACACACACAGAAAGCCATCTGATTTTGAAGTATAACCCTCATACATTTTAAAATGCATGCTTTTGGTCAGTGTAGAACTTCTAGCCCAGATACGATGGCATATACTTCATTTCTCTCTGCTCCTCCTGACTTAGTAAGATTATAAACCCCAGAAAGGATGCAATAGGCAACCAAAAGACAACTCTGAAAGGCCGCCAAGAGGAAGGAGAACTGGTTTGGGACCCCAATGGCTGGAGGAATAACATAGCTGCTGCTTCCCACAGTTAACAGAAGAAAGTCACCCGGGTCTGGTGTTGCTGACACCCGGTCTCACAACAGAAGGAACAGCTCAGGTAGGTTTGTTTCTCCCCTGAACTGGAGTCTCACCGACACCACCAGCCAAAACCAAAAACTGAGAGCCTGGATGATTTAAGTGGCCAGGGAAAGGGTTCAAATCACAAATGCCCAGCTGCAAGAATAGTAACCAAAAAGCTCAGCGATATTCTGAGTTTTGTTTTTGAACTCACATAGCCATGATTCTTCTCACTGTATATCAGAAATTTACATGATTTGATTGGAGGTTATAGAGATGAGTATTCCACTTGTTTCCCTATTTTGAGGTCTTTTTCATCCCGGCTTTACTTGGGGACATCTCTACAATATGTCATAGTATTCAAAAGCTAAGGACTGAAATGCCCAATGATTGCTTGGCAGTGAAGGTTCTCCCCACTCTCTCAGGGTACTTCTATGTGGAAACCTGCCAACATGGCCAGCAAATATTGGATTGTGCTTGTGTTGACTATTGTGTTTCCAACATAATTATTTTTTGGAATTGATTTGTAGCACCACTAGGAAATCCTGTCATAGAACTCCACATTTTTTTTTGCGCCTACATTAAACTTTAATGAATATAATAGAAGGAAATTGGCCCTGTGATTTAAGACAATAGCAGGAGTCAAAATTTGTGAGTTTACAGGTGCTCTTTCAGTGGATATATGAAGCTAAAAGTTCTGAAATTTTGTTGCTGGTGTGTGAATTTCTGTTAATTTTAAAATACTTGTTCCTGTCTTTAAGATTTTTTCTGTAATAACACAAATTGCATGCTTCTGTTTTACCTAAGTAATCCTAGAATTGGGGATTTATGGACTTTTTTGTTCCCATGGATTGTTTTTGTGCTTAAAACCAAAGGGAAGAAATAAATGAAGAGAAAAAAATAGCTAGAGTCTAGCGGAAACCACATGCATAAATGAGTTAAGTGATTTACCTTTGAGTCTTCTATTCATTAAGTTTCCTCTGAAAGTCATACCTGATATTTTCCCATTTAGTTAGGTTAATATCAAGTCGTAATGTAATATTATCCTTCGTTACCCATACGGCTAACCCTTTTAGCCAAAACTATCAAGATGATATGAACAAAATTACTTTAGTTAAAATGTTCTCATGTCAGGCAAGAGCCATTTTCCCCAAAGATCAGATTTGAGAAAATAGAGCGGAGGTGAGGCAATTTGGAGTTATTAAATATTTCAGATGCTAGATTCAAGATCCAAATGATCAGAGTCTTACTTTCTGCATTACACATTGTCCAAATTAAGGCTGAAAGCAATTCAGCTTTCATGACAGGTAAAAGCAATTCAACTTATCAGTTCTGATGAGAGGGAGAATAAAAGGGTTAAAAATGATCAAAGCAGGGGCACCTGGGTGGCTCAGTCAGTTAAGTGTCTGGCTCTTGATTTGGGCTCAGGTCATGATCTCAGGGTCGTGAGATCGAGCCCCACATTGGGCTCTGTGCTGAGCGTGGGGCCTGCTTAAGATTCTCTCTCTCCTTCTTTCTCTGCCCCTCCCCACCTCACTCTCTCTCTCTCAAAAAAAAGATTAAAATAGAAATAACAATGGTAATGAAAATTAGATTTTACTGGCAGCTTATGGGACTTGCCTTGCATTAAATACTTCACATGTTTAAATAATTATGAACCTTATAACATAAGTGATACGTTAATTCTCAGTTTACAGAGATGTTGAAACTAAAGTTTAAAGAGTATACTCAAGGACATAGAGCTTTAGGTGGCAATGCTGGGTCTTGACCTCAGAGCCATCTAGCCTTGGAGTACATTATTCTGTCGTCCCAGTAATGAAGATGTAATGATTGATAACTTTATAGCTTTATCTACATTATTCATTCAACACTCCCTATGTGCCAGTCACTCGGTAGACAGTATGTTTTCTAAATCTAGAGAAGATATAATTCAATTTCAAGAACCTGCTGTTGAACAGAACAGACAGTAGCTATGCAAATATAATGAGCATTAGAAACATATCAACAAAAGGAAATGATTTAGAGTAAGAGGAGACATGTGAACTTGAATTACAATTCCAGTATCAGTTGTAATTTATTTCTGGTAAATTTATGAAGATCCAGGGCTCTCCTAAAAGATTGTCCAATCTTTCTAGGATTAGTTGCTTGATCTTGGCACTGTCTCAGGATTATCACATTTGGGGTGCTGATTTATGCTAACCCAGCTCTCAAGGGCTGGCAGTCTAAATCACAATTGTAGTTTTTAATTTATATAGAAAATTTTATTTGCCAAAACATAAGAATTTCCATTTCTGATTATCATTCTTTTTTCCTCTCTGCTGAAACACTATATTTGAGGCTAAATTGATGGAATGTTGTAAGTTTAATCATGGAGCCTGGGCAGAGAGTCATTGCTCTGATTTGAGTCTTCGGTGATATCATACTCCTCTCATGCATCCTATAGTCCATAGAAGAAAGCCAGACTTTGCATGAACTTGTCAAAATACCTCATCATGCTGAGACACACAGACAAAAAAGTGCCATTTGTTTCATCTCAAAGTCGACTAACCAACCTCTAACTGAGATAGTCTTTCTAAAACCATGCTAAAACTCTTCATAAGGTAGTCTATAACCCCATCAGATGTGATGTTACCATCTTACAACAATTAGTTGTTATACCCCCTTTATGATCATGAAATGCATAGAAATAAAGCCAAACTTCATCCATATTTTAAAATAAAGACTTGTTTTCATATACAGTATATTAACAGAAAATTTGAGGTATGGTAAGGCCACCAGATCTGGAGACAATTGTGACTGAAAAGCTTGTTCCTCACAGTTCCCAAGAGAGGGCCACACAGGGAAGCACCGGTGTTGGTCAGGAGGCAGAGGAAAGTGGGAGGTGGGGAACTGCGGGCCAGAGTCCTTATTATAGTTTCCACAGGAAGGACCAGGTGAGGCAAGGTAAGCAGATTTAGGCCTGGCTAGTTTGCATGATTTCCAGACTCCAGAGCATAGGGGCTGCCCCTCTTTGTGTGGTAAATGGCCCTGGGGTGATTAGAGCAGGTGGATAGTGGCCTGACCTGGGAGAACCTATAAAGGAGATGATTGGGGTGTAGCCCCAGGATTGGTTGGTTTGTATTTTGAAAAGCATGACTTCAGGCAAACTGTTTACTACTTTTAGAGATTGGCTAACCCTTCGAGGGGCAATCTCAATAGGGTCAGCAAGTCCCCAGATATCACAACGTTATAACACGTTGAACGAAATGAAAAGACATGATTTATACGACATTATACCCTAAATCTATTAAAGGAATTGATCTGTAATATGCATTTCAATAGACAGATGCTCAGGCATGACTACACTGGAAGATGTAATGAAGAGATCCGATCTTTGCATGAATACGTAGAATCACTACAGAAATGACACGAGAGCAGACGATGCTGGTGGGGGTTTTCCTTGATTACTTCTTTGTGTAGGTTTATTTTTCCTTTTTGAGATTAAAAAATCCTAATTGGCATTGTAACCAGGGGACTGCCTTCCCCAAGTGGTGAACAATTCTTAGGAAAAAAATACAATTCTCCTTCAACTTGTATGGTAATGACATTTCTTGAAATTTCAGTATATATTTAAGAATAAACTGTTCAGGGGTGCCTGGGTGGCTCAGTCGTTAAGCGTCTGCTTTCAGCTCAGGTGACGATCCCAGGGTCCTGGGATGGAGCCCCAAGGTGTCGGTCTCCCTGCTCAGCAGGAAGCCTGCTTCTCCCTCTCCCACTCCCCCTGCTTGTGTTCCCTCTCTCGCTGTGTCTCTCTCTATCAAATAAATAAATAAAATCTTTAAAAAAAAGAATAAACTGTTCAAAACCACTTTGAGTCTATATGTAAAAATGAGTTAGGTTTTAGGCTTAGATAATTATAGCTTTTCTTCTATGTTTATGCCAATAGGGACACGGGAAGAAACGTCCAACGTAAGAAAATTCTTGGTTTTTCCCACGCATGGCATTGACTAGCATTCCTAGCACCAGTCCATTAGATACAGTGGTACAGTCAGTTCTCCAGGAACGTGACAGACTTCTAAAAACACCTGTCATGCAAAACTGTGCAATTAAAAAACCACAGGGCTTATGACAGGGGAAAATGGAGTTAGAGGCACAACACTCAAACGTTTTGTCAGCAACATGTTAAAAACAAAACAGAACAAATCATTGAAACCTAATAAAAATGGTAGCAAAATTTTATGTGTGTTCAACGTTAGTAAATATATAACTTCTAGGGTGAATATGGCACTTTACCTTGCAAAAGACCTGGAGTTTGCTTGGGGAAGTGGGGCTTGGAAAAGCTTCAGCTTGCAATTATTGTGAAGTGATGAAAGAAAGGTTTTCTGAAAGTGTGAGGAGTGGGGGGAATTATAATATCAAATGCAGACAGGTATGACTCATCGTCCTCCTGTTGGTGATCTCTCTCAGCCTTCATTCCTGGGGCATGTCTTTTTGCCTTCTAGATGTAGATCTTTTGGAGCATGTGCTTGGAATAGATACCAACCTCACCAAAATTGAAAATTTGATTCAATGTATAACCTTAGTCTTCAATTAATGTCAATTAATGTCCACCTCATTGCTGGAAATTTTTTTCCAGCTTTCCTGTCTGCATTGAGAGCTTTACCTGGCAGTGGAAGACTTTGGAAATTGTAGTGATGTGGGAAACTCCTAAACCCGACACTAATAGCACCAAAAGGATCCTTAGAAGTATTGATGATTTCCATCAGGGTCCTCCAGTGCTTTCTCTTTTGTAAGCACTACTTGGTATTTTGAACTAGAATTCTTAAACAGATTTAGGTTGCACAAGTGTTTTTGTTTTGTTTTATATATGACATTTCACAAATACAAAAAAATAAGAAAACATAACTTCATAGGATAACACATGGTGAGCTGAGGTAGCTGGTAGATGTTTGGGGAGAGAGAGAGTGTGTGTGTGTTGTGGGGTGGAAAACTTTTTTCTTCTTCCCTTTTAGGTTCTTTGGCTGGTCTGATAAATAAATTGACATAAGTCAGATGAGCAAGGGAAAAACAAATTTCATATGTACATGAGCCCCAATAAAACATGAGACTCCCCAGCAGTCAGGTAATTGAGATTTATATACCATCCTGAGTTAAGGAGAAGGATATAGGGGTCTGGGGCTTCAAAAGGAAGGGAGATAATTTACAGGAAAAGGAAAAGAGCTAATGTCTGATAAATGTTTGCCTTGTCATGCAGATAAGTCTTTCTAGAGACAAAATGTTCTCTCTGCTAATAGCTCTCTTCCTGTAACAGGCCACCTATCTTGATTCTTTTAGGCAGTTAGTGGGGAGGCAAAAAGCTCTTCCTTAGTCTCATGGGCCCTGCTAGTCTTCAGCTCAAAATAATCCATGTGTGAAGTGGCACATTCTGGGGTGGTGTATTCTGCTCCCCCCCAGTGCATGTGTATTTTGTGTTTCCCCACACAGTTGGGTTCATCTGGGTGCAGTTCTCTGCATTCACCTTAGTGCTTCCTATGGATGAAATTTTGCAAAAAGCAAACTCAAAATTCGCCTTATGCTCAGCTTGTTCCCTAATATATTAATTGCCTTGGAACAAATTCACAGGTTCAACACAAGCATTATAGCAGAAGTGACTGCACATTCAATCATTGCTGTAACAGAAAACATCCCACAAACCTTTTCAACGGCCCTCTGGGAATGAGAACCGCTGTTACATTTCTTCATAATTCTGGTTGGGCAAGTGATATCTCTAGAGTCTTTTTGTCACGCTGATGTCACGTATTAGTTTAACTCATTTACACTGCTCTCAGAGCTGCCGACACATACCAAGCTATATCAGAGCACAGAAAAGGGGAAAAATTAACTCAGTTGTGAAAGACCAGAGAAACCTGAACAATGAAGATGAGATGAGTCATGAATAGTGAACATTCTCCAGGCAGCCTGAACAAAGGCCCTAAGGCATGATTTTATTGAACAGGGAGTAGCAAGGAGTTGAATTTGTTAGAATGTGGACTGTATTGAGGGAGTGGCAGGGAAGGACTTGGGAAATTCTTTGCTATGCTAATAAGTTTGGGCTTTATTCTTGGGTGATAGCCAACCATCAAAACTTGCAAGCAGGAAAAAGACATTCTCCGTGTGCATTTGGAAAGAATTAGCTGTAGCAACAGACTGAGGCTATTCCTGCAAAGCTTGGTGGGACGATGTTCTCAATCTATTGCAACCATCAGCAAAGGTTCTCAACAAATGCAAAGTATAAACTGGAGCAAAGGCAAGCATGTGTTTTTAAAAAAAAATTATGGAAAAAAATAATTGCTACTCTTTGTTAAGTAACTACTGTATGCCAGGCAGCATCTTGTGCCCTCCAGCATTTTGTTTTTATTTTTGTTTTTATTTTTTATTTTTTTTAAAGATTTTATTTATTTATTTGAGAGAGAGAGAATGAGAGAGAGAAAGCACATGAGAGGGGGGAGGGTCAGAGGGAGAAGCAGACTCCCCGCCGAGCAGGGAGCCCAATGCGGGACTCGATCCTGGGACTCCAGGATCATGACCTGAGCCGAAGGCAGTCGCTTAACCAACTGAGCCACCCAGGCGCCCAGCATTTTGTTTTTAAATCCTCATAACATCCATATGAGTTTGATCTCATTTGATCATATTGTTACCTCTGTTTTACAGGTAAAAGACTAAGACAGCAGAGTTTAATTAATTTGCCAAAAATTATGCAGTTGGAAAGCGGCATATCAAGGATTGGGCCCATGATCTGTGACCCCCAGAGCCTTCTCCCTGGTCATTACCTAGAGCTGCTTTTGTTCAAAACAGCAGTAGTTCCTAAAGAAGCATGATTCAGGAAGAGAGGGGCTACATAAATAGTCTTCCTCTGTGCGGAACTGGTCCGACCAGTTTATGCCGATTTGGGCAACATAATTACTAAGAGTAACCATAAACCTTTTCACTCTCAAAGGTGTTCCAGTTTGTGGGGAACAAAGCAGATGAAGATAAACTCTTTTGAGGTTCTTGTAGCATTCAGGAATTGGTACAAGTATTTACTTAAGGTACAGTCCAATAAGTCAAGGATGCATTTGGAAATGCATATTCAACCACTGAAAGCACAAAAAAATAGTACTAAAAATTAACAGTAGAGAAAAAAGGGTAATAATAAAAAATACTTGATTAATCCAAAAGAAGTCAGGAAAAGAGAAATTAACAACATCAAAGAAAGGACAGATGGAACTAGTAGAAAACAAACAGCAAGAAAATAGAATTGAACCAACTGTATCAACACTTAAAGTGTAAGTAGATTAAACCCTCAAAAGGCAAAAATTATTAAACTGGATAAAAAAATGAAAACAAGATTCAACTTGCACTTGAAATATATACCTTAATTATAAAGACACCACTAGGTTAAAAGTAAGCACCAAACTATTGGCACAAGAATGGGCAAGAAAGGGAACTTGAAGAAATGATGATGTTCTTTTTTTTTTTTTAAAGATTTTATTTATTTATTTGACAGAGAGAGACACAGCGAGAGAGGGAACACAAGCAGGGGGAGTGGGAGAGGGAGAAGCAGGCTCCCCGCTGAGCAGGGAGCCCGGATGTGGGGCTCAATCCCAGGACCCTGGGATCATGACCTGAGCTGAAGGCAGACGCTTAACGACTGAGCCACCCAGGCGCCCCGAAATGATGATGTTCTAAGAAGACAGCTCTGAGGAATGAGAAAGGGAGTTTGGTAGAAAAAAAATAAGAGCTTTCCATTTAACCTTGAAGGCCAGTTTGAACTTGCAGCTCACAAATTTTCAGAACTCATGTCTCCAATAAAAAGTCAATTAAAAATACTGCTATAAAGAAAAAGTTAAGGATGCAAAGTTAAATTAAGACATAATGAAAATATTTTTGCTAAAAATCCAAGACTGGAAACTGGGGCTTCTAACTAAGATAGGTAATATGCTCCCTGATACTATGTTACTCAAACATTTTACAATTAATTTTAAAGAGAACCATTTCTGATCACATTGTCACACATCCAACTGTAACTGTTCTTAATGAAACCACCTTACAAGAAAACATACAACAAGCAGTTTACTCAATCTAGTTTTATAACAGCCATATCATTAAACACATAAAAGGATTTTGCAGTTGCTTAATAATAAGGAATTTATGCTTTCTTAGAGATAAAAGCATTATCTGGGTTGACAATTAGTTTCCCATCATTCCTCATATAAACAATCAAAGTTAACTGAATTATATTTCAGAAAATATTTCAGTCCCGACAGCATTTTTCAGTTAAAGGCATTAAAAATTTCATAGCTTGTACATATAAGTTGCTATAATTTATCCACATAGCATATATTAATTAAATTACCACAATTATAGGGATTTTTATGTTGGTTGGAGGCAATAATCCGTTTCCTAAAAGGTTTCCTTTCTTCAAGGGAGAAATTAGAGAACTAGATCATTTCTCTTCCGTGAGCTCAGATATGTTTCACGTGGAGCATATTACAAAAAGAACATATTACAAATCTGCACATGTTGGATATTCACTGTGTGTTACTGGCTGGACACCCTGATCCACCATCAGTTAAGCATGGGCTTAATATCAAAAGTTGACCTTACCTTAGGCTTTTGACCTCAGATAGAAAGATGTAAAACACTCCACTCGGAAGCATTTAAGAATATTGCTTCTTTCTTGTGTTGGAAAACAGCTATTGACAGCACAGTCAAAAGAATAGCTATAAGCCCTGTTTGTACATAGAATTCATCTTCTGATTTGTGGTTGTTTGTACTTAGTGACTATCCTTTTGATTTGTGGCTGTTTATAGAGCTATTACTGTTTATACTATGTCCACTTCTCAGTGCTGAACTAAGTACATCGATTTCTGACTCTTTAGTTTAAGATTATCTCCCTGAAGTTGTTTTCCAGGACCTCATGGCTTGATTTGGAAGTCTTCTTCATGGGCAAAAGTGGAAGCTGCATACATGGTAAGATTACTGACAAAGCCATTTCAAAAAAGAGGTGGTTCCCCAGTGTCCTGTCCCAGAAATCAGGAACAATGGAGACCGAGAAAGGCTGAGGGTGGCGGAGTCCAGGCTGGGAGTGGTCATCTTGAAAAAGGGGGCAGCAGATTGCCATGGTGGTGTGGGATTAAGGAGCACCTCTCTTAGCATCTGGGTGGCATTTCATTTTGTGTCAGGGCTGGTACTGCACTCTGTGTCCCAGCCTTTCCTGAAGGTCTTGGTATTCTTTGTAATTTGATTCCCAGCTCAGAGCAATACCGAGGATTGTATAAACTGGATAAGAGCAATTTGTGGTTGCTTATCACTCTCTTGCTGAGGACAGAAAGACAGCCCATTGCCACAAATTGACCAGATTCTGAAGGACAACACTATCAGGCTGAACCAACAGAAAGAACACCCTCCACACCACTGCTATGAATAACACAAAACCAAACTAAACAGAAATTCAAAATAATTAAGTTCCACTTGAATTATATCTTTATATGAAAATCAAATAGCATTTCTTTTGTTTATAACTTAGGGGCCAAAGATATTGTGTGAGTTTAACAATGATACTCATACTCAAATTAACATGTGCATATATACAATAATAAAGTCCATTTTCCAGCCAAGAATGCCTATGGAAACGTTCTTAGTTATGATATCATTTAATTTTAACTTTGGCAAATGTATTTTTAAACATTTCAAAAATAAATTCAGTATTCAAATTATATACATAATATAATTACTACAATTATTTAATTTTATTTATTTATTTATTTATTTATTTATTTATTTATTTTTAATTTTATTATTTTATGTGAGTCAACATACAATACATCATTAGTTTTTGATGTGGTGATCCACGATCCATTGTTTTCGTATAACACCCAGTGCTCCATGCAGTACGTGCCCTCCTTAATACCCATCACCGGGCTAACCCATCCCCCCTCCCCCCTCCCCTCTAAAACCCTATTTGTTTCTCAGAGTCCATAGTCTCTCATGGTGCATCTCTCCCTCCAACTCCCCCTCCCCATTTTTCCCTTCCTTCTCCTAATGTCCTCCATGCTATTCCTTATGTTCCACAAATAAGTGAAACCATATGATAATTGACTTCCTCTGCTTGACTTATTTCACTGAGCATAATCTCCTCCAGTCCCATCCATGTTGATCTAAAAGTTGGGTATTCATCTGTTCTGATGACTGAGTAATATTCCATTGTATATACGGACCACATCTTCTTTATCCATTCATCTGTTGAAGGGCATCTCGGCTCTTTCCACAGTTTGGCTATTGCAGACATTGCTGCTATGAACATTGGGGTGCATATGGCCCTTCTTTTCACTACATCTGTGTCTTTGGGGTAAATACCCCATAGTGCAATTGCTGGGTCATAGGGTAGCTCTATTGTTAAATTTTTGAGGCACCCCACACTGTTTTCCAAAGTGGCTGTACCAACTTGCATTCCCACCAACAGTGTTAAGAGGGTTCCCTTTTCTCCACAACCTCTCCAACATTTGTTGTTTCTCTCCCTGTCCATTTTTGCCATTCTAACTGGTGTAAGATGGTATCTCAATGTGGTTTTGATTTGGATTTCCCTGATGGCTAATGATGATGAACATTTTTTCATGTGTCTGTTAGCCATTTGTATGTCTTCTTCAGAGAAGTGTCTTTTCATATCTTCTGCCCACTTTTTGACTTGATTATTTGTTTTTTGGGTGTTGAGTTTGAGAAGTTCTCTATAGATCTTGGATACCAGCCCTTTATCTGTAGTGTCATTTGCAAATATCTTCTCCCATTCTGTGGGTTGCCTCTTTGTTTTGTTGACTGTTTCCTTTGCTGTGCAGAAGCTTTTTATCTTGACGAAGTCCCAAAAGTTCATTTTTGCTTTTGTTTCACTAGCTTTTGGAGATGTATCTTGAAAGAAGTTGCTGTGGGCGATGTCAAAGAGGTTACTGCCTATGTTCTCCTCTAGAATTTGGATGGATTCCTGTCTCACATTGAGGTCTTTCATCCACTTTGAGTTTATCTTTGTGAATGGTGTTAGACAATGGTCAAGTTTCATTCTTCTGCATGTGGCTGTCCAATGTTCCCAGCACCATTTATTGAAGAGACTGTCTTTTTTCCATTGCATGTTTTTTCCTGCTTTGACAAAGATTATTTGACCATAGAGTTGAGGGTCCATATGTAGGTTCTCTATTCTGTTCCATTGCTCTATATTTCTGTTTTTGTGCCAGTACCATGCTGTCTTGGTGATCACAGCTTTGTAATATAGCTTGAAATCGGGCAACGTGATGCCCCCAGCTTTGTTCTTCTTTTTCAACATTTCCTTGGCGATTCAGGGTCTTTTCTGATTCCATACAAATTTTAGGATTGTCTGTTCCAGCACTTTGAAAAATGTCATTGGAATTTTGATTGGGATGGCACTGAAGGTACAGATTGCTCTGGGTAGCATAGACATTTTAACAATGTTTATTCTTCCGATCCATGAACATGGAATATTTTTCCATCTTTTTGTGTCTTCTTCAATTTCTTTCATGAGTTCCTAGAGTATAGGAGTTCCTAGAGTATAGATCCTTTACCTCTTTGGTTAGGTTTATTCCGAGGTATCTTATGGTTTTTGGTGCCACTGTAAATGGAATCGTTTCTCTAATTTCTCTTTCTACAGTTGCATTGTTAGTGTATAAGAAAGCAACTGATTTCTGTGCATTGATTTTGTATCCTGCCACATTACTGAATTGCTGGATGAGTTCTAGTAATTTGGGGGTGGAGTCTTTTGGGTTTTCCACATAAAGTATCATGTCATCTGCGAAAAGAGAGAGTTTGACTTCTTCTTTGCCAGTTTGAATACCTTTTATTGCTTTTTGTTGTCTGATTGCTGTTGCTAGGACTTCTAGTACTATGTTGAACAATAGTGGTGAGAGTGGGCATCCTTGACGTGTTCCTGATCTTAAGGGAAAGGCTCTCAGCTTTTCCCCATTGAGGAGGATATTTGCTGTGGGTTTTTCATAGATGGATTTTATGAACTTGAGGAATGTTCCCTCTATCCCTATACTCGGAAGAGTTTTAATCAGGAAAGGATGTTGTATTTTGTCAAATGCTTTTTCTGCATCAATTGAGAGGACTATATAGTTCTTCTCCCTCCTCTTATTAATGTGTTCTATCACATTGATTGATTTGCGAATGTTGAACCACCCTTGCATCCCGGGTATAAATCCCACTTGGTTGTGGTGGATGATCCTTTTAATATATTGTTGGATCCTATTAGCTAGGATTTTGTTGAGGATTTTGGAATCCATATTCATCAGGGATATTGGTCTGAAATTCTCCTTTTTGATGGGGTCTTTGCCTGGTTTGGGGATTAAGGTAATGCTGGCCTCATAGAATGAGTTTGGAAGTTTTCCTTCTGTTTCTATTTTTTGAAACAGCTTCAGGAGAATAGGTATTATTTCTTCCTTGAATGTTTGATAGAATTCCCCAGGTAATCCATCAGGCCCTGGACTCTTGTTTTTTGGGAGGTTTTTGATCACTGCTTCAATCTTATTACTGGTTATTGGCCTATTCAGGTTGTCAATTTCTTCCTGTTTCAGTCTTGGCAGCTTATAGGTTTCCAGGAAGGCCTCCATTTCATCCAGATTGCTCAGTTTATTGGCATATCGTTGTTGATAATAATTTCTAATAATTGTTCCTATTTCCTTGGTGTTAGTTGTGATCTCTCCCCTTTTATTCATAATTTTATTAATTTGGGTCCTTTCTCTTTTCCTTTGGATAAATCTGGCCAGTGGTTTATCGATCTTATTAATTCTTTCAAAGAACCAGCTTCTAGTTTCGTTGATCTGATCTACTGTGTTTCTGGTTTCTAATTCATTGATTTCTGCTCTAATTTTAATTATTTCTCTTCTGATGCATGGCTTAGGCATCGTTTGTTGCTTTTTCTCTAGTTCTTAAAGGTGTAGAGTTAGTTGCTGAACTCGGGATTTTTCTATTTTTTTGAGTGAGGCTTGGATGGCTATGTATTTGCCCCTTAGGACTGCCTTTGCAGTATCCCATAGGTTTTGGACCAATGTGTTTTCATTCTCATTGATTTCCATGAATTGTTTAAGTTCTTTGATTTCTTGGTTGACCCAAACATTCTTGAGCAGAGTGGTCTTTAGCTTCCAAGTGTTTGAATTTCTGCCAAATTTTTTCTTGTGATTGAGTTCCAGTTTTAGAGCATTGTGGTCTGAGAATATGCAGGGAATAATCTCAATCTTTTGGTATTGGTTGAGACCTGATTTGTGACCCAGTATATGGTCTGTTCTGGAGAAAGTTCCATGTGTGCTCGAGAAGAATGAGTACTCTGTTGTTTTAGGGTGGAATGTTCTGTAAATATCTATGAGGTCCATCTGGTCCAATGTATCATTCAAAGCTCTTGTTTCCTTGTTGATTTTCTGCTTAGATGATCTGTCCATTGCTGAGAGTGGAGTATTGAGGTCTCCTACAATTAACGTATTGTTATCAATGTGACTCTTTATTTTGGTTAACAGTTGGCTTATGTACATGGCTGCTCCCATGTTGGGGGCATAGATATTTACAATTGTTAGATCTTCTTGTTGGATAGACCCTTTAAGAAGGATATAGTGTCCTTCTGTGTCTCTTATTGCAGACTTTAGTTTAAAATCTAATTTGTCTTATACAAGAATTGTTACCCCAGCTTTCTTTGGAGGTCCGCTGGCATGGAAGATGGATCTCCATCCCTTCACTTTCAGTCTGGATGTATCTTTAGGTTCAAAATGAGTCTCTTGTAGACAGCATATGGATGGGTCCTGTCTTTTTATCCAATCTGCAACCCTGTGCCGTTTTATGGGAACATTTAGGCCATTCACGTTGAGAGTGATTATTGAAAGATATGAATTAATTGTCATCATGTTGCCTGTGAAGATGTTGTTTTTATAGATTGTCCCTGTAAATTTCTGTTGTAGATCACTCTTGGGGGCTTTCTCCTTTTACAGAACCCCCCTTAATATTTCTTGCAGGGCCAGCTTAGTGGTCACATATTCTTTCAGTTTCTGCCAGTTGTGGAAGCTCTGCATCTCTCCATCCATTCTAAATGAAAGCCTTGCCAGATAAAGTATTCTTGGCTGCATGTTCTTCTCATTTAGTACCCTGAATATGTCTTGCCAGGCCTTTCTGGCTTGCCAGGTCTCTCTGGATAGGTCTGATGTTATTCTGATGTTCCTCCCTCTGTATGTAAGGAATCTCTTCCCCCTAACTGCCCTTAAGATGGTTTCCTTGGTTCTAAGATTTGCAAGTTTTACTATTACATGCCGGGGTGTTGGCCTGTTTTCCTTGATCTTAGGAGGGGTCCTCTCTGCCTCTAGGATTCGAATGTTTGTTTCATTCCCCAGATCAGGGAAGTTCTCAGCTACGATTTGCTCAAATACATCTTCTAGTCCTCTCTCTCTCTGCACTCCCTCCGGGATTCCAATTATTCTGACATTGGAATGCTTCATGGTGTCACTTATTTCTCTGATTCTGTTTTCATGGATTCTGAGTTGTTTTTCCCGGGCCTCCTCTTTTCCCTTTTTATCTATTATATTGTCTTCCAGGTCACTTATTCTCTCTTCTGCCTCAGTTACCCTAGCTGTTAGATTATCTAGATTGGATTGGATCTCACTGATAGCATTTTTAAGTTCTGCCAATTCTGCTTTTATTTCTGCCCTTAGAGACTCTATGTTGCCATTAATTGATTTCTCCCTTCTAGCCATTGTCTTCACAATTGCTAGCCTGAATTCCATCTCCGACATCTTGGTTATATCTGCATCCATTTGTAAATCTGCAGCATAAGTCATAATCTCTGAGTCTTTTCTGTTTTGGGGGCTCCTCCTCCTAGTCATTCTGTTGATGGGTGTTTGAGGGAATGTATAGAGTCCAAATTATTGACCAGAACCCAAGGAAGACGCACCTGTTTTCTTGGGACCTTAGGGTTGCTGGCCTCTTGTTTTCCCAGCCTGTCTTCTGGGGGAGAGTCGTGCCGTGCTGTTACTCAGGCAACCCTGTGCCCGTGGCGGGGGATGGGCTCAGTGGGAATCAGTCTTTGGGGCTTTTGTTCTCTGGCGCCTTTCCCTGGCGGCTTTCCGCGTCTCTTCCGCGAGTCAGAGCGGAAGAGACCATTTCCAACCCTCTGTCTCAGAGCAGAGAGACCTCAGTCTGTTCTTCAGTGAGCTCTCCAGGCCACACTGTCTCCATTTCTGTCCGTGCTGCTATAAACTGCAGTGTCCTGGGTTGTGCGCCCCTCCGCAGCGCCCCCAGTCCTGCCTCCAGGTCGGGGCCTGTCTCTGCCCTTTGTGCTTCTAAAACTGCCAGCCGCTCCCAGTTCGAGCGCTCGCAACCCCGCCACTCTGGGTTTCCGCCCCGGGGGCTGCAGTTCGCAGGCGCGACCCCGCGGTCTGGTTTTCCGCCCCAGGGGCTGCCCTAGAGTCCTTTCCCCGCCACTACCGGTCTGCGAGTCTGTGCCCGTCCCCAGCGCGTGAGGCTGTCACTCACCGGCGGTGTAGGATCCCCATGGCCAGGCACCCTCCCGCTGCCGTTTATCCTCCGATATCTGCCCGCGGAATCAGGGCTCCCCTCTTTGTACCTCGAAACCAACCGCCTGCGATATTCTGCTCGTAGAGATCCAGATCTTCTTACATTTCAGGCTGGTTTCGTGGGTGCTGAGAGTAGTCTGGTAGATATCCAGCTCAATTCCGGGGACCAGTTGAAATAGGGTCACCTACTCCTCCGCCTTCTTTCCCCCCCTCTTACTACAATTATTTTTAAAAGAAAACTATTTTGTGAATCAATTAACCAGATTTGTACTATTTAAAAAGAGTAAACTACTTTTTAAAAAATCAAGAACAAACCAACAAACAAAACGAAACAGAAACATCTTCCATTTTTCTAAATATCTACCTGGATGTGAAATTGAGTAGCGAATTACAGATAGAATATTTAAATCATTGAATTATAACATTACTGAATAGTTTTAATAAAGTTGACATTCCCTTAACTATTTCTGAATACTGTATCTATTTGTCTGAGTAAAGAAATAATTATTTTTCGGAGGTGTAGTCTCCTGAAAGATTAACTTTTATGTGCATATCATAGAAGATAAAAGAACTAGATACTTTTTGCAAAGCATGATGCCAAAGACCCATGCCTATTCAACTACTCTAAAAACAAATATTTACATAACGCTTTATGTTTTTAAGCACTTTCTGTAAACTTTCATGTAGTCCCTATCTTAATCCTATGGGTGGTTCCTTCTAAAGCTGAGAAAACAAAGCCTCAAAAGCTCACCCACATTTACAGAGCTACAAAATAGAAGAATTGAGATTTGGATTCAGGTTTTTCCACTACTTTAGTATTCTTCAGGTAAAATTAGTGTTATTTGTGATAGAGATTCTTTAATAAATTTCAAGTCTTTATTATGAGGCAATTCCAAATTATATGATTCACTTTGCAAAATGGACAGAAATGCCCTTAAAGTCATAGATATATATTAATAGTGAATTATGTAACATCTTTTTATAGTCAAATTTGAATGGACAGTTGCCAATTATTAGACTTGAACCCTGAATAAAAAATGTTTTTTGCTGTCATTATTTTGTATACTGTAATTAAGGATGGAGAATTCTCTCATTTATAAATTCCATGCTACATGAAGCAGTTAGTTAGGCTCTTCTGTGTAAACAGATAACTGGGACATGATGTGATGGATCTTATGTGTATAAAGCAATAAAATAATATGGATGCAGAAACAGAACATTCTGTATGCACATGAGAGGGAAGAAAGTACTGGAAAATATATGGACTAGCTTGGTCCACATTCTCTAAAATAAACAATAAAGCTACAGACAAAGGGGTAGAATCTGTGGTTGCTGATCCTTTCTTCACTCTGCTCAAGGCTTCTGAAGGCAAAAATAAACAATACCTCACTATACTGCCACCAGTTTTTGTTTTAAAGAATCCCGAGAAACAGAAATTTTATGTAAAATAGCATCCACAAAGTATTTCAAATGAAAAAGACCTGGGCTCTGTTGCCCAACCCTTCCTTCTTCAAATCACTCTCCTTGGGAAGGAAAAAGAAAATAAACTCTATTTTAAAACTCTACCTATTTAGGCTTCCCTGGCTGGCTTCTGCTAGAGCAGACTTGGGTGTCACTTGGTTGAGACAGTTGGTTATTTGCTCCTAGCCAAAGAAATTACAGTTCAATCCAAACCAATTACTACTAATGATGTCTTTATGTATGGAAGTATATATGCATTTGTTCTCATTTTTCCATTCACCTAGGAAACATAAAATATCCCACAGGTCAAAAGTTCTAATAAAGATAGAACTAGATGGTGGTTTCCCAAAATAAATGGGGAGGGGGGATGTGGAGAGAGAAAGTGGTCTCTTGATCCCTGTAGTTGCGCTTCCTAAGAGTGGAAATCTGAAATGGCCAGAGTTGTCCTCTTGAACTAATCTCAGAGGATCTGCAGCATTGTTCTGAGACACAGGAAGTATTTTCTCGTTGCTTCAGAAATAACGGGAATGAAAACCTGCCTGTGGTTCAGTGCCCACAACATTTTCAGCACCACAGTGAACATGCATCTATCAAGGCACCATCTGCGAACAACATAACCATCCATAGACGTGCCCATCCGACTGCAGGCAGCTGCCTCTGGCCTCCCGCATCACTGTCTTCCTGGGGGACAGCCAGCTCCCTGGACAACATCCCTTAAGTAACCTGGAACTTAGTTTCCATTTCCCTATGAAGCAGGAAATGTTTTCCATTGATTTCAATTCCAAAACCAAATGATGCTTGATGAACTATTATATATGGGGGGATCTGTGGGGGGGGCGGAATGGTTACATTTAAGTGTGGTAAAAAATTATATAGGCTAGAAAGAAGTAGGAGCAGAGGGGGGCCTGGGTGGCTCAGTTGGTTAAATATCGGACTCTTGATTTTGGCTTAGGTCATGATCTCAGGGTCATCAGATTGAGCCCCGTGTTGGGCTCACACTCAGTGGGGAGTCTGCTTGGGATTCTCTCTCTCCCTCTCCTTCTGTACCCCCACTTGTGCTCTCTCTCTCTCTCTCTCTAATAAATAAATAAATAAATCAATCTTTTTTTTTTTAAGAAGTGGAAATGGAGCTTATAGGCTCAGAAATCTTTCAGGGTTTAAATGGGGGCAAAATCTATGAAAAGGGAATGGAAGATACTCTATCCCTCAAGGACAAAAGCTTCGCAGAAAGGTGGGATAAAGATGGCAATGATGAGAAAATAAAACTAGTATGCCATTTTGCTCACAACATCAGAAACTGGCAAGGGCTTCATGTGGTGTCTTAAAGTATTGGAGAGACACTGTTGAAATCAGTTAGAAACTGCATAACTGTGGGTCTGAGTTGTGTGGATTGGAGCCATTACGATATGGACAGTAAACAGAAATGCTGAAAAAATGGAATGGAAAGCTGGCCCTCACCTTCGGGCACCCCAAATAGGGTGAAAACGAATCACAAAAGCATACATGAGATGGCAAGGGAAGAGGGAAAGAGGGGAAATACTATATAAACGTTGCTGAGTTAGTATTAAATTGTGTATTATGTTGATTACTCTTTCTAGATTTCTATGCTGATGGCATTCAATACTTGGGTGGGGGCCATACTTACCACCTGGTCATAGTGCAATATAATAAAATTTAGAATCTTGGCTCTTGGTTCCAAACAGGAAGGGGAGCATTTGGTCAAACATGTAAAAGGCAAAAGATTTCCTATCATATATTTCACAATTATTGAACGTGTTTTTAAGAATTACAAAAAAATAGGGGCGCCTGGGTGGCTCAGTTGGTTAAGCAACTGCCTTCGGCTCGGGTCATGATCCTGGAGTCCCGGGATCGAGTCCCGCATCGGGCTCCCTGCTCGGCAGGGAGTCTGCTTCTCCCTCTGACCCTCCTCCCTCTCATGCTCTCTGTCTCTCATTCTCTCTCTCTCAAATAAATAAAAAAAAAAAAAAAAAAAAAAAGAATTACAAAAAAATAGATTAATCAGAAATCTCTCATAAATAACCTGTTGTCAGTGTATGCCAATTCTACTACCAAGATAAATTTCCTTGTTTTTCCTTCTTTTCCATTTCTATATTTATTTCCCCAAGTCAGCCTTTGACTATTTCTCTCTAGAATTATTGTTTTTAACTGAGCCTTGCTGCCACATGAGTATTTCTGAAAATGTCTACCTTAAAAGTAGACCAGTTTCACTACACAGCATGCAACGTATCCAACAAAACAAAAAGCAGAAACAGACCCATAAATACAGAGAACAAACTGATGGTTGCCAGAAAGGAGGGGTGGGGGTTGGGCAAAAAAAGGTGAAGGGGAGAGAGATACAGGCTTCCAATTACAAAATAAATAAGACATAGGGGGTGAAAGGTACAGCATAGGGAATATAGTCAATGGTATTGTAATCCTGTTGTATGGTGACAGAATGGTAGCTACACTTGTGGGGAGCACAGCATACCATATAGAGAAGTTCAGGTCTACTAGATTGTAGACCTGAAACAAATGTAACATTGTGTATCAATTATACTTCAAAAAAAATTTTTTAATTTAAACATTTTTATGCAGAAAAAATGAAAAATAAAAAAGCAAGATGCTTTTCAGTCTACTTGTGATAAATAAACTTGGTAGATTGGACTTGCTAGATTCAAACTGACCTTGTTCATTGCCATGTTCTTGGCGCTCACATTCTAACCCTCACTAGACTTGGTCTCTCCTTGGGCTTGCACCTCACCCTTTGGATTTGATTGAAGATCCTTTTTCCAGATTTGATCCCCAGAATTCCCTAGTAGAGCTCCCAGATATCTCAGCAAGAAAGACTGGTGTGGGCTTGTGGTAGAACTTGAGAGCGACCACCACAAGTGTTCTGCCTTTTTAGCTACTACAGTTTGCTTCCTGATCTCTTAGATCCATGTACGTGGTTGTGGGAAACAGGTTATCATCGGAATGGTGGTCTTGAGGTGAATGCAAATAATTCCAGTCGTTCTACAAGACTTTATTAATGTATTGGACATTTATCTATTTGCAATTTGTGCCAAACTTGGGCACATATGACTTTTACTGTATTTTGATACTCTGTGTCCAGAAAATCTTTAATGTAAAATATGCGTTATGGGGCGCCTGGGTGGCTCAGTTGGTTAAGCGACTGCCTTCGGCTCAGGTCATGATCCTGGAGTCCCTGGATCGAGTCCCGCATCGGGCTCTCTGCTCGGCAGGGAGCCTGCTTCTCCCTCTGACCCTCCCCCCTCTCATGTGCTCTCTCTCTCTCATTCTCTCTGTCTCAAATAAATAAATAAAATCTTTAAAAAAAAATATGCGTTATGAATTGGAAGTCCTATGATGTTATTTGACTTATGAGAAACCACTTGGAAGTTAATTAAATATTAGTACATTTCTGTAAGCTAAATAAAGCATGTAATTTTACATACATAAATATATAATAAAATTCAGAATTTTATTAATATATTGCATATATAAATATGTCTGTGTAAAATATATAACTATAATATAACTATGTAAAGATGTAATAAAATAATTCATTTAATAAATATTCTATCTTTTGAATTTTTTATAAATTCAGAGAGTAACCTTTCCTATTTTCTTTGCTAAAGTTCTTATTATATGGGGCATTTTTATAAATTAAACGGAAAAAAGAAGAAAGGTTGCAACTACAAATTAATATAACTCAATTAATACAAAGAGTTACCATCTGTGGATGCTTGCCGTGCTGCTGGACTGGGTGTTTTATATACATTTGGCATTTATTCCTTACAAGCACCATTGGGTGCCCCATATGCCTCCCTTTCTCAGATGGGAAAAGTTACAGTTAATTTTCCCAAGTTTAGGCAGCTTAGTAAATAAATGAACAGAGATTCAAACCTTCTAAATGCAAATCCCATGCTCTTACCCAATGCTGAATCTTTATTTGTCTGCATAATTGTTTTTAAGGCCAAACTTGGAAAGATATTTTATAATAGCTAAGCTCATCTCTTCATAAAACAGGTTAAATGAGGATGGTGCTTTATTGGATTTAAATGACCTCTTTCTGTAGTAATAAACTGTTGTAAAGCTCCTGATATATTACGTAGGAGTTTTATTGGAAAAAGTATTTCATGATTACAGCTTCATGGAGCAAATAATTCTTGGATAAAACCAGATTTTAGAAAAGAATTGTCTCCAAAAAGCACATCAATTCTCGTGCATATCTTAGCTTTGGGGTCTGGAAAACACATGCCTGAGATCCCCCAAAGACTTCAAAATAAATAGCACTGTAAGAGGGAGTAGGAAAAGGAAAATGTATTATATAAAGTTTTATGTCAAGTATCAAATGGTTTGATTCATCGACATTTGAATTTGTGTCGTCAAAATCCTAGCTCCAATGGACCTTAACACATCAACTTTGCTGAGAGTTGATAGAAATTAGAATTGATTTTTGTTAAGTTCCTAAGTTAACTGACATTATAAAAACAGAGACTGAGTAATGCTTCAGAGGTAAACTGAGGTTAACTCAAGAATATTCCACGTTTGCTGAGTTTTCCATTTGAGTTTTCATTCACACTATAAAAAAACCTGGTACCTAAAGATGTGCATTCTAGGAAGGAAACGTTGGCAGTGTTTTCTTTTTTCAAATTACCTACATGGAAGAAATTTTTCTAATTATCAAAGTAGAGGAAATAGGTTTTAATTGCATCTGGAAGAATTAGGTTAAAATGATTAACAATAGGGGGAAGGAAGCATATAAATTAAATATAGGAAAAACTTCTGTATGAGATAAAGGGTGTTTAACTTTATATATATATAAAGTATATTTAACACATTTGCATGGAAATATTTTAAAATAGGTCAGAATTTTGGCTACCATGACTTTTTTTGGATACAATTGAAACTTTGGAAGGCAGATACCCATCCTATTTGGTGGTCGAGGATCTTTCCTGACCCAGATCCTTATTTTTCATCTCACTAAGATGTTCTAGTTTGTTCTTGTGAAAGCTCATCTTAAAGGCAGTGAACCACCGGTGGGGGTGGGGAGATGCACGTCAGCTAACTTCCAAGATGGAGGAGCACAGGGAAGGGGTGACTTCTCCCTTCAGTGTTTTCCTTGAGCCTTTCCTGTTTCATTTTCCACGTAAAAAAGGGAGAACATAAAGCTCTCTGCATACATTTATTTCTTGTTTGAGAAAATACGTTTCACACAGCTATAATACAAATGGAAATTAAAAGCTATGGACAGTCCCAGGAAGGGGAAAGTGAACTTTTTTCTGACATCAATTATTGAAGTTTCACTTTTTTTTTTCACATTTTTTTCCCCACCAATCTTTTCCTACTTAAAGTATTGGTGGAGTCATACTGGTACCTGTGTAGATTACCTTAAATGACCAAGTCAGAAAGAAAAGTTCCCACTGAGAAACAGAATTACAAACTCACTGCATTATAAAAGCCAAGAAAAAAAAAATCACTTCTCATAAAGATAACCTGACCTGGGTTCCCAGTCTGATATGTATATTATTAAAATCAGGTGCCATTGTCCTCGAGAGGGTAACATTTGGCTGCTATTTGCATCTTTATTATTTAGTCTTTATAGAGCACATTCATCTTTTATTAGATTTCAAAAGTCAATTTTGATTTAGGTTTTCCCAGATTCACCCCTCTTTTCTTGAATTCAGTTAGAATGTTTGTTTGGTTTGCTGTGTTCTGAAGGATTCCACGCTGAGTGGGAACCCCGTCCTAAGGATGCTTCAAGGAGACATGTCTTGATGACCCTGCTGAGGTATATGTTGAAGAAAACATACATGTGTCTTCATCCGATTCAGGGCATGGCTCACATTTGCTGTCCACCCCCAGCCTCTTCAGATTGCTCTTGAAAGCAGATAGGAGGACAGGTCAAATGTGTCTACCTCAGGCTTCACTTTCCAGAGGAGGGATGAACTTGCTCCTTTTTGGTGGGTACCATAACCTGTCACTGACATTCATATACTGTCTAACAAATCATCTTCAAAGGGCTTACATTCAAGAGGCTTTGGTTCTCGATGTGTTCACAGGCATAATTGGATGGGTCCCTGCCTCTCTTGTCCTGCTTCATCACATCCAGTCATGTTATCACAAGGAGCTATCCTTAGAACTATTTAAGGAATTCTTGCCAAAAATGACAGGGCTCTGGTTCCTGCATGTATGGCTTTCCATGGCTAGAGGAAATCCTAGTGGCCTGTGTGACCAATGCACTGAAGGACAATTCAGCTTTCTTTCCACACTCCGGGGTTCCCCTTCTGTCATAGAGGGTCAATTTGGCTTTCACTCCAGCGCCATGCTCTGAATTCTAACTGGAATAAACCCGTGAACTCCAACTGATTTAGCTAATGCCAACCCTGACCCTGCCCGGTAATCTTCAAATAGGATGCCACTCCTTTTCCCATAAACCTATTGTGTGGTTATAGAAAAACCCTGAGGGAGATGATGGTGGCTCCGGCCCAGGCAATGCTACCTTTCCACCTAAGGCCGCTGAGCTTTTAAGTCAGGCAGTCAGCCCCAGCAGAGATTGTTGTCTGGACTCAGGCATAAATGAGCACTCCTGCCTGCATCAACAAGGAAACATCTCTTCATCCAGGTTCTAGTAACAGTTTTGAGGTCAGCTGATAACACCAAGACCTTTATCCCTACCACTGTTCACCACTGTCATAGGTCCAAGCCTTTCCGTCCCCTTCACAGTTCTGAATTGTCCTCCTAGACCTTGGGTTCCCAAACCCATCTTTGTTCTTTTGATCCCCTGACCATGTCTTTCTATTTCTTTTCATTGTGCCCACCTTACACCCTCAACCCTCCTTGTCCTAGACTCATACCAAGAGCCCACCACAAGTGTAATCCAACTCTACTTCATTCCGACTGCCTCACCTCGCCTCTCCTCCTCTACACATTGTCATCCCGGAGCAGGTGGCTGTATTCCTCAGGCTCGACACTATCACTTCTAAATAGTTTCTTGTGCCTCCTCTCCCAGGGCTTTTAGGTGGATTTTTGCAGCTGTTATTGGGATTTACTTCCCTTTTGTTTCCCAAATGGATAAAAATTACCCACCTTCTTCGAAAATGTTGGCATTAAAGCTTAAAGTTTTGACTCAACTCTTATTCCCATTATCATCCTGGATGACTTAAATATCCATGGGAGCATTCAATCAAAATCATGGCCTCACTGTTACTTGCTTTTTTCCCATTTCCTTCAGCTCCCACTCCCATGACTACACCCTAAACCTTCCATCTCCCTTTCTGACATTTTACATTTCAGTATCCCACTCCCTAGCCACCTTCACTGGTTGTCTCCCCTCACTCCTGATGCATTCTTCAGCCTTACTGAGACTCAGTTCCCTTTCCCCCACTGGTCAGCAACCTTCTGGCTTTCTGTCTTCTTCTATCTCACCTACACTGCTTGTTACAATTGTCATTAATTCTATTTTTCCTGTCAAATTTTAGCCTTCGGTGAATCCAACCATTAGACTTTTCTCATTATATACTCCAACTGGTTAATCTTAATAAAGAAAGTCACAACTTAAAATTTATAGCCTCCCACCTCTGGGTTCTCATCAAGCATTGAACATAGAATCAGAAGCTCTCTTACCACACAAGTTCCATGTATTATTTTTAAAAATTATCTAATTTTATTAAAATTTGGCTAAGCTTGAATGAGTAAATTGTTATTGATGTTCTATTTGTGGATTTTCACAAATACTGTTTGTGAGGCCTTTTAAGTTGTAAGTATACTTTTGCATTTAAAAATGAAGAGATGCCATGTTGTATCTTGTGTAGTATCTCCTAGTCCAGGGATGGTAAATACACTTCTTTTGCATGATGATTTCAATTGCTTGGAGTGCCAGTGACTCATTTGTTTTGGTTCCTGAACACATGGTGCATAAATTGATAACAGGAGTTACACATCAAGGGTTAGGGAAGGCAGATACTTCGCTGCCTAAAACAGTCTTCTAAGTAGTACCTGGCTGACATTGACTCAACCTTTAGGTTTCAGATTAAATAGGACATCTTCAAAGACTGTCCCATTCCAGACTGGATTAGAAGTTCTTGTCATACGCTTTCTTAACATAGCTGTTAAATAGTCTCTCTTCCCCAAAAGACTATAAGTTCCCCTAAAGAAACCCGGCCTACCATACTCACCATTGTATCTTTTTTTTTTTTTTTTTTTTTTTAAAGATTTTATTTATTTATTTGCGAGAGAGAGAATGAGAGACAGAGAGCATGAGAGGGAGGAGGGTCAGAGGGAGAAGCAGACTCCCTGCTGAGCAGGGAGCCCGATGCGGGACTCGATCCCGGGACTCCAGGATCATGACCTGAGCCGAAGGCAGTCGCTTAACCAACTGAGCCACCCAGGCGCCCCTCACCATTGTATCTTACACTTAGGATACTGTCTGGCACAGTATGTAAGTGCTTAATAAATACTTGCTGAATAAATAAACTCTATGGTTCCAATCTGCCTGTTCACACCTGTTCTCTACCTGTTCTAACCAAACTAGACCGTTGGTTATTCCTTTAAAGTCTCCACATTTCCCAACTTTCACACCTATAGACTTATTGTGGATTGGATTGCTCCCCTAGGAATGCAGACTCAACGTGGCTGATTTCCATTATGTATCCTTTATCATCTATTCCCAATTATACCTTTCTCTAGGAAGCATTTCTTCATCTTCTCTTCCCATTTGGGATTCCTGAACATTGATCACTTTCTTTTATATAGTTTTAGAACTATATAGAAGCTACCTTAAATTTAATTTGATCCAACTCTCTGATTCAACATATGAGAAAACAGGGCCCCAAAGCATGTAGGGCCTTCCCCAGGGTGACTCTACTCAGTGGAGGACCCGAGCCTACAAGGCAAGTCTCTTGTGTTCTTTGCCCTGGACAATGCCGCCTTCCTAAGGTCAATGGCCAACTTCACCATTATCAGCTGTGAAGTCTAACTCACCTGATGGATGTATGGATATGCTAGTAAATATAAATGATCACAGTAGGGATACTTAGAAGTTTTAAAATGCTGTCAAACTTCCTTTTTTTTTTTTTTTAAAGAGTTTGTTTTAATTTATTTATTTGAGAGAGACAGTGAGAGTACATGCAGGGGGAGAGGCAGAGGGAGAGGGAGAAGCAGACTCCCAGCTGAGCTGGGAGCCCAACGTGGGGCTTGATCCCGGGACCTGGAGACCACGACCTGAGCCGAAGGCAGACACTTAACCATCTAAGCCACCCAGGCACCCCGATGCTGCCAAACTTTCTATAAAAAATTACTTCTACTTTCTCTCTCTCTCTCTGTTTCTCTCTCTGTGTCTGTCTCTGTCTCTCTCTCTATATATATGTTACATATATACACATATAAACACACATATATATATTTTGTAAATTAAGGTATTTGTGAATCAGAAATGTTTACTGCAAAAGGCATCTGTATTAATGATTATAATATTTGAAGAGCATTGCTCACTGTCATGCAACTTGAATATGGTCACCCTGATTCTAGATTTTTTTAAAAGAGTGCTTTAAAGCTGATTACATCATCGTGATATTAATCTCCAAAGAGAAGATTTCTTCTAAACGAAACTACAGCTTTTATGGTGGAAGCATTTAACAAAGGTTGAAGAGGGATTTCTGCAGCCGTATATTTTCTCCATGACCCCTACAGTGCTCTCCTTGTCCCCTTTACCACCTTGCTGCCTGCTGTCTTTCAGGTTTCACTTGTTAACATGTCTTGTTGTTCATATGCTATTATTCGCAAAGATTGATTCAGGGCCCCTTACAGAAGAGAACATAATGACAATAGTCCATGCATCATTGTTCTACCAGAGCCCTATTTTTTTTATATTTTCTGAACATCTCAGCATAAACCCTGTCCGCTGTTCCTTATTAACTACATCTAGCAAAATCATATTCATCTTTCAATGCCCAGCCAAGTTCATGACTGACTCAGAAGAATTCCTCCTCAAATCAGTCAGCAGTGATTGCTCCATCTGCTGCCTCCTAGGAGATTGATGGACCCTTGCACTGGGAACAGCATGAATAAGCATAAATATTTTGAGATTGGTGGAACCTACTTTTGTTTCTACCTCTTATGCTGGGATTTAACTATGTGGAGAAAATAGAAGAAATACTTTTAATGCTGTTATGACTTGAGTTCTAAGATGGGCAGGGTTGTCAGTCTGGAAATTTCTGATAAACAGGCAGCTAGAAACTAGCTGATATTAGATGAAAGTTTAGACTAAGAAGACTTAAAGTTTGGATTTGCCAAAAACACCCCTCATCTACAAATAAGTAAGGGTAAGAGTGACTCTTTCAGAAGCTGACAGGGCAATGAAATTATCACAGAAAAAGGAAAAGGGTTGTATTAGAGCAAAGGAGCATGTATTAAATGCTGCTATGTGCCAGGAATTACTTTAAGTATTTTATTCAACTTATACAATCATACTGTGAAGGAGGGAGACTTGGCCAAAGTATCTGGTTAGCTGGTGGTACAGACTGCTGGCCAATAATTCTCATCAAATGTATTTATGTATGTTTGTTCTTTCCACTATTCCACAGTGCCTGCATGAAGATGCAAAATAGACTATTTTCTTTCTTTTTTAAAATTATTAATTAATTAATTTATTTTTTTATTCTTATGTTAATCCCCATACATTACATCATTAGTTTTAGATGAAGTGTTCCATGATTCATTGTTTGTGCATAACACCCAGTGCTCCACGCAGAATGTGCCCTCCTCAATACCCACCACCAGGCTAACCCATCTTCCCACCCCCCTCCCCTCTAGAACCCTGTTTGTTTTTCAGAGTCCATCGTCTCTCATGGTTCGTCTACCCCTCCAATTTCCCCCGCTTCATTCTTCCCCTCCCGCTACCTTCTTCTTCTTCTTTTTTTTTTCTTAACATATATTGCATTATTTGTTTCAGAGGTACAGATCTGAGATTCAACATAGACTATTTTCTTAAAGAACCAACAAATATGGGCAATATGGGAACTGTTGCGCTAATGTGCAAGGCTGTTCCTGTGTGTCTGGCCCTGACCAAGTAGAACTATGTCTTAGTCTTTTTAGGCTGCTTTAACAAAATGCCACAGAATGGGTGGCTTAGAATCAGCAGAAATGTATTTCTCACAGTTCTGGAGACTGAGAAGGCCAAGATCAAGGAGCCAACAGATTCAGTATCTGGTAAGGGCCGGCTTCCTGGTTCTTGGGAGGCTGTCTTCTTACTGTGTCCTCATATGGTGGAAGGAGCAAGAAAGCTCTCTGGGGTCTCTTTGATAAAGGCACTATTCTCACTCATGAAGGCTCCACCCTCATGACCTAGTCACCTCCCAAAAGCCCCCACCTCCAAATACCATCATATCAGGGATTAGGTTTTGACATAAGAATTTTGGAGAGACACATTCAGTTACATAGCAAACTGCCCCAATACAAGCCTGTCAGCTGACCTCAGAAGAAAGAGTTGAGAGAATTTCACAAGTTGAAAATAAAAATTGCAGTGAGTTTTTGCTGTCGATTTATAATCCCAACACTATTATTAAACTAGTATAAGCATAAAAGGAAATTAAAATTTGATTCTAATAGTAAATATAAAGTTTGGGAATTAAAAGTTATTGCATGAAATACCAAGTAAGACTATGCACAAGATACACAACTTTATTTGATGTGATTATAACTCTGAGAGGCTTAAAGTTTTTATATAAAATATTGGTTTAGGACAAGTGGGCACTGAGCACATTTTATAAGTATAAGGCTATAAGGACTATGCAGTAGGTTATTAATCATCTTCCAGCCTTGGAAAAGGACTTCATTTAAATTCATCCCAATCAGCTTTTTCTCTGGGCTCTTTAAGTCTCTAGAAAGAGGGAAAGAAAGAAAAGTCTTTATCTTCCTTTGGCAGAGTGTTGGGTATATTTGATAAAGACTCAGAAAATTTTTTTATCATTTAGACAAGAATTGACTTTGGGGGGGTATTGCCAATACCCACAATATTTTCTTACTTGTGATGCTTCTTTAGCGTTTTTAAATTCTCTGCCGTCTGGTTTGCTTTGCCCACTGCACTGTGCAGTCAGCCCTTGCTGGCTCTCTGCACCCCACCCCAACCGGCAGCACGAAGTGAGGATGCTGCCCCATGTAGCTTTCACCGGTGCCAGAGCCGATCCAGATGCAGATGTGGAGTCAGGGAATTGCTGCCCTAAGATGTGTCTACAGGGTGTCTAAACTGGGTCCTAGATCTAGCAGGAACACCAAACTCTAGCCCTCTCTCCTATCTCTTCCGGTTTGCTAAGTTTAGGATTGTATTAGTTTCCTGGGGCTACTGTACAAATTGGTGGCTTAAAGGAACAGAAATTTATTCTCTCACTGATCTGGAGGATAGCAGCCTGCAATTAAGGCATTGACGGGGGCGTGCTTCCTTCAGAGGCTCTAAGGGAGAGTCCTTCCTTGTCACTTTTAGCTTCCGGTGGCCCGCAAGAGTCCCCGGGCTGTGATTGTGTAACAGCAATGTCTGCCTTGTCTTCAGATGGCTTTCTCCCATGTCTCACATATCCTTTTGGCTTTATCTTCGAAGGACATGTGTCATTGGATTTAGGGTCTACCCACAGAATTCAGGATGATCTCATCTTAAGATCCTTTTTTAAAATTTTATTTATTTATTTGATAGAGACAGAGACAGAGAGAGAGAGCACGCACACAAGCAGGGGGAGCGGCAGGCAGAGGGAGAAGGAGAAGCAGGTTTCCAGTGGAGCAGGGAGCCTGATGCGGGGCTCAATCCCAGGACCCTGGGATCATGACCTGAGCTGAAGGCAGACCCCTAACTGACTAAGCCACCCATGCACCCCTCATCTTAAGATCCTTAACATAATTACATCTTAAAAGATTCTTTTCACAAATAAGCTTTTGTATTTTGTTAAAGCAGCCTAAATAGACTAAGACACAGTTCTACTTTTTACAAATAAGGTTACGTTTACAGGTTCCAGGGGTTAGTACACAGACATATCTTTTGGGGGCCACTATTCAACCCACAATAAAGATCTTGTTTCACAAATAATACATTATATGTTAAAAAAAAAAAAAAGAAGAAGAAGGGGAGCCTGGGTGGCTCAGTCAGTTAAGTGGCTGCCTTCGGCTCAGGTCATGATCCTGGGGTCTTGGGATCGAGTCCCACATTCAGCTCCCTGCTCGGCGGAGAGCCTGCTTCTCTCTCTCCCTCTGCCTGCCACTCTGCCTACTTGTGCTCTCTATCTCTCTGTCAAATAAATAAATAAGATCTTGGGAAAAAAAAGAAGAAGAAGAAGATAGTAGGAAGGGAAAAATGAAGGGGGGAAATCGGAGAGGGAGATGAACCATGAGAGACTATGGACTCTGAAAAACTGAGGGTTCTAGGGGCGCCTGGGTGGCTCAGTCGTTAAGTGTCTGCCTTCAGCTCAGGTCATGATCCCAGGGTCCTGGGATCAAGCCCCGCATCAGGCTCTCTGCTTGGCGGAGAGCCTGCTTCTCCTTCTCCCACTCCCCCTGCTTGTGTTCCCTCTCTCGCTGTGTCTCTCTCTGTCAAATATATAAATAAAATCTTTAAAACAAAAACAAGCAAACAAACAAACAAACAAACTGAGGTTCTAGAGGGGAGGGGCGTGGGGAGGATGGGTTAGCCCGGTGATGGGTATTAAAGAGGGCACGTATTGCATGGAGCACTGGGTCTTATACGCAAACAATGAATCATGGAACACTACATCAAAAACTAACGATGTACTGTATGGTGACTAACATAACATAATAAAATTAAATTTTTAAAAAAAGATCTTGTTTCAGTTATGTTTGGATCCTGTTTCTTCCACCTTCAGCATCTGGATAAGACTTCTGGAACTTCACACTGATAACCATCTCCACCCCCACCCCCCCAGCAAGTTTTCTTCCACTCAGAAACTCCATTCCCATGCTTCATCCATCCAATCAGACCCTTACACACCCCTGGGGTTGGGCAAGCCAGCAGCCCTACAAGAGTTTTGGAAACAGAGGGTCTGGATTCAAATACAGATTTCACCATTTCCTTCTTTCCTTACATCATTCATTTATTTGTTCATACATATTTACATCCACTCATTGCCAGGTAGTGTCCTAGGCAATGAAGATAGAGCATTATAGGAACAGGAAAAGTCTGTCTTCTTAGAGGTAATATTGATGGATGGGGAAGAAAAGCAACAAACAAATGAATTCAGCCCACAATATAATGCCAGGTACTGACAAGTGCCCTGAAGAACAATAGAGCAAGGTAAGGGCACAGAACCTGGGGCCTAGGAGGTAGAATTTTAGGTGGGGTTATCAGGAAAGGCCTCTCCCAGGACGTAATATTTGAGCAGAGATTTGAGCAAAGTGTCAGACAGAACTGGAGAATATCTGAGGAAGGGCTTTCCTAGTAGAGGAAAGAGCAATGAGGCCCTGGGGCAAGAAGGGTCTTGGTGAGTCTGGTGTATTTGAAAACAGGTAAGAGGACTAATTATCACACTCACGGTCATAGCAGCATATTTGTAATAGCCAAAAGGTGGAAGCAACCCAAGTGTTCATTAACAGAGAAATGAATAAATAAAACGTGGCATATACATGCAGTGGAATATTTTTCAGCCTTAAAAAGGAAGGAAATTCTGTCGCATGCTACACCTTCAGGACATTGTACTTGGTGAAATAAGCCAGTCACAAAAAGACAATCCTGTAAGATTCCACTTATATGAGGTATCTGCATTAGTCAAATTCATAGCAACAGGAGGGTAACGGCTGCCGGGGGCTGGGGAGGGGGAATGGGGGATTAGTGTTTAATAGGTACAGACTTACAGTTTTTCAGAAGTTCTGAGGATCGGTTACACAACATGAATGTACGCAACTCTTTTGAGCTGTACACTTGAAAATGGTTAAGATGGTAAATTTATATGTGTATTTTATTTTATTAAAAATGTTTAAAAAGATTTATTTATTTATTTATTTTAGTAGAAAGAGAGAGAGAGAGTTGGGGGAGGGGAAGAGGGAGAGGGAGAGAATCCAAGAAGACTCGGTGCTGAGTGCGGAGCTGGAACCACGGCTTGATCTCACAACCCTGATATCAGGGCCTGAGCGGAAACCAAGAGTTGGACGCTGAACCCACTGTGCCACTCAGGCATCCTATATGTGTATTTTAAAATACAGTTCTATTTTATTTTTTTAAATGGTATTGCATTATTTTTTAAAAGACTTTATTTATTTGAGAGAGAGAGTGATTGAGAGAGAGCAAGTGAGTGCACAAGCCAGGGAAAAGAGGCAGAGGGAGGGAGAAGCAGACTCCCTGCTGAGCAGGGAGCCCGCTGCAGGGCTCGATCCCAGGACCCTGGGATCATGACCTGAGCTGAAGGCAGGCACCCAACCGCCTGAGCCACCCAGGTGCCCCTTAAAATTCAATTTTAATAACATTTTTAAAAGGCCAGTTTTTAAACCTCTGTAAGCCTCCGTTGCTTCACCTGTAAAATGAAGAGACTAGTCGATCTGTCATAAGTTTGATGTGAGAAAGAAACGGGATCATCCATGTAAAATACCAACCCTCCCTGACTTGCAAAGTCCGCTCCTCACCCACTGGCTGTCCTTAGCCTCACAGATGCGGTGACTCTTGTTGGTCTCCTACCAGCAGCAAATCTCTGGGACACTGTCTCCTTAGCTCTAGAGTGTTCCAAGCACTTCCTACTCTGTGGAATTGGTTTACCTGCTGAGGCATCTACTCTTCGATTTGCCATCTCCTTCATGGGAACAGGAATACCTCTTTTAATTGATCACGGTAGCCCCAGGTCCTGGAACAATGCCGGTGCACAGCAGGTGCTAATCGGCATCCCTTGGAATAAATAAATTCCTTCTGTCATCGTATTGTCATTATTATACGACACTCAGTATTTTTCCTTAGGCTGGTATATCCTAAATGATAAAATAATCTGACAATACAATTATCTGAAATGACTCATAGGCCCAGCCCACCCCGCTGAATCAGAACCTCCAGGCAAATTCTCAAGAATCTTTATTTGCTACTCAAAATGTGGTTATTGCTCCAGGGAGCGTGCTAGAAACGCAGTATCAGGCCCCACTCAGACCCACTAAATCAGAATCTGTGTTTAACAAGGTTCCCAGGGGATTCATATGCACACTAAAGTTTAAGAAGTGTTGGTTTAGGGGCGCCTGGGTGGCTCAGTCGTTAAGCGTCTGTCTTCAGCTCAGGTCATGATCCCAGGGTCCTGGGATCGAGCCCCGCATCGGGCTCCCTGCTCAGCGGGAAGCCTGCTCCTCCCTCTCCCACTCCCCCTGCTTGTGTTCCCTCTCTCGCTGTGTCTCTCTCTGTCAAATAAATAAAATCTTTAAAAAAAAAAAAAAAGAAGAAGTGTTGGTTTAAACTGTATGTTTTCAGAGTTTTCAAACTCGGTGGGTCACCAGAATTACTTAGGAAAACTGGGGTGAGGCCTGAGAAAAGACACAGTTATGTCTTCCAACTGTATGAGTGATTCTGATGCTGAGCCAGATTTAGGTACCACCACTTAACACCTATTCTGCAGATATAGACAAACTTAGACACGATTTAAAGAGAGAATGTGTCCTTGCCCTCTGGAAAGAAAATCCATCCAGTTCTATGCCCAAAGCTGTGAGCATATTATCAACAAACTAACCAATCAACTAACTAAAAGTAACTACCTAACCAGTTTAGCCCACTATGGACTCTGAAGTACAGTAGCTGATGCTGGTGAGCTCTGGTGGCCCTTGAGGAGGAAACTTTAAGCAGCTGAAAATGAGTCTTTACCCAGGACCATCACAAAATGGTTTTGGGGGCCATCTGACCATTCAATAGAACAGTTTTACTGTCACCTTTTCAGATATTCTAAAAAGGAATTTATTCCTGGCTCCTTCTCATATCCCCATCCCTGTTTAAAAATAGGTTTTAGTATTATTCAGGTATGGTGAGGCAACAGATCTCGAGATGATTATCACTGAAAAGATACTTTGTTACAATTCCCAAGAGGAGGGGGCATGCCAGGGGCCACAAGGGGCCATGTGGGGAAAACCAGGACCGGTAAGGAGGCAGAGGAAGAGGAGGGAAAATGGGGGCAGGAGGCTTTATTGTGGTACCTTGGGAAGAAACAGGCGAGGTAAGGTAAGCAGGTTTAGGATTGGCTGGCTTAAATTATGTCAGTAGGCTCTGGGGTGGCGCAGGGCTGTCCCTAGTTGTCTGGTACCTGGCCCTGGAGTGGTGAGGGTGGGGAAGTAGTAGCCCAGAGTGTGAGAGCCTGATTGAGGAGGTGGCCAGGGATGTGGGCTCTGGATTGGTTGGTTTACATTTGAAAAGCACACTAGCTGGTGGGGGGTTACTATCTCAAGGAAATGGGTAACCCTAGGAAGGGCAGTTCCTTCAGGGGTCAATAAGGTCCCAGATGTCAAAACATCAGAAGACAGAAAATAGAAGACAGGGTTACTCCCACCTGCTAGGCCCCGCCACATTCAGCCAGGATCAGCAACATTCCTACTGTCAATCACAGGATTAGTACCACTATAAGTCAGAAAATCTCCTTACACATCTCCTTTCTGACATTTTCCATTGTCTCTACATTTAACATAATAATAATGATGATTTTGGAAATGGAGATGTGATTCAACTTTAACATTTCAAATGGTGTTACTCCCATGAGTTTGCATGCGATAGTTTCCAAGTTTTCAGTTTTCTCAAACAACTGACATTTTTCAACCATTTCCTTAACTAATGTCCATATAAATGCCAATATAAGATATTTCAGATAACTTTTCACTCTGCCTCTTCCCTACATGTGAATCTGGCATCATTTGCTGTCTGTCGCCCTGGGCTCAAGCGGCTGATAACTGTTCAGTGATCTCATAGATTTTGATGAAATGATCCTGGGAAAAATGAAACTTAATAAAAGTCTTTTCCCTTTTCTCCTCTGGTTGAAGAATAAAGTGACAGTGGGTTAAAGTCACTCCAAAAGATGCTTGAAATGTAACCTAGAAGCTTGAGAAAAGCTGCGGGCAATGCCTCTTCCATGTCTTCATGATTTATAATGTCAGATGTGAAAACACTGTGTAATGGCTTTTCATCTTCTTTCACTCAGAGTGCACAAGATACATTTCTTTCTGGATTTCAGTGTTAAAGTTAAAATTCAAGGCCACTGATACTTATTAACTTACGTGGTGATTACTACCCTGGTAATAATCATCTAGTACTTCTACTTCTGATTTTTTATTCTATCCCAAAAGCAATGGTCAGGGGTAAGTTCAGAATTATACACTCCATCCACTGTTTAGATCTGAATTCAAAATAGTGTGCCAAAGACTTCCTTTACTCTGTTTACTTTTTAAGAATACTTTCATTCTGTGGACAATGATGTGTGTTATTTAAATATAAAAATCTGCATTGTTTAGATAGCCATATTGGCATTTTCAACATTCGGGGATGTCTGATACAAACATGGAGCTCATGTTCAGACCATCAATTTGCCAAATATGTACTGGGACTCCTAAATCCATTCTCCCATAAAACCTGGTCTCTACCAAGGTTAACATGGCATTGAAAATTTACAGTTGAGTAATGTATCTCTAAGGGTCAAAGTTAAATAAAAGAAGTCCAAGACATGTGTATTTACATACCCTTATCGTGAAAAGCATTTTACCTAATAGATACATAGGAAAAAAAAAAAAACAACTAAGCATTTTCTTTCTTAAGAGAAGTAATTCTCCCTTGATCCCTTGCCTATAAGCTAAAAAACAAAAAACTCACTTTGCACAATCTCTTTTTCTTTTTAAGATTGTATTTATTTATTTAGAGCACGAGCACAAGCAGGGGGGAGGAGCAGAGAAAGAGAGAGACGAGCAGACTCCACGCTGAGCCCAAGCCCGACATGAGGTTGGATCCTGCGGCCCTGAGTTCATGACCTGAGCTGAAACCAAGAGTCAGAAGCTCAACCGACTGAGCTACCCAAGTGCCCGTACACAGCCTCTTATTCAAACTATAGCTCCAGCTCTCTCCTTTCCCTTCTCTACCAATTTTATTTTTATTTTTATTAAGATTTTATTTATTTTGGGAGGAGACGGAGAGAGATATTCAAGCAGACTCCAGCTCAGCACCCGGGCCCTATGAGGGGCTGGATCTCTCCACCCTGAGATCATGACCTGAGCCAACAAAACCAAGAGTCCCATGCTCAACTGACTGCACCACCCAGGTGTCCTTCTTTTCTACCAATTTTACAAAAAAGTCATTTATAGTTGCATTGTTTTCCTCATCTGTTCCATAAATAAACCTACTCTAACCTGGCTTTTAGACCAAGTATCTCTTTTAAAGATAACTACTACCGCCTTCCTGTTCTAGGTTTAAAATTTCAGGAAATTCACATAAGTGGAAATACACTGATAAACATGTCAATGCAAGATAAAGCATGTAATTAAGATTGGCACGTGAATACTCTAGTACTACTCCCAGGGCCATCTGTTGTTTATGCCTGCCCAGGATCCATTCCTGCTTCTGGTAATATCACTCCGATTATCTTTGGGGAATCCTCTGACAACTCCTACTCTTAATCAAGAGAGGGACGATGTAATCCTTGCCCATGAGAGTATAGCATCTGCGTGGCTCTAGGGATTAGTTTAAGGGAGGTCACATGACTCTGACTAGACCAATTAGAAGCAAGCAGGAGTTTTGCTGCACCTTTTGGTAAGCTCTCTTCCACTGGTATTGGTAAGCTGTGAAATCAAAGTTTAGTGATGTTGGTGGCCAATTTGCTGTCATGAAAGCAGAGCTGGGTCTGAGAAAGGGGCTAAAACAAAGGAAAGCAAAGTCAAGAGATCATGAGAAATTTCTGGTGACACTATTTTAACCCTGGGAACTGGTCCTGCCCCACAGATTCACCTACAGCATTTATCAGCTTTGCGTCATCCTTTTTATGTTTTGTTTTGGTGTTAAAACCAGTCAGACTTTGGTTTCTATTACTTATACTGAAGGAACTGGACTAATACAGATATCATCTAGTGTTGGTAACGATGCCAGGCGCTAGGCGCTCTTGGTGTCATTGTTAGTTGCTATAATTAAAAAATATATATACTTTTTGATCTTACAAAAAGCTTGTAAGATGTTTGCAACTAGAGACCAAGAAAAGGGAGAAGGAAAAAAAAAAGTAATTCAAGGGCCAAATGCCCTTTTCATTTCTCATCATACTCATGATCCTTGAATCATTTGACAATTCCCTCTTTGAACTCTATTTTCTTGACTTCCATGACCACCCAATTTCTGGAATCTCCTCCCAACCACTTCAAATATTTCTTTTGGATTTAATTCACAGCATCTTTCCTTTTGCATAAATTTTAGTGTTCCAGAATTTTATCCTCGGCTCTCCATAGGTCAATTGTCCAAGCTAAAAACTTTGACAACATCCTTCATTCTGTCCTTTAATTTACTTCCCCACATCCTATGGATGAACAAATCTTGTTAATTTATCCCTTAAATATTTCTCAAAATCCCCCCTCTTCTCTATTATTGCTGATACTATTTTGTTAAGAATTCCATCACTTCTTTAGACCAGAATTCTCAATCCCAAATGTGCAAAAAGAACCACCTGTAAAGTCTATTAAAAATGAAATCCCTGGGGCACCTGGGTGGCTCAGTCAGTTAAGCGTCTGCCTTCAGCTCAGGTCATGATCGCAGGGTCCTGATAGCGAGCCCCATATCGAGCTTCCTGCTCAGTGGGGAGCCTGCTTCTTCCTCTCCCTCTGCTGCTCCCCCTGCTTGTGCTCTCTCACTTGCATGCTCTCTTGCTCTCAAAAAAAAAAAAAAAAAAAAAAAGAAATCCCTGAGCATAATCCTTCCAGAGATTCTGATGAACGTGGTCTGAGAATCCCACTCTGATTAACACTATTTTTATCATTGTAACAGCCTTCTAACTGCACTGCTGTATATATTAACTCTTTTGATCATCTCATTTGTTTACCTGCTTGAAAACTTTCCAAAGATTCACCACTGCCCACAAGATAAACTACAAACTCCTTAATATAGAGTTTGCCTGCTTTCCAACTGCAGCTAACCCCGCCAGTCTCATCTCTCTTTTCCCCAAATAAGCCATCTGTCTGAAGAAAACATCTCTGCAGAGTCTTTCCTCCCACTTTTATCTTAGTTCAACATCATACAAATACTTAATATTCTATTACCTAGCGAACATTAGAGTGCTTCCAGGTGCCAAGCTCAGTGTTAAATTCTTAACCTCTGTCATTTCATTTAATTCATGCTACTGCCCTGTGAAGTAAGTGGTATTATTATTACAATTTTACAGCTCTGGGAGTCTGAGTGTCAAAGAAGTGACTTGTCCATGGTTACAGAGCTATTAAGGGCTGGAGTGGGTCTCTAAATCAGAGTGCTAGATTGTATATCTGGCCACAGGTTTGCCACACATCTAAAATATGAGCTCCTCAAGGGCGTTGAAGTATGGACAGGGTACTCAATCCCAATACCAAGCCTTCCACATAGTGGGTGCTCAATCTGAGCAGTTGACTCTCTGAATGAATGAATGCTGGGAGGGAAAAATAATAAAGAAGGGAGTCGTCATGTTTATTAGCCTCTATCTCAAAATGTGATTTCATTTTCCTTAGTGATAAAGCTACCTTTTTCTTTTATTTTTTTAGAGAGAGAGAGAGAGCGCATGTGCGCAAGCGGGGGCCAGTGAACAGAGGGTGAGGAAAAGAGAGACTCTTAAGCAGGCTCCATGCCCAGTGTGGATGGAGCATGATGCAGGGCTGGATCTCATGACCCTGAGATCATGACCTGAGCTGAAATCAAGAGTCGGGCGCTCAACCAACTGAGACACCCATGTGCCCCAATAAAGCTACCTTTAAACTACCATTTGAAAGTCACCTAAAACTCATTTTATATTTTTAATAGAAATTTTTGAGATCATTGTAGATTCCCATGCAGTTCTGAGAAATAATTCAGAGAAATCTCACATTTATCCAGTTTCCTTGAAAAGTGGTATCTTAAAATAGTAGAGTTTTACAACTGGGATATCAACATTAATATTGTCAAGTGGGAGAAGGCTTCATCATCACAAAGATCATTCTTGTTGCCTATGAATAGACATACCCACTTCCTTCTTTCCTTCTCTCTAATCTGTTCTCCATTTCTATAATTATGCCATTTCATTCAAGAATGCTACGTAAATGGAATCAGTATGAAACCTTTTGTAACTGGCTATTTGCAGAGTTCTTTACATGTTCTAAGACTCTAATTTGTCAGATACGTAATTTGCAACTATTTTCTTCCAGTCTGTAACTTGTCTTTTCTCTGTCTTCACATAGACCTTAAAATAGAAAAAAGTTTTAAATTTCAATAAGGTCTCATTTATCAACTTTTCCTTTTATGGATCATGCTTTTTGTGTCAAGACCAAGAACTCTATCTAGCCTAGATCTTGAGAATTTTCTTTTATATTTTTTTCTAAAATCTTTGTAATTTTATGTTTTACATTTGAGCCCATGATCTTTTTTGAGTTAATTTTTGTATGAGGCATAATGTTGGGTTCAAGAATCATTTTTATGCCTATGATGTCCAATTGTCCTTGCACCACTGGATGAAAAGTCTATCCTTCCTCCATTGAACTGTTTTTGCAACTTTGTCAAAAATGCAAATCTATGATTATCTCAAAATAAAAGTTTAATAAAAAAAAACTTGTTTGTAGGTGATGAAAATGTTTTGGAACTAGCTAGAGGTGATGATATACAACACTGTGAATGTGCTAAATGTCAGTGAATTGTGTACTTCACAATCGTTGACTGGATGTTATGTCAATTTCACTTCAATTTTAAAAAGTGGGAAAAATAAAGCTTATCCTAGCTAACCTTCCAACTAATATTTTATGCATTTCAAATAAGTTTTTCAAAGGGCATAGAAAAGCCTCTTTTCATATCATCATCGAACCTATTTTCTCTAAGTTTGGTTACAGTTTCCAGATCCCTCATTGCTAAAGTTAGGGAATATCCTAATGTCTACCCTCTGAGGCAAATATTTTCAACAGTGAGTCAACATGTGGGCAATTAGAGCAACACCAGTTCTCAGCGGACCTAATATTTCCTGGCAATCAATCCCGCACGTCCTTACTCATTCTTTGACCGTCTTTTATACCCTCACTTGTCTTCATCCTTCCAAACTAATGTGCCCTAAACAGAACACTCTATTATATCATGTGGTGACCACTGCCTTTTTTTCTCCGAGCGCACAGCCCTGGAAAATATATTTTATCACTTTCCTGGCAAAGAGTTCACAGGTCTCTCCTAGATAAACGCAACATAGTGAATCAAGGGCAGAGAGTCTAAGAACTCTAGGGCTTGCTAGATTCTAGACAGTCTGATGCAGAAACTTCCTCCTATGTATCCTTTAATTAATAGTGAAGGGGCCCACACTTACATCTGGAAAATATCTGATCCCAAGGAATCTCGGAAATGACGTGGACGTTCATATCACCAAGCCCTACCTTCAAACAATCAGTGAGATATTTGTATTAATGCATTCAGATCATGTTCAAATGACCAATCAATGTCAGTCTGGGAAACCCTAAACTTAGCATATTTTAAAATACTTTCTGTGAAGAGAAAATTCATCTTTTACTTTCAAGTCATCTAACTCAAGACACCCTGGACATAGCCATTGGAAATTTACAAATTTATTTCAGAAAACATGGCAAACTGGAGCCAAGGATTGACATAATAAAGTGTCTTCTACTCCAACATCTGATCATATTACAGGGTTGAAATGGTTAGAAAGGAGAGGAGACATCTGCATTTCTGAATGAATATAAGCTCTTCTTTGCCTCCTGATATCCTGAACATAGATGAATGGTGAGAGAATAAAACATCACAACCTGCTTTTAACCCCAATCCACTGTTACTATTTATTTATGTCAATATTTGCCATTTCTTCCTTTAAGCCTTGGTAGTACTCCCATCAGGTAAAGGTTGTATTATCTCCTATTAATGTATTGACCTTTTCCCCCCCTTCATATTATCATGAAACTTCTAGAATAGTTTTCCTATATTGTGCTTTGCTGAATATTTGTATCCCAAGGAAATACTAACAAATCTTTTTTAAAAAGATTTTATTTATGGGGTGGAGGGAGAGGAAGCATGGCGGGGGGGGAGGGGCAAGCAGACCCCACGCTGAGCCGAGTCAATCCCACGACCCTGAGGTCATGACCTGAGCCAAATCAAGTCAGAATCTCAACCGACTGAGCCACCCAGGTGCCACAAGTCTTTTATATAATATGTCTTACCCTCTAGTAAGTTTGGAAAACATAGCATAACACCCCTCTCCACCAAAGCCATGATTTTCATAAGTGTATTAAAAGGTGAGAGAAATCCTGTGATAAAAACACCTGTTTAATTCCATGTTTCTTAAGCGTATTTTGACCACAAAATACTTTGTGTATGTCTCAATAGCATCTCTAAAATACCAGTGTCTGGAATGCTGTCCTAAAACAAATTGCCTGTGCTTGCTGATTCCATTTTCTTCTTATTATCGTATTAAGTTCTGCAATCTCAGGGAATACCAGCAATCTCCAAAAAGTTAAATCTAGTTATTGATTTTTGTTTCCTTCAATGATTATTTCTTTTGACTTTTCTGAGGTCACCTCCACAATCAACAGCATACACATTTTTCAAACTCCTCACTGGGATTTCATAATTTTTTTTTTTTTTTTAAGTAGGTTCTACCCCCAACGTGGGGCCCTAACTGCTCTGACTCACGATCCTGAGATCAATGATTGCATGCTCCACTGACTGAGCCAGCCAGGTGCCCTATAATGCTCTATCATTGTTATCAAATAGGTATACCAAGTTCTTTAACTTAAGAGTTTGGGAATTATGTGCATTTATAACACCCTCAGCAACTAGGACTTGGGCTTATACATAATATGTACTGAATAAATCTTGGAAGATTGGCTGGTTAATTCTAGAAACAGCCCAAGTCTTGTATCTCCCATGAAGCTTTCCTATGCTGTGGCCCATATTAAACTTCTTTTCCTGTCCCCTTCCTAGCACTTACTGTCTCTATAACTTACCTTGGTTCATGTTTGTAGATTTGTTTCATATGTGTATGAAGTTTCTCCTATAGAGGCTTGTGAGTGCTTAAAGGGGGAAAATCTGTGTTTCATGGATTTTTGTCTCCCAGATGGGTGAGAACATAATAGAAATTGGTTGAATAAATTTAAATGGAAAGTAGCTGGAATGGTCTTACTACACTTTGCTTTATTATTATTGACATTAATGATACAATGCTACTATTCTAGTCTTTTATGCAGACAAAATTAAATGATATAAAATACATAATACACTTTGATCATTTTAACCATTCACAAAATACTGAATGATTGAAACTATGTTACATGTGTCTTTTACAAAGGAAAAACTGACTCCTATAATAACACACTCAGGTGAAATTTATCATTACATTTTGGGTGTTATACAATGTTAAATATGAATATATTCAAAAGAATTACTATTTATAGAACAAAATTGATATTTTACTATTAAAAATAGTAAAATGATAGTAAAATACTATTTAAAATAATGAAATGTAAATTACATTCAAATACATAAAGGAACTAACTCTCAACTGAATACTTATAAAAATATTTTTTAAGCAAAAGCTATGATCTATTCATTTACTTGGCAGTTACAAAAATATATATTCACCTGAAACGCTAATAAATTTGCTTGAGACATTAGATACTCAAATTTAAATGTGTTTTCTAAAGCATTTTACCAACTTAGTATTCTTGATTTCATACAGTATATATACCTACAAGGTATTAGAATAGGTTTGCATTACACATCGTGTCATTTCAAGTAAAAGACACAAGTGACCATTAACACAAAAGAGACACTGTGAAGGCTTTCGAACCAAACACACCCAACACATCAATGAGGCCCACTGGCTCTGCCTTGTACAAAGTAAAGTCTCAAACATATTTGTGGAGTGAATACATGAATGGATGACATTGCTTCTGTTATTTGCACACAAAATTATCCAAAGCTTTCTATTTCTAGTAGAAATATCATTTGAAAATTCAGTAACTATTCTTCACCAGCTACTTCTTCTGGATGGCCAAGTTAGCTAAACTGACTCCAGACTAAGAAGAAGGCCTACCAGGTATGCCTTACCGTGTACAAATCTGATGTCTGTAGAACGAACATTCCATATATTGAACAACCCCATATTTCATCTCTTCATCTAAAACATGAGAATCTAAGTAATTTCAATAATGTATTATCACAGAAACAAAAAGTAGCAAATATATGTATACAGAAACATATATAGAGATATAGGTATCTCTACCTCTATCTATCTTAGTAGACTTCAGATGTCTCTTCTCAGTGAGAAAAGCAAGCTATCCTGAGTGAAGACGGCCATATGTCTATGGAACAACAGCGAGAGAATGCATAGGCCATACTTTTACAATCTTCCATGCGTGCACAACGTGGCGATATGAATGCTGAGATCACTGTTAAAAGCAAAAGGCTTGAAGTAGTAAAAAAAATTTTTTAAACCAAAGACTAACTGTGATAACAATTACAGAATTACAGCACCTAGGAAGACTGTGACCACTATATGTAAAAGGAATTACCCTGAGCCCATTCTTGGCCCAGACTCCGCTCATAACTTCCCCCCACCTCTTCTGCCTCATGTAGGGTGAAACTTTTCTGAGGCTTATCACTAAAACTTCAAAAATCTGATAGCGTACAGAATATTTTTCTTAATCAAACTTCAGATCATCCTAAACCATTTCAAAAGCTTTTGCCTTTATTCTGAAGTAGAACAACTGACAATTCATTCAGCAAATTGGTATGCATGTTTATTTATGTGTGTGTGTGTGTGTGTAGGTATATATTCAAAAGAATTGTGTAGGTATATGCACACACACACACACACGTTAATGAAATAACTACCACTGGCTTCAGGAAAGTAATTGAACTATAATTTAGCATGTTAATTTACTTAAAAAGGAGTCTTTAAGAATTAAACATAGTTTCTAAAAATTCAGAAGCAATTTAATCACATACAAAATATTAGTTTCCATATTAGTAAATACCACTAAGTGAAGAAAATCTAAAAATAACCTTAAAAGTAAAATGTAAAGTAAAATGACTTAAAGTAGGGTTATTTATTTTAAACTTCAATATTATGTTTTTTTTTTTTAAATACAAGTGAATAAAAATATGCCCTTGTAACCTGCCCTAATTCATAGGAAAAGATCTATATGAACTAATCAAGGAATACTTTAGTACTTTAAATACAAATACATTATTTTCAAATACATAGAGTACCTAACTCTCAACTAAATGCTTCCACATCCCTAAATATTATTTTTTTCCTAAAAATTGTATGTGCACAGAGGGCTGAAAATAGTTTTTCTTTCTTTTTTTAAAGATTTTATTTTTAAAGTAATCTCTACACCCAACGTGGGGTTTGAACTCACAATCCCGAGGTCAAGAGTCATATACTTTACCAACTGAGCCAGCCAGGTGCCCCCAAAATAGTTTATTTTCTTAAATTAGTTAATATGCCCCTCAGGATTTTTTTTTTTTTTACCTATTCATTATCTTGGCTTTAATAGTTAGTACCAAGGATAATTTCATTTCATACTGAACTTAGGCTAACTATCACAAAATTTAAATCAATAGAGTCAGAACCAGTATCATTACAATATCATATATATTATAATATCATATGAAATTAGCCCGTTTTTAAATTAAACATTGTTGCTGCAAGAAGAGTGACCACTGAATGCATAGGGAATCTAAGCCACTGAAAGAATGTGATTTAAAGAGACAGAAAATAGTGTGAGACTTCTAAGATTAGGATATTGGTTCATAAAATAAAGCCTACCTTCTAAAGTCAACTTTATATAACCAATATAAGTAAAACTCGTACAGAAATTCTTTGTTTCTTTCTTTCTTGTTAAACAGTAACGGAAATAGATATAAAATTCTAGTCTCTTCAAATTGCTCATTCTGTTAATACTATATTCAGTTTTGTAATATTTAATATTAGATAACTTTATAAGATATGATGGAATACTTAAGATGTATTGACAATGGATTACTGGTTAGCAATTATTTTTGGGTTAGATCCCATGTTAAGAACCAAACTTTCTACTCATGACCTTCCCTTTTAGGGGAAGAGAGGCAAATGTCCAAACGCGGAACTCGGAAGAACTGCTGGTAGGCTTTAGCAATGTTTAAAGGAGTTATACAGGAGCACGTGAGCAATTAGGTAGAGGAGTATGTGAACATTTAGGTAAACCCATTCTAAAAACTCAAGGCCGGTTAAATGTCTTGTCTTTATTCATTCATTCATCGGACATTTTTTATTGTTGCCACTGTTTTGGAATCATAGTCAAATTTTATAGGATATACTTTTTCAGAATTTCAAAACATATCTGAAACTGTTTATCTGCAATGATGAGGAACCTATTTTTTGAGATTGCAGTAGCGTTGCACTGCCTCAAAACTGTGCATCCAGAATGGTAAAATGTCTAAGAAATCCTATGATTTTCACATATTAAAGACACTTTACATGTTTCCATTCATTTTTCCCCTCAGTATAAAGTGCATAATTTAATGGCAACGAGTGTCACATAACTCCAGCTTTGTTAACAACTAACTGGTAATAATATTACAACGGTTCTATTAATAAGGAGAAGCAGCGTAATGTATGAAGAAGAAGTCACAATGTATGTGACTAACTTGGGAGAATCACTGGGCTCTTCTTTGCTTCCGTTCCTCAACTGTGCAATGGGGGTGATGAAGAGAGTACCATCTCAAATCGCTGTGAGGATTTGTAGAGCAGTAACAACAAAACAGGGGTAAAGCCCTTGGAGGTATTGCTTGGCACACAGTAATTACTTAAATGTTAGCTACAGTTTTTATTTTAAGAAAAAAATGACAGTGACTGACGCTAATATAAATCATTGCTAACTTTTGAGCATTTAATAAGTGCCAAGCACTCTGATAGATGGTACACTTACACTATATTTAACCCTTAAAATATTAACCACATCCTATTATATAGAGATTAGATCCTTAAAGATATGCTATAATTTATACATACCATAATAGCAGACAATTTCCCCCATGAAACATAGCAAAGTATGACTGAAGCGTTTAAGTGACCACTTCATCCTTCTAATGAGAAATAAGGCTTCCAGAATGGTGATTAGAAAATAGTAATGACATTATGAAAAATCCTTGCTAGTTGATCAGTTCTGCTCCCTCATTAGCCTGCACTGAACGTCATCAATTTTTCAGTATGGGAAATTCACAAAATACTAATGTCATGGACCTCCAGGGTCAGCTGTTAATAATATCAAGAATGTTAAATCCCTACACGTCAATATAGGTATTTGTGTTAAGGTCCTATCTTCACTAAATTTGAAGTGTTCAACTTTTTCTTTGAAAACTTTGGAGTTTGTTTCTTTATGTCTCATTATGTATATGGACTTAATGCAAAAATCTTAAGTGTTTCTGTGCCAAAGAACAATTTTGATCAGCTTGACCAGTATATGAATACCTCACACATATGTAACACAGGTTTTTTGTTTTTCAGTACACAACTGTTAGTGATGAAGGTTTTTAATAATCATTTGAAAAGCATTATCAAATTTCATAAATTAAAATTTAATAATGGTCTGTATACTTCAGTTATAAAAAGCATTTCACATACTAAATTAGCCTAAATCCATATAATTATCACAATCACAGTAAGGGCATTTTAATTGCTTTGAAAATTAAAGACCCAAAAATCAGTATGACCATATTCATTATGCTAACAAACAAAGTTCTTTCATCAACATAGAGATGGTAAGCATTACATATACTTTAGAATGAAAACAGAATTCACCTTGTGCTTCCATATGTTATCAAAGTCTTTAATAGTCCTTGTAAAGTTCAACAAATAAAGCTTTATTTTCATATGTTATACACAAACCTTGATAGGAAATACTCAGCACGGTATATTCTATTACGAGTCTCAGTTCTCATATGAAAGCCTTCATAAAAGTAAGAATTTTAGGTATCTTTCTAAGTCAGAGGTTAAATTTTTAAATGGGCTTACGTTTCCTCCTTTACCCTTCTCTCCCCTCCTATACCTCTCTGATCCCCACCGCTGCCCACCCCTGGCCACCTGCGGCCCAGCCCCAGTGCACACGGCCCAAGGGAAGCCAGTGACAGCACCTGGCTGCTGGAACTGTCCACAAGCACAAAGGATACCTAGAAGGGGATGGAAGAAAGTCTTGGTAGAAGCCTCCATCAGCTCTCTTCTCTTCTACAGAGAAATAAACCCTCAGGAGAAAAAGTAGAGCGTGCTCTTCACCTTTCACACATGAGCTACCTTCTCTGATAGAGGTAAGGGACTGAATCCCTATGACAGCACCCAGCCTCTACTGTCTGTAACATTTCTGTGGGAGGATTTGGAAAGTGTGTCCAGGTGTCCTCAGTGAAAGGCTTCTTCAAGTGGAAACAGCCATGATTACATGATCCCATTTAGAGAAGATGAAAACAAACACAATAAAATAATTTGAATAAATGGGAGAGGGGGCACAATGGTTCATTTTTTTATCTCTGATTTTTTTTCATAAATTCCAGGGATGAATTTTACCCTAAGAATGAACAGTGAGTGTCAATACATACAGAGATGAGTTGGTGAAGCTTCGAATTGTCCGAATGACCTCCGATCCGTGGCCAGCACAAATATCCAAATACAGGTTGAACACTGGTTAGTTACTCCATGGTGAAGGATTTAGAGAAAAAAAAAAAAAATTGATTTCTTGAATGGAGAATGTGTAGCCAGCATGTCCTCTGTGTGGTGAGCAGAAGCTTCTGCTTGCCTGGTTCCTTGGGGATTCTCTTCATTCTTCTCCCACGGGGGGAGGCGGCTCACACAGCTTGTAGAGCCTAGAAAAGGCACGGAAGAGTGGGACACGGGCCTGGCACATTGCCATCACCTGAGATGTTGTTACCGGTAGGAAAAGGATATCGACAGTGATTTCCTGGCTCAGGAGTCATGATCATATTGCCTATTTTACTAAACATCACATATGAATTAGCAAACTCCAAAACCTCGGTCCTATTATTCAGAAAACACCAATGTCTCTTTGCTGCTCTAGAGGACTTAGTGATGCCTTTTCCACACCAGCTGCTTCTGCTCTGGGCTGCCAACCCCGACTGCTCACCTTGCTGGCAGCAAAATCGATTCTCTGAATTCTAGGAGATGATATTATTATGCTAATTACCATCTTATCTATCACGATGAATTTGTAGCAAAACAGCACCTGCTCAGAGGGGTCTGCGGGCTTTCTGACCTGTTTTCGAAAGTTGCTTCACTTTGTACCATCTCTTCGGTGCAGTCAGTTACAAATAGGGCTGATGTGGCAGAGTCCTGAGGCCTGACTCCCAGGCACAATTATCTGGTATTTCCTGAGGAATACCTGCCCGGCTCTGCTCATCTTTCCTCTCACCTGTCAGCAGAATCAGGTGGAGATTCAAGTGGGTCAAGGCATCTACTTGAGCTGGTGGAGATGCCTGGAAGTGCTCCCTCTTGGCATCCCAGATCTAGATGTTTGAGGTCATTTAGCATTAAGGCAAGGGGTGGGGGACTGAAGGAGGATTGTATAAGCTCCAGGGCTCCACATTCTCCTGAATGGTTATATCCTAGCTCCAGAAGGAAATGGAGAACATAACAGCTGCAAGACAGCCAGTGACCAGACAGGGCAAACCTACATGGAAGGCACAGGCTGAGTGAAGATCAGCTGACTAAGCTGACCAGGTGTCAGACTACAGACATTCCCAGTCCTATAGTTCCATGGCCATGCTGACCCTACTTCAGAGCTTCGTCTGTGATCTAAACATCTTACGTACAAGTGTCAACTTTGCTCCTTTTAAAAAGTACTCCAAACTCAGGGGTAGCTGTGGTGATTCACTTCTTTTATAGATGAAATCGGACAAAGTTTACATGAGTTGTTGACAAACTCAGCAAATTATGTTTCCTCTTCCTTCCACATTTAATCCCATGCTAATTCTAAATCAAATGGGGGAAAAGACTGAAAAAGGGCGAATACTGAGTTAGAAACCTAGTTAACAAAATAAACTCTCCTAGTCTGGAAACACACAGAAAAAGTTACTGCCCTTTGGAGATTTGCAAAATGTATTTCAAGTCTGAAAGGTGCTTAATGCTCTACATGTCATCTCCATGGAAGAAAATGAATACTGAAATAAGGACATCTCACATCAGAAGAGTTTATTTCACCCTTCCCGGAGAAAAGAATACATTAAATTGAGCTGAAATAGTTGAAAGCTGCCTTTGCAGTTGAAAAATATGGTATTGCTTCAAAATGCATTCCCAGTGCCAGAATAATAGAATGATCGGAAAGTTCTTTTCCTCTTTAATTTCTATCCTTTCATTTCCCTGATAGCGCTGCCTAATGGGTGGAAAGGCAGTGGCCTTACTCAGGTAGAACAGAAACAGTAAGCTGAGTGGCGACTGTCCTACCCCGTGAGATCTGGGCTGCGCCATGACAGTCCATTACCTTGCACTGTACGTTTCCACATAATGGAGCTAATGCCACTGGGTAGATGAGTCTTTGAAATGTCTGCCTTGCAAATTGGCAAAAAGGCTACTCCCTGTGATCACCTAATGAAATAATAGCTGTGGGTACTGCAGAGCTGGGCAGATTCAGCTTCTGTGAGGCTTCTTGGAAGTGACTCAGGGTTATTTCAGTTCAGACACATTTATAATGGAGATTGTGGGGCTTGGGGAATTTAGAACAGGCAGACGAAGTTGGGAAGCAAAATGTAATAGTTAAGAGTTGGACTTTCACCCTGCACTGAGGCATTTGTTTCTCTGGCAGCTAAACTGTTAGGTAATGGGAGGCCTGGTTTTGCCCAACATTTTAGGACCCTTGTCTTCTCATTCCACTCAGGCACACCCATGCCCCTGTATGAAAAGGTTTGTTCCTGGCTCCATTTTCTTCTTTGCCTGTTTGGGCTCTGGCAGCCATCTTTGAGCTGGTATTTCCAGCCCAATCCCTATCTGCTGGAAGTAGAACTTTCAAACTTCAATCTGTAGATCATGCCCTTCATCTTTCTACATGGCATAAATAAAAGCTGTGTTGAGGGAGACCACAAAGCAAATGCCTCTTTTGAAGGCTAGAGCGTCAATAATCATCTGTCCCAAGGCAATTCTCCCTATCTTACAGATGAGAAAACGGTCTCAGAGAAAATAAATAACCTGGCTAAATAAGGCCACAAGCAGGAGCTGGGACTCAAAACCGTGTTTTTCACTTGTAACCACCACAGTATGCTGCTTCACAATTAAGCAAATAAAGAAAATCAAGCTTTCCTAGCACAGTGGTTTCCAGGTTTTGTGACACAATAGAAAATAAGACCAGTGTGTCATTACATCTAAAATGTAATATTTGGTTCTTGATGAAGATTAAGTTTATTCCTCTGAAGACACAGCACATGAAGGTGAGGGGAAGACCATGGTTTGTACTGCTCACAAAGGCATCTCCACGTAGGTGTCCCATTGATCCTCAGTCCCAATATTACTGAGATGAGCTCATCCTCTTTTCCCTACACGTGCTTATTTTTCTCAGTGACTAGAACCATTTGTCCCTTGTCATCCAAACCAAAGATTTGGTGGTCCTTCTAGAATCTTCCTTTTCCCTAACCTCCTTCATCCAATTAGTGTCCAAAGACTATTAATTCTGTCTCCTAAATATCTCTTGAACCATCCTCTCCTTTTCTTCCTCAATACCATGACAATCTCCTCTCAGGCTCCTGCCTTCAGTCTTTGCTGTCCTCAAACGGATCTTCTTAATGATGCCAGAGATAAATTTGAAATTTTAAATCTTCCAGACAGGAAGACTGCATTTTAATACCTCCCTAGTGTCTTCAAATGAAATCAGAGCTCTTCAGTATCCCATACACATCTCTTCCTGATCCAGCCCCTGCCTATGCCTCCAGCCTCACCTTTTATCATTCTTAAATCACATTCAACCACCAGTCATAGAGACCTGGTGTAGTTTCCGGAGTGAGATGTGCTCTCCAGGCGTGGGTGTGATTGCATCAGCTGTGGAGGACATCTATTCCATGCTGATTGGGAGGAACGAATGGGCCAGGAACACTCTGCAGCCTCCCCTCTCTGTCCTTAGGCTGACTTTTGCGCCCCTTTCTCTCTGTTCTCATGGCAATCTGTGCCTATATCTGACACAGTACTTACATTTTGGATACTGTTCTCATTTTATTCAATTGTCTCTCTACTGCACCCCATTGACTAGTGGAAGGGACCAAGTCTTTATTTCTAGCTTTTAACAGTGTCTGACATCTACAAACATATGGCAGAAATTCAACATACTGTCTGCTGAGGTGAATTTTAAGTAGTGAAAGACAGTGAATGGGGAAAGGAAAACTATGGGAGAGATTGGTAAGGGATTTTAACCAAATATTATCTCAGGCAGAGATAGCAAACTCTATCTCCTCCATGAAGATATTTCCAGAAACATTACCCCAGACTTGTCTATGGGTGGCCTGTTCTTGAGAGCCAAATCTGTTCTTCAATTTGCTGTCTTTGGGCAGGAATCCTGGTTCTCAGCTATCTCTGGCCCTCTGGGCCCTCGGCACTGTCTCTACACCACCTCATAGAGTGCTTCTCACATTCTGCCTTTTCTTCCAGTTATGTTTTGTCATCTCATTTCTTTGCCTGAAAGGTCCTTAAGGGCTGGGATTGTTTCTATCTCATGTTTATGTTCTCCATGGGGCATAGCAGGGTGCTGTGCATTTCTTAAGTCCTCAATAAATATTTGTAGAACGAGTGAAAGAATACATAAAACTAAATTTAAAAATTACTCTCAATTTCTCCCTTGGGATTGTTACTCTCTCATAAAAAATGTCAACTCTACAGCTGGCACATTTTATTATGTCTCAGTTCAAGTGTTTTAAAACACAACCCAATAAAGAAAAAAGTGAGTTCATCGGGTTCTTTTCTTGTATTCAGCTTGCGTACTGGTTTATTGATCAGGACGCTGAAGTCTTATCTTAACCCCACTGTTTATTAGTGTTTATAAGCTCTAGCTAAGAAGACCTTGCTAAGCCATTATCTTGTTTTCTTATTGGGATTTTAACACTTCACTGGGTCTGTTATCCAAATATACCATGTCTGCTCAAGGTGTTAGAGAGAGAATGCCTATGTGAAATGATTCTTTAGCAACAGAAGGTCTTTCTAACCTAATCAACTATGAAAGATAACATTAATAAGACTTGAAGATTAAATAGAGTCAGAAGTCAGAACTAAAAATAAACACACTTAGAACACGAGGGCTCCATCCATTGTCAGGGGGAAAATGTGTTTTCCCTTTGGAAAGTACTTCCATTACCCACATACTTTTTTTAGAATGAAATATAACTTCATAAATGCTGCAGTCATCAGTCTCACTCTGGTAACTGCTTTGTAAACAGAAACAAAGAGTGTCTTGTCTGTGACGGTGCTTGGAGGAGGATACTTTTTGTTAAAATGCCAACTGTATAAAAACAATCAAATGTAAAAGAAATCATTTAATATTGCCCCACTTCAAGAGAGACGGCTGCCTACCCTAATGCCACCGGAGAAATGAAATGAACATTTCTTTGATGGCTGTTCCCATGTTCATTTATTCCAAAGGTGGATTACAGTCCCGTCTTTTGATGATATGTGAACTGGGAATATCTGGCATGATCACAAAGAAAAAGCTCATTCATTCATTTATTTATTCATACATTCTTAAAAGCCAATATTCAATGTCTACTATATAGCACTATGATGAGCAAGGAATAAAATTAAAAAAAAAACATATTCGCTGCCTCCAAAGAATTCATATTCAGGTTGGGCAAGGAGTCATGGAATAATATTTTGTAACACAATACGATAAGGGCTATAACAGACCAATACAAGATGATAAGGGAGCACAAAGAGGAAGAAAATTCAGGCAAGATGTTGAAGAGAAAAGGACATCTAAGTTGGGTTTTGTGGTTAAGTAGGAGTTTTTCATACAGACACAGATGGGAAAAGCAATCATGCCCAAGGTAACGGCATGCGCAGGCATAGAAATAGAAATGAAAATGGCATTGTGTTGGTTCAGTACAGTTGGAATACAAATTTCAGTAGCACCTATGTAGACTGCAAAGCAGAATAATGTCAAGACTTCTATTACCTCTCAGTTTGCTTCCCCTAAAATTCCATTGAATTCAGAGACCATTTATGCCTAGTCACATTTAGCTACAGAGTGTTTACGAGGCCAATTTGCATGCTTACAATCGGTACTGCACTAGGCATGTGCTGGGGCAGGTGCGTAAGCTGTGAGTGACCCTGCCTGGGAAATGGTGGCCGGCCCTTTGCAAAAGAGCAGACCTGGGGAGTCACTTACCTTGGAGCAGACTGTGGGGTTCGGTCTCTGATTCCCAAATTCTTTGCTGTGTTCTGAACTCTTGCTCCCTGAAAGAATCAGGGAAAATCATTTTTTAGCTTTACATTGTATTAGTAATTATTTAACATACCATTAACATTTGAGAGTAGAGTATTTATTCCCACAATGTATTTAATGTCAAGAGAGACTAGATGAAGCAGAAGAGAGAAATCATCTGAGCGTTTTCATAACTAATGCTTTTAAGAATCAAAATATGCTGGTATATCATTCCAAAGGATTGATATTTATTTCAGTAGCCATCCGAATCATTCAAAATAAATTTAAATCACAGCTTCTTGTTCACTATCTCAGCTACGTCTTTATTCCTAGAAGCAAGCAATATTTTAGATGTTGAAAATAAGAAATAAGCAGGCTACAAATACCTGCTGTGTCCCCACTTTTGGGGAACAGAAATCACAGTTCTATCGCACTCATGCACCTGTTTTGTCCTTAGCTGAATAATTAGCTATTTTAAACTTCATAGTATTCATCAAGAAAATATTTTCTTAAATAGTTCTAAAGCAATTTCTGGACAAGGCATGGACATGTGGCTCTCTGAAATGTAAGAATTCTGTTTCGAAGTTTAGAGTCCAAAGACAATGTACTTTAGCCATGAAAAAGTCTTCACAACCTGCCAAGTTCATGAATGATGCTATAATCATTGCTCAGTTCCTAATGGGAATTAGTTACTACATAGAACCAAACACCAGGGTTTGGGGCTGAGAATAGATGTAGGAGAGTGGTTTAAAAAAAAACTCTGAAACTCTCTCTCCTGCTACCAAATTTCTGAGCTGTGGGAAGGGGAAAAAGAAAAGGAGAAAAGGAAGAAAGGAAAACAAAACCTATTTTCTCAAGTTAGACCAAATAAAGGAAAGCAAATAGGGAAAAGGGGTGGGGGTGGCAGAAAGACAGATGGGAAGGAATTTAGGAATCACAATTAAACAATAACTCTTTATTTTGTAGTACTTTTCGACTTAGAGAAAAGTTATAAAAGCAGAACAGAGAGTTCACATACCCAGCTATGTAACCTCCCTCTAACACTTACCCTACAGTATGATGACCAAAACCAGGGAAACAACCTTAGTACGATGCTGCAAGTCTTATTCAAATTTCACCATTTCCCACACTTGTGTCCCCTTTCTATTCCAGGATCCAATCCAGGATCCCCTACTGCATTTCGTTTTCTTGTCTCCTCGGTCCTCTGATCCATAGCACTTCCTCAGTTTCTCTTTGTCTTTCATGACCTTAATATTTTTGAGGAGTACTGGTCATTATTTTGCAGAATGTTTCTCAATTTGGGTTTGTCAGATCTTCCCTCATGATTAGATAGAGGACATGCATTTTGTGCCTTCTCGGTGCATGAGATCACTGACATTGACCGTTACATGATGTCTCTACGTCTTATCATCGGTGCCATTAACTTTCATCACTTGGTTCAAGTGGTGTCTGCCAGATTTTTCCACTGTAAAGTTTCTACTTTTCTTTTTGTAGTTAATAATTATGTTGGGGAAGATACTATGAGACTATGCACATACATTGTTTCTCTTCAAACTTTTGCTCACTGATTTTGGCCTCCATTGGTGTATCTTGTCTGCAAAAATGATACTGTAGCATTTAGGAAGGAATGCTTCTATAAATAAGAGTCATCCCTTCTCCCCAAATCCATTATCTATTTATTCAAGCATTTATTTAAATCAGTATGTATTATGCATATTTATTTTATTCTGAGTTATTATCCAACATTTCTATTATTAATAATTTGTTGTTGTTGTTAAAATTGTTCCAGATTGGCTGCTAGGAACACCTTCAGGTGGCTTCTCATGTCCTCCTGAAAGAATCACAATCATTTTTGAATACTTGTTTATTTTTTGGTACCTCAAGATGTTCTAGGCTCATCTTCTCCATCTCAACTGGAAATTAACCACCTCTCCAAGGACCCTTGGTTCTTTTTAATGGAGAATTATATTTAGAACCCAAGATCTGGACACTGGGTACACTCATTGCTACTACGGGCATGTAACTGCTTCTAGGTCTTCTCAGGAGACAGGCTAGTTGACTAATGCCAACATACTCAAACATCTATAGTTATTTCTACGTCTATGTATATCTCTGTGTGTGTCCATCAGTTCAAACTGCTACCTCTGATTCAATCCCAGGCCATAGGGTTCATTCTGGATTACAGCCTTCTCTGTTTCCCTATTTTCAACTTCTTTTTCTGACAGAAAGAAACTTTATTCTCATTATTTACAATATATTTACTTATCTATTCAAGTCTAGTATACACATAAGCTAGTTTTATAATTTCTGAATCATATCCCTGTGAGAAACAGATTTACTATAGTATTTATGTATAATTCTTTTTGTCTTTAGTCTCGTAATATTCCATTAAATAATCTAATGAAAGACTTTTGCTTTCTTAAAAGGTTGCAAATAAAACTGATGCTTATCATGCTGACCACAACTATTGGCATATTCCACAGTGAATTCAACTAATGCCAGGTACTTGCACTTTTTAAAAAAAAGATGTCTTTATTTGAGAGAAAAAGAGAGAGAGAGGGAGAGAGAGTGCACATGCATGGAGGGACAGAGGGAGATGGAGAGAGAAACTGAAGCAGACACCACGCTGAGCGCAGAGCCTGATGCAGGGCATGATCTCATGACCCTGAGATCATGACCTGAGCTGAAACCAAGAGTCAGACGCCTAACTGACTACACCACCCAGGTGCCCCGATACTTGCACTTTTATACCCTTGCTCATGTTGTTCCCTCTACCTAAATACCCTCTCTCTCATCTTTCCTACCTGTCCACATCTCATTTATCCCCCCAGGCTCAAATCAAATACCATCTTGGGCAATAACTAATTGGCCCTTCACTGTACCAGGTACTGCTTTAAGTACATTGAGTATATTGCTTCCTTCAATCCTCACACCACTATGGGGCAAGTGCTATTATTATCTTTGTTGTCATAATGAGGAAACTAAGTAACAGGGAGACTTGTAATCTTGTCCCAAATGATACAGACAGTTAACACTGGCCTGGGATTCAAACTGAGGTTGTTTGGCTCAAGAATCTATGCTATTAAGCTACTATCATATTACCACTTGCGGCATGAAGCCTTTTCCTGGTTATCCTAGTTAGAACTAATTCATTGCCCACATGTCATTCAGCATCTACTCTCTGCCTGTGCCACCAAAACAAAATACACTCAGTGTCCCAGCCATTGAGGGGCTCACTGGCTAATCACTCATTTATTCCCTGTCTTCTGTCCTAAAACACTGAGGTTGTATATCACTCGTCTGTTGGTGCCTGTATCACCATGATTTGCCCCCACGTGGCCATCATGAGATGGCGCAAGAACCACATCTTCCTTAGTCTTTGATATTGGTGCCCAGTGTAATGCCCTGAGATTGGAGGTGAGGAGACAGAATTCTTTGAGATTCCAGTTTTATTAAAAAGGTCAAAACATTTTTGAGATCAGCTTCAACCAAATAATACTTGGAATGATTAATCTGCAGGACAGAAAACTTTGTTTCTAATGTCAATGAGAGCTTCTCCCTCAAGCCTTTTATTAATGAGATCCGTTGGTTATGTCAAAGTGTTGCCTAGGATTGTGATGATCGTTACCAAAAAATTAGAAGGAGCATGGGACCCTTCCTCCTATCCTTCAGCTTTCCTTCCAACAACTCAACCAGGGCATTCGAAAAGTCTATGAAAAGTACGTATACAAAATCTGTACATGAAAACAATAGTGCAGCTAGAAGAATAAATCATGCTGAAGAGCTTCTTCTTCCTAAAAAGGAAACTAAAGATCTTAGAGAATCTTATTTATTAACCTGGCAAATATCCCAACCATTCAGTCTCTGGAGGGTTTTATCTAAATGGCTGAAAGGCAAAGGGAACAGAAGAGTTAGATCTTTGATTCCCACCTGTGTTCTAACTACTCAGATCACAGGCAGGGGAGAGTTGGCTTGTAGAGTGGATCCCAGTCACTAATCCCACCACCTGCACCAGCTGAACCCTGGAGAGAGGATGAGCAACAGAGGGAGTACTGCAAAAATCTCTCTGTGCATCAGTTTAGCCCAGTTTCTCCAAAGACAGGGGCCCCACGCTCTCTGACCAACCTTTCATGAAGAAGTCAGAAACCAGCTCTTTGTCTCCAAGCCACTTGGAGCAGAGAAACAAGTAACAAAGGACGGAAGCTACCTATTCTAAATGTATTTTAAAAATACGGAAGGGAGAAGTGATAACGAAAAACAGCGCAGTTTAGAAATCAACCATGATTTGATAAGAAACTTCATAACTTTTCAGTTGACTTAAGTTATATTTTACAAATATAGAATAATATATATTAATAATATATGTAAATATCATTATGTACATTGTATCTCAGAAAGGTTTGCACTGCTTAAACAAGTCATTAAGGCTTACATAATATGATTTTTACTTCCCATCTCTATTTTATCTATCTCTTTTTTCAGTTGTGAGAACTTAAAGGTTTTGATTATTGAAGTCCATATAATATGACTGTATATCTAGCCAATCCATCATTATTCCTGTACTAGAGTATTCTAAAACAGACTAATAACAGTCTCTTAGTCTCGCCATAAACTATAATTTTGAGATGGCTCCTTCAAGTCTTATTGCAAACTTACTCTAACAGCAACAGAGTGAAACAGAATGTTTAGTCTCTTTCTGTATTTTTGGCATACCAAACCCAACCCTGATATGGATAATCACAAGTTTACCTTGATCTATTTTTTAAAACCAAATTTGTATATCTAGCCAAAAAATCCTTCCAAAATCTGCTGGCATTTGTATCTGTATTTGCCCTTTTCCAGCTGACCCATAGTACATCCTGTACTTCTTGTGGATCTAACCTTTACTTAGCAAATCCCTCCTGGACCTTGTGAGATCTTGGTTTTTAGTCTCTAGCCCCAAGGTTCCCAGCCTGAAGCTCCAATGTAGCTCTACTTGTTGCACCTTATTTCTGAATTGCAGACCCCAAACTGGTGCCAGCCTCATGACTGCTTCCATGGATTTTTTTTTTTTTTTTTTTGACATTCTGTAGTATCATCTTGGGAGCAAACCCACAGGGATTTGTATGTTTGTGTAAGAGTTATACGCTAACTCTTGAGTAAATAAAGCAGTTTTAACTACCAAAGCGTATCTTGAAAACTAAGTCACTTGGGGTGCCTAGGTGGCACAGCTGGTTAAGCATCTCTTGGTTTCAGCTCAGATCCTGATCTCAGGGTTGTGGGATGGGCCCCAAGTTGAACTGAATCGGGCTTGAGCTCAGCGGGGTGTCTGCCTGAGACTCTCTCTCCTTCCCCCTTGGCCCCTCCCTCCGTGTGCTCTCCTTCTCTTTCTCTAAAATAAATAAATAAATCTTAAAAAAACAAAAACAAAAACAAACTAAGTCACTCACTAACACTGGGCAATTCAAACCAAGTGAGCATGTAGAGAGACTTGTTAAATCAATTTTCTGTGGTAACCCTGAGAAAATGTGGCAGAAGAAAATATAAAATTGATCTTTTCCAACTTATTTTGTGTTTCTACTAAGTTGTGTCTTTTCTATTAGATTAAGTACATTTTCCGAATAATCAACAAATTAGAGGTTAGTGCATTTTTCTTATCTTTTAAAAGAATTTTAAGAGTTAAAAACCAAACTGTGACATTTAAAATACCATTGGGTATTATATCCAAAAGTTCCTTCTCTTGATAAGAAAAGTATATTCCCGGGCGCCTGGGTGGCTCAGATGGTTAAGCGTCTGCCTTCGGCTCAGGTCATGATCCCAGGGTCCTGGATGGAGTCCCGCATCAGGCTCCCTGCTAGGTGGGGAGCCTGCTTCTCCCTCTGCCTCTGCCTCTCTCTCTCTCTCTGACTCTCATGAATAAATAAATAAAACATTAAAAAAAAAAAAAGAAAAGTATATTCCCACTTAAAAATACTTCAGTGACCTAAAGACATTCCTAAGATTGCTATTCATCCTCTGAAGGAAAATCTGAGGTATGTGCTTTATCTTCAGAATAATGCACAAGTTTCTTAGCATGGCTTGGCATTCCCTTTGGGAGCTCCAGGAGCAAGCAGGGCCCTCAATTCTTCCCTCTTCCTTGTCTCCAACCCCTTCCTCAATGTATTCCCAGAACCTTAGTAAATCACCTGCAATGCCCCCAAAATGCCATGCATCCCTTGACCTCGTCCTTTACGTAAGTCCCAAATCCACTCCTGCCCGATATGCCTGTCCAACCCCTTTCCTCCTCCAGGTTATCCCTTTAGACATCTCTTTTTGTAGCTTGGCTCAATTTCTCGGAGAGCCCTCATATAGATGCCTGTACTGCCTTCATCCCTGGGAGTGTTTCCTGTCCACGCTTACCCTCTGAGCCCGGAAAACTGTCCCTCACACCCAGGCACCCGTGAGACACCTGATGAATGCTCATTACTCCAATTAAACCTGATATATCCTGATTAAAAGGAAGCTTCAAATCCAGGCCCTGTGAAACAGTCCGTACACGGTGCGTGAGACTTACCTGCTTCCGCATCACATCTGTGGCCTGCATGATGTAGCGAGGAGGCAGCCCGTGGCTTCGGGCCAGGATGATGGCCTGCTCCAGCGTCACGCTCAGGGTGCACCTGTGTGCAAAAGCAAAAGCAAGTCAAATGCCATGGGCTCCCATTAAGCACTTCAAAACAGTTTGGGTTACTAATGAAGAGGAGCAGAATATATTACCCCTAATTTCCCTCCTCAGAGAGTTACTAATTTTTCTTTGGGTATCCCCCATGTATTCAAGAGGTATACATGTTAATAAACTTCTGTTTGTTTTTCTCTTGTTAATCTGTCTTTTACTATAGGGGTCTCAGCTAAGAACTCAGAAGGATAGAGGGAAAATTATTTTTCCTCCCCCACACTAATTTCAAAATCAAAAAACGTTAGCCAAAATGGAAGCAGCCAGACAATGAACCATTGATTTTTCTACATAGAACACCTGTTTTTTGTTTTGTTTGTTTTTAGTAGGCTCCACACCCAGCACGGAGCCCAGTGTGGGGCTTGAACTCATGATCCTGCGATCAAGACCTGAGCTGAGATTAAGAGACAGATGCTCAACCAACTGAGCCACCCAGGGGTCCCTAGAACATCTGTTTAAAAATAGTTTATAGAACTACATGAGTGGGGTCCTAAAACTCATAATGAACTATGTTTATGAAAGTTTATATACATACAATTAAATAAACAGAATTATAATAAAATCTATTATCAGATATTATTCTTTACTGGTATTTCATGTAATTTAAAAGAAAAGACTTCCTAATATTTTTCATACATGTCTACATGACAGTTAATAGATTTATACTAATTTATGCCCAATAGCTTAGAAAAATAAATAGTGAAATTAATATTCACTATGATCAGAACTGATATTTTAAAAAGTATGTTTCTTGGACCCAATCTAAAAGACTGTAAAAATTTCAAAAGGAGCTTTTAATTAGTTATACAGGAAAGTGATGCCCAGAGCATCCCTGAAAAAATTCAGAATTCAGCCCCTGAATTCAGTGATTGGTGTGCCTTTATCCTTTGCCTTCCCTTTTAAGGCACTTCTTTTACGTCCTTCAACATTTTTCTCTTTGGCAGCTCTTAGAGCCTACTTATTTGTTAACATTTTCAGGTGCTGGTCTCTGAATTGCTTTTTAGGGGTACCTTTTGCATACATTTCACTAAAATGTTCATTACTTTTAGATGTTTTGTGTAAAATTCGTATGAGCAGACTTTGTTTTACTTTGCTTTTCAATTTATGGGTATTTATTCTGAAAAAATTTTTTTCTATTTTTGCATTTACCTCCCTGTAGTTTGGTAGTTTTTAACACACGTATGTATCTAGGTCTGTTCAGTTTTTCCTTGCAAATGAAAGGTCTACAAGGCAATTGCTTCTATGTGAGGAATATCTAACTCACTTATCCCTGGTTGGGAGGCTGTACTACGGAAGTCCAACATGTCTGCTAGATTTTGATACTGACGAATTAAGAAAAAGAGGAGTAAGGGGCTTTAAACGTTACTGCTGAAATTTTAGAAAGAACCTGACGTGTAATTGTATTATTATGCATCATCGGATTCTAAGGAGAAACCTGTTAAGTTTCATTGGCTGTTCAATGACCTGACAAGCATTAACATGACACAGAACTCTTTACAAAGCATTAGTAATACATAGTCTGATGGGCTGAAGTGTTACAGTTAGCTTTTGGTAGTATGTGATATTTACAAATATTTAGTGTAGGAGTCTGATAACAACAGATACTTGTCGTTTTACATGCTCCTGCATGCCCTAGAAAGCCAAGGAGTACAGTTGACAGTTCACGCTTAAAAAATCAATTTTTCACAAAGCATTTAATTGTCAGCTTCCTTGACAGACCATAACCTTTTTTTTCTCCTTACGGCCTCTACTCCAATTTTAGGTCCTTATTGATTCTAACACTTTAATCAATAACACTCATTACACTAGCTGAATGACTCTCAGAAAAAAAATCTTTATTTTTTTCTAATCAAACTGAAATATGTCTGTTCTTCTAGATAAAACATGACTTGCCCTCCTTTGCTTATAACACTTACTTGTTGTGAAGAATTTTTAACAAGCAGCCTATAATTTTTATCCATTTTTAAAATCTTTTTAAACGGATTTATTTCTCCCTACTTCGAGCTGTAATAAACAACAGTACAGTAGCAAATTATCTGCCAGAGACTTTAAAAGATTTTACTGTAATCTCCCGATCAATCAGCATGGCCAGTACCATGCTCTCTGAGAATGTACCTCAAAGTGTAATTTTTTAAACCATTCACACATGCATCACCTAACAGAAAAATCTACCTTAAAATGGATGTATATGCTTTCTTTCACTACTATTTCCAAAACAGATGGCTTTGTCTACCTATATCTGCCTGACCATACTAACCACTGTGTATGTTCCAATTAGATCCCAAGATTAATTTGAAATTTTTAAAAAGTGAAACATTTAGGGGTGCCTGGGTGGCTCAGTCAGTTGGGCATCTGCCTTCGGCTCAGGTCATTATCCCAGGACCCTGGCAGGGAGCCTGCTTCTCCCTCTTCCTCTGCCTGACCCTCCACCTCGTTTGTGCTTGCTCTCTCTCTCACTCCACTTTCTCTCTCTCAAATAAATAAATAAAATCTTAAAAAAAAAGTGTATTTAAAAAGATATAATGAGGTCAATGTGGGAAATAACTGCCTGTGTTTGATTCATAGTTTACTTGTCCAACAGAGGCCTACCTTTTCCCTCACAGCATCACAGGATCCCATCCTCATGAATTAAGCATGTGGAAGAAAGCTCAGCACTAATACAAAACTTTGCTGTTAATATATCACTATTTGCTTCCTAGCTTCTTCTCTTCTCTCAGCTATATTAATCAGAATGTCAAGTGGAAATATTTAGCGTTTGCCAGAAGCATTCTGATTCTAGCATTCTCTGAAAGATTCCAGATCCAGAGAGTGGCACATGGTTTTTCAATAGTGCATAAATGGATACTCAGAATCAGGTTTTACAAGAGATCATTTGGTTTTATAGGTACTTCAGTGATTACCAGTGAGACAGCTCTGCTAACTCTGGACAAAAGAATGAAGGAGCATTAGGAAGGCTGGGAATCCTGGGCAAATCTATTCAGTACAAGAGTTCTTATCTGACCCACCAATTTCCTTGCTAGCACTACCTCTGTTTTCGTATTAGACAGTTAAATGAAAATGTAAAGAAATCTATATTATGGCCCCATCCTGGAAAATATGGGCCTTGGTTTTTAGCTCCTTCTAGCTGCAGTGTCATTTTTAAAATTTAGACAACTCTTCCCCTGGGAGTCACAAAATAAAAAAATAAAGGTCACAGGGCAGACTTTGTCCTTCATAAAAAGGCATAACCGTGTATATAACATATACACTGAAGAAAGTTTTTCCATAATTCGAGTAGTAAGACATTCCAAGTAATAGGTCTGCTTAGGGCATACTCCTGAGAAAATGTACTTGACAGGGCTATAAAATTATGCAGAAATTGTGAATTTACCCACAGAAAGTAAAAGGAAAGGGCCAATATATCTGTGCTTATGATGAATAAATCTTCTTGACATATTTTGTATTAAGAATAGATCCCACATCACATCAGAGATTTAGCAGTTTTAATATGATAAATGTAACCTGTGGTTAATGGGTCCAATTTAATTTGAAAGGCACTTTGATTTAACATTGTTATGGAAGAGTCACAAAGAAGTAACTTTTATTCATTCATTCACTCACTCAACAAATATTTTTTGAGTGTCTACTTTGTACCTACAAGTTCCATTAGATGCTGTAAGAAGTGGATTTGCTATCAAGCTAGAAAAGGTTGATAGTCAGCGTCCCTCACTTGTATGGATCCCTAGCAAATTGTTCACATAGCCACGTGCTTTTATAAATTTGTGAAAGCAAAATGTTTTAACTGCAAATAATTATGACTGCTGTCTTGACCATGTCTATCCCAACTTCCCTCTGTCGTGTTCTGGAGTGCTCAAATGGCCATGATTATTTCTGGAACTGAGCTAAAGGACATAGAATTATGGTGCACTTAGGCTAGGTCGACTGGAACCTATGTATATGATTTACAGTCACTTCCATTTATAGTTAGGTTATTTTTATGATTTTTTTAAAAGATTTTATTTATTTATTTGAGAGAGAATGAGAGACAGAGAGCACGAGAGGGAAGAGGGCAGAGGGAGAAGCAGACCCCCCGCTGAGCAGGGAGCCCGATGTGGGACTCGATCCCAGGACTCCAGGATCATGACCTGAGCCGAAGGCAGTCGCTTAACCAACTGAGCCACCCAGGCGCCCTATAGTTAGGTTATTTTTAATGTCTCCTGGTGTAGAAATGGACTCCAGAGTATTCGTACTGCCCACTGTGCAAGCTCACTCACCTAATATTGAAAAGGAGGGGTGCAGGGCCCAAGGTTGTAATGCAATGTTCATATCCTGAGGCACCCAGGACTGTATGTGGTGGAGGAAAAACCAGGCTAGAAATGTATAGCGCCAGAAGCTAGTCTGTGCGATATTCTTTCAAACATTATGGTTCATATGCTACAGAACCTTATAGGGGTTCTCATATTTGACAACAATTTAAAAATTTATAAGAGAGGGCGCCTGGGTGGCTCAGTTGGTTAAGCGACTGCCTTCGGCTCAGGTCATGATCCTGGAGTCCCTGGATCGAGTACCGCGTCGGGCTCCCTGCTCGGCAGGGAGTCTGCTTCTCCCTCTGACCCTCCCCCCTCTCATGTGCTCTCTCTCATTCTCTCTCTCTCAAATGAATAAATAAAATCTTTAAAAAAAATTTATAAGAGATTTAGCAATAATGTTGAAATTAAAAGGCTTTTCTAATCAATAATTTTTCTTTAAAAATTTGATCAGCCATGCTAGAGACAAAAACAGAATTATTGTCCTATTCTCTCTATAGAAGATTATATCACAAAATTATTATAATTTGAAGCGGCAGTCAAAGAGTATGTTACCAAAAACTGTGGAGGAAAAAAGTATAGAGGTGGGTCAGGCAATGAAGTAATAAACACAGTCTTTTGTCTTTCAGATTTTATAATGCTTGTGGTACTTGCTAGCATTTTAAACTTTGTAATATTTTTCGCATTCCAAATAAATAAATATTAAGTTTCATTTCTATTTTTTTTTTTGGTAATTTTTCTATTCTTTTTCTTGAAAAGGGCACTTAACTTCAGATCCCCAAATCTTTATCCACTCCAGTGTGCTGGGGATACAACAGCAAACAGAAAAAAAATCCCATCCCTTCTGGAGATCAAATTTCAGGGGGAGGAAAAAGAAATAAGAAGCAAATACATGATACCAGGTGGTGATAAGTCATCCAGAAATGTGAAATTTTTAAGGGACTAGAAAGTGAACAGGGTGCCATGGCAGAGGGAGATGCTGTTATTGGGAAGACTACTTCAGGGACAGCAAGTGCAAAGGCCCTGAGGTTAATGCATGTTCTGTCTGCTTAAGAGCAAGTGTGGAGCTCAACGTGCAGGGGCACACAGAGAGGAGAAGGAGATGAAGTTAAGAGTAGTCTCGGCCCCAACTTGCATGGCCTTGAGGGTCAGAGTTTAGGACAAAGTGAGTCTTTTATTTATTTCCTTGGTTGATGTGAAAAAATTTTCAACATTTACATTATGTGATGTAAAACAATAATTTGTTAGGCAAATTATCAAAATAATTTACTAAGTATGTATCCTTAATATGCTATCAATACTGTATTCAAAGCATCTTCAGTTGCTTTCCAAGCAACATTTGCAAAAGCAAAGTCTTCATCCTGATGCTTAAGGATTTCTACCAACTGCTCTCCCATGCTCCACTCCATCTACCCAGCACCCCAGCTACTCCACCCTCCCCAGAACTTCTTTCTGCTTGTGGTCAACATCTTGGTACCACTGCATAAACCTCTCCCCAAATAAGGAATGTCTGTCCACTTCTGAAGTGTCTTTCAACATATCACAAAACCTTTCTGAATGTAGAATAGCAGTTGACAACATGGGTGTCCCAACCAGAGGCACTGGGATTTGAGGACGTCTTGTAGGACTTCAGCCAGGTTACTTCTACTCTCTCGGCCTCCATATTCTCATCTGCGCAATGACAAAAGCTGGCATACTGGCCGCATAAAGTGCCATAAGAATTATCCGAAGTGGCATGTGTGGATCACTTAGCCATGCCTGCGGTGATGCTGTTCCCACCCTTCTTTGCTCCTGAGCTCCCACTGTAAGTCCGCCTACATGCGCTCATTATGGGCAACACATTACTTGGAAAATCAGAGGAATGTGAGCTTTCATGAATCCCATTTCCCAATCCCCACTGCATTTTAACTGTTTACAGAAGCTCTTTCTACTTTTTATTAAAAAAAAAAAAGATGTTCATTAAAATGACCTTGTGGTTAATTTTTATAAAATTTTATAATTTTATAAAATAATGATGCTATATGATTATGGTAAGTTCATGAAGTTAATGACAAACTTCCACTAATATCTCTTTTATACATTGGGATTTGGTAGAAGTAGAGTCCATCTGACTATAATTTGGTACTCGCTAATATGCTTTGTGATTTTTATTTCGTATGTTTGTCCCAACTGATCCTAGACTTCAGGTTTCAATTTTATGTGTCAAACTGTAGAGTGAAAGATCAGGGAAAGCATGTGAAACAGCCTCCTATCGGCCAGTCTAATTTCCAGATGGCAGGGGTACAAAACGATCAGCGTCCAAACCTCGCCCTCAACTAAGTCTCATTGGAGAGACAAACCTTATTTTCCTAAATTACTTTAAATGCGACATATTGTATTTTGACCATTTATTAACTCATGTCTATTACACTATATTTAGTTCACTTTGTAAGACTTCAAGTCTGGAAGCAAGTACATTAGTCCTTTTTTAAAAAAAATGTTAATTCTTCTCTTTAAGATGATATTTGGTCATGTACCATGATTCCAGACAAAAATATCAATTTTAGTCCCAATTACCTTTTTAAAAAAATTTTTTTTTGTTTTTTTAAATTCCCAATTACCTTTTAAAACCTCCAGAGCTCTAATGCTTCATTTAATGTTGACTCAAATTGTACTGAATGAGGACGCGAATTTCCCAAGGGTCTTGAAATGCATTAAATTGAACCACTGGGGACATGCATCACATCACCCCTTTTGGGCCACAAGGGTGACGCAGAAACTCGCAGGGAAACTGATGTGGGAAACCAGAACCATGTGAGGTTAACGGCTTTGAGCTCTGCTTTCTGACAGTGGATTTATTTGCTGACTCTTAGCTCACAGTCAGGACTCTGCTGTTTTCCTTAGTAGCTAATCATTACATTGTTCTCTCTTGGGGGTGATCCCACACTTTCCTATTAATAATGGAGAAGGGTCATTCAGATTCTGACACAAATAAAACACATGAAACATTAGTGTGATGAAAAGCTCTGAATCTGCAGCCACAACAATTTGCTATAAACTAACATGATGTATGGTGACTAACATAACATAATAAAATTAAATTTAAAAAAGAAAAAAAAACTAACACGATGTATTTGATTAAGTGAGCAACATTAAAATAGAAAATGCAATCTTTAGCAAGGGGTAGTTTGTTTTTTATTTCCCCACAGTTGTAAAATTGAGGCTAAACATTACTTTGAAAATTTCTATTGTACTCCTCAATAATGCTACATATTTAATTACAACAGAAAACTATCCTCCAAAACTCATTGGAGTCACTGGATTTAGGGATACACGCTAAGACTTCAAAGGCTTCTTGAGGAGCTATTTTAACTACTTTGTGCAAAATAGTAGAATTGAGGCACTTGAAGAAATATATTCTCTTTTTTTGTGCTCCTGCAGTATAATTTCTTTTTAGAAAAATAGGATATATGGGAAGCAGATACCCACATCTAAAAGCATGCGTGGGGGTCTCCTGAGTTTAAGGGACCATATGTCAAACAACAGTTTTGAACAGTTCTGCAAATGGAGGCATTAGACATGACCCCTTAACCATCTATATAAACTGCTTAACTATTGAAACTCACCTGAATCATTTGCATCAATGTGAAGGTTAATTTGATTTTGTACGAGATAAATATAAAGTGAAGCAAATATTTCACAATTCTGAAATCAGTGAGTTTTGTCCCGATGCAGAATTCTACATAATAATTGGAGTCTGATTTTGTTTTATTACCTCTGGACTTCCAAGTGTACTGCCTCATTTTCACCATCCTTTATAACTCTGATGCTGCTGTTAGTCATGGAAACAAGAGGGAGAACATTCCCTTAGGGCAAATGCATCCCTCAGAGTCTCTATAGAAGAATATCCTGAGGAACCTATTATTTTGATCATATTCTTCACATGAATTATATGTCTCATTATGGTTACAGGTGTGTACATTTAGAGCCTTACAGGTTGACATTTTTAAAACATGAAATAATTTCCCCCTTTTCTATAGGAGTCTTCTTTTTTCTCCTTTAATTAAAAGCCAGACCCATTATACTTGTGCAAGTGACTGTCACAAACAAGTTATTAGGACTCTAATCAGCTGTGGTTCTCCGAGATACTCTACTAAGCTGATTACCTGGGCTGCATTCGAGTTTTGCAGAGAAATAATGACTATTTCAATCTCCAGAGAATGAAGCAGGTGGAGTAAACTGAAACAAAGCAGCTACTACTGTTCTTTGCACACTCACAGAAGCTTTTTATGACAGATAGAAGGCTCTGGTGATCGCCTGATTTTATGCACTCCACGGCATCATCTGAACTTCTGTCCTGAGTAGCCTAAAGCAGATTAGTTTCAACAATCTTTGAACTAAAGATACATTTCTCCTTGTTGGAAAAATAGAAATGATTCTGCTCAGTTTCCAACTGTCTTTACTTCTTTGTGCTTTCCTCATGCTCCTGCCTTATTCAGCTATAATAAAACAAGCAGCTGTGGGAAAATAACTGAGTTACAGATTCTCCATTGATAGTGGCCCTCATAAGAAAGTACTTAGAAGAAATAAGATGGAGAAATTATCTAATTCCTTAAAGCTTTCTTGTGAAATGATATTTTTAGTATCTTCAATGTTCCCATTTTTACAAAACCTTCCCAGAGTGAGTGTGGTCAAGATTAAAATCACTGCTTTCCTAAAATCTGTGTCTAGTTGTTTATGATTTACCCACTGTTTCACCTCCAGACTGAGAAATGTTATAAGCCCCCAGGCTGTCAAACTAAACTCATCCATTATAACAGATGAATATATTGTGCAGTTCCCCATGTTAACATACCTAAGTCTAGTACCATGCATGCTAATTTAATTTCCTATTTCTTACTATGTCATAAATCTCTCCTCTCTAGGTGCACCGCTAATATCTCTTTTGGTACAACCTCACTCTGACTCTCCTAGTCTTGCCTCTTCCTACTGTTATCACACCATCACAAAGGTGATCACCTAAAAATGCAGATGAAAGGGGCTCCCAGGTGGCTCAACGTCAGACTTTTTTTTTTTTAAGATTTTATTTATTTGACAGAGAGAGAGACACAGCGAGAGAGGGAACACAAGCAGGGGGAATGGGAGAGGGAGAAGCAGGCTTCCTGCTGAGCAAGGAGTCCGATGCGGGGCTCGATTCCAGGACCCTGGGATCATGACCTGAGCCGAAGGCAGACGCTTAATGACTGAGCCACCCAGGTGCCCCTCAGCGTCAGATTCCTGATTTCAGCTCAGGTCATGATCTTAGGGTCCTGAAATCGAGCCCTGCATTGGGCTCTGCCCTCAGCTCGGAGTCTGCGTGAAATTCTCTCTCTCCCCCTCTTTCTTTGCCCTCCCCCCCACTCGCCTGCTCTCTCTCTCTCTCCCTCTCTCGCTAAATAAATAAATAAATAAATAAATAAATAAAATCTTGGAAAAAATGCAGATGAAAATGCAAACATTCAAATGGCTTCCCACTTCTTAACATGCAATACAAAATGTTCACAATATGGTGCCTGGTTTTCCTCCTTCATTCTTCCACTCTACTGTGTACAGTTCTCTGAAATCACCTCTTGTTCTCACGTGCTGCTCCCTCACGGACATGATCTCAGAATGCTTGGTTTGCGTCACACATCACACCTCTTATCATGCCGTAGCATACTTGTGTGAAAGGTGTAGGACTAAAGAACACAGGCATTGCAGGTAAACTTCCCGAGCTGGAGCTTGGATTTGCTAAAAGTGTGTGAACTTGGGCAAGTTACTTAAGCTCCTGAAACTGTTTCCTCATCTCTGAGTTTCATGATAGATGCACCTCAGAGTGTTGTTTCCAGGATTACATGAAATAATCCATATCTAGTACTTAACACAGGGTATAGCATGTAGTGTATTCTTAACAAATATCAGCAATGTTCGTTAATATTACTACCACTAGCACCATTGGTAGGCTGGACTGTTATCTGAACCAACAGTTGCCTTCCTAGACCCGACATACTTTCCAGGACTCCGTAAGCATTCCATATACACTTACTGAAAAAAAAATTACATGAATTCTTAATGTGTGGCAACGTGTTACATGTATACTCCTCAAAGGTAAGAGTCATTTCTTTATACTCTGCATTTGTTCAATGCATTGTATGTATTTGTTCAAGAAGTGTTCACTGCTCAAATAAACCTGATGAAGTAATAAATGCTATATAGGGACAATAAGTATTAGTAAAAACAATCACAGATTCCCTTATGGCTTATAAATAGCATATGGCTTTTCTTTCATGAGCAATGGCTTTCACTTTCCTTTCTCTAGGTTTAACCACTGCTTGTACCATGTCTTTTGATTAACAACTCTGGATGAGTTTTGGTAGTACTTAGAAAATATATAACATAGTATATGCGACTCATTATTCTTATATTAATTCATTAATTGTTTTTTAAATTTTTTAAAAAGATTTTATTTATTTGTCAGAGGCAGAGAAAGAGAGCGCACAAGCAGGGGGAGCGGCAGGCAGAGGGAGAAGCAGACTCCCCACTGAGCAAGGAGCCTGATGCAGGAATCGATCCCAGGACCCTGGGATCATGACCTGAGCCGAAGGCAGACGTTTAACTGACTGAGCCACCCAGGTGTCCCGAATTCATTAATTATTAATTACTCTCATCAAAACTGTCCAGTTATCATTTATCAATATTTTCTGGGTTCAGAAGAAAACATTTGAAACCCTAACAGAATCAGTTCTTTCACACTGTGAACATGACATGTTATATATTCTTTCTCTCTATTGTACTTTGAAACTTATAAATCTATTCCTTGAGTCATTTCATATAGAAAGCCAATCCTCTGACCATCTTTCTCCAATTGTCATCACTAAAGAGAACCTGTGCTCCATAGTATGGCTGTCTGGTTTCCAGGATGGTTCTTTTGTCAAGACCTTTTTTTTTTTAGATTTTATTTATTTGAGAGAGAGAGAGAGACAGAGAAACAGACACCTTGCTGCACAGGGAGCCCGATGTGGGACTTGATCCCAGGACCCTGGGATCATGACCTGAGCCAAAGGCAGACACTTAACTGACTGAGCCACCCAGGCGCCCAAGACCTCAGACTGTAAGGGCAGTGACACCAAGCACTCTCTCACCTCCCTGGTTTGGCATAGCACGGTACATGCCACACAGTGGTGCTCCATGGTTCCTGTTCCCTTCAATGAATGAATGAAGAAACAAGTGCTAGCACCTGATTCTTTTCAAGTTCTAAATATCTGTCTCTATTCTAATACATATTCTTGGTTTTTGACACCAGGAAAGAAAACTTCCTGTCCTTGAATTCAAGGGGATCCTGTTCTACTGCTCTTGAATGATTTTCTACAAGCTACCTAAGGAGGATTCTAAAAATAAGCATTATCTAATAGGGCCCCGTGTTTTGTGTATTCTATTTCTTACAGATCAGAGGAGTTAGCTCTTGTATTTTTCATACTCCTCTTTCATGTGGTGACTCATTACTGTGACTTTTTTTCTAGCTCTGTTGAGATATAATTGACATATAAGATTCTGCAAGGTGTATAACAGGTTCATTTGATACACTTATATGTTCAAAATGATTACCACAGTAGGGTTTGCTAACACCTGCATCACATCACAAAACTAACCACTTCTTTTTTGTGGTGAGAATATCTAAGATCTACTTTGAAACTACTGTGATTTTTTAAATAGTTCTTACAAGAACTCCTTTATTTTGGTAGGTATGATCTAATTATTTTAAACAGATGCATTTCATATTTCTAACTCTGTAATGAGAAATTGGATTCACTATTAGAAACACAGAGTAAGAAAGACTCAGTGTTCACTATTGCCAGATCTTGCAGTATATACGCTTTCACATATATTGCTCATTTATTCCTTATGCCATCAGAAAGAAATCATTATTTCCACTTCATCAATAAAGTCTCCGAGAGAGGGGCGCCTGGGTGGTGGCTCAGTCTTTATGCGTCTGCCTTCGGCTCAGGTCATGATCCCAGGGTCCTGGGATCGAGCCCCACATCGGGCTCTCTGCTCAGCGGGAAGCCTGCTTCTCCCTCTCCCACTCCCCCTGCTTGTGTTCCTGCTCTCGCTATCTCTCTCTCTGTCAAATAAATAAATAAAATTAAAAAAAATTTTTTTTTTAAATTTAAAAAGTCTCAGAGAGACCAGGTGATGTAATCACGGTCACACAGCGAGAAAGTAACAGGATTCAAAACCAGTTTTCTGATTCAAAAGCCAGGGCTCTTTCCATCATACCAAAATCACATCATGTGGATTACTGCATTTAGAAAATTCCAGCTCCCCACATCCATAATTCAACAATCACAATCTCAGTCTCAGCATTTATACTTTAAATGCATTGTTTTGGTAGAGATTAATTCAGCCAGCCCAAACCACTTCACTATGAGTGTACATCCCATCATACGAAAATACATTCATGATTAAAAAGGATTTAGATTTGAATCATGCTAAGTAAAGATATCGATTGTACAGCAATCAAGTAGGGAAAAGAAATTGAAGGGAGACTGCGTGCCTTCTCTACTACAGATTTGCATTTTTCTATATAAAACGCACTGTTCTGTGTGAAGCATGTTCATTTCCGCAGTGATCTCACTTATTCTGGCTTCTAATTACTTTTAAGTACTGAGCACAGAGCGCCAATGTGGAAAGTCTATTGACAACTGGAATGAAGCACCTGAATGAAGAAACTAATTGTTTAATGTTGTTTCTTTTCCCCGCTCCCTTTTATTACCTTAGACCAAGGAAGAATTGTACACCTGAGGGCTAATGCAGTACGTTAAATACTGCTCAGTCCCCAGACACACACAGTCTCTGCAAAATTAATATGGAAAGGCCTGCTGTTGTCCTATTGATCTTTCCCACCTTGGTCACCCTTAGCCAAGTGTTTGTGACAAATGGAAAGCTTGAGAAAATTGCCAAGTCTACAGGGGTTTCTAAAACCTAATGCCTATGTCCTTGCTCCCCTGGAACAGAGAAGGCACTTTTTCAAATGAAACACGTAAATATGTTCACGTGAAAAAAGGACAAACAGGTATTTGTTTTCAGCAATAAAGAATTCACTCATCTGATACAGACACGTCTAATAAAATATTAAATATTTACATTCTCCCTATAAGAAAATGTGAGTGACAGTCTAACAATAGTTGCAATCAAAAAGCCTGTAATCGCTCAGCCAAGTGTCCAGTAGATTTTATAGAAATAACCTCTGGATGTCTATTGATGCTTTCAAGATTATTGTTTGACTCTGGTCAAACAGACAGTACTGATGAAATTTTCCCACGACCATTCTGGGTTCGTAGGTGTCACAGTCCGAGAGAGCTGAAAGCCAAGGGGTTAATGAGCATTTGAAAAGAAGGCAGAGAGATGGCAGGCAGAGAGGGACACTGTGCAAAACAACCGAACAGAATGCAGAAGTGATGGGTAACAGCTGGAGCGAGATCCTGGCAGCAGAAGCACAGCCAAATTGAATACTCCACAAACTCCATATATCTTAAGGCAAAAAAGCAATCGAGTTTAAGGGGCACATTTTCAGCACTGCACAGGGAATTAGCCATGAAAGTCCCATTATCTTTAATTGCAACTTTCAGTACATTCTCTGAAAGTCCTCAGTATATATCTTGCAGCCTAGGCTTAAGAATCAACTGCCAGGCAAAATATTCCACATCCTTCATTCCTTTCCAGTCAAGCCCATTAAGGTGTGTTTTTCTCTGACATGGTTTTTCATTGCTGAGGTTAGCGCAGAGGCGATCACGGGGATGGCTAATGAGCACTTAGGCACATGAGAGTGTATTTGCTATGCTAAAAATGTGTATGAATATGAAACATCTGTGTGTGAGTTAGGACCTTAATTACCATAGCCACCAGGTTTGAATCTGCATTTCTGCATTTTAGATTTTTCAGCCTGGACTCTTTCACCAAATGACTTCATTTCTGTTTTGTTTTGGGGGATTTAACTGCATAGCTTGGGTACCTTTCCCAGCTGCCCAAAGTTCTTCAACACTACCTCTCCTATGCCCCTTTTCTCTACATTGCTGCCTGCCTTTTGTCCTTGCTCCGCAGGTTATTTGATGACACCAACACTTAAGGGTGTCCGGCATATGATTTTCATCTGTCTCCCCAATTCTTTGATGCTTTACCATATAATGTTTTCTCTTTGGCCTGTTTACTCATGTCACTGAATAGAGCTTTGTTTCAGTAATTTTCATACCTTTCTAGGGGATCCTTCCTTCAGTGTTTTATTCTGAGACTCCTCCTTGGTTGTTCCTCTTAATCAGGGCTCACAGAGGATGGGGCGGTGGAGAACCAGGGAATATTAACATGCCATATGCGTTCCCTGGTGATCATTTCTCAATGTCCATGGTTGGCAGCTGATTATTCTTTTCTCACACCTCTGTGCCTTTTCCTGGAATATCTCTTCCCTGTTCCTAACACCTGATGTATATTCCCAGAAAATGCTTAGTAATGTTTAAACCAGATCAAATATATCTCTGTGAAGCCTTTTCTGACATGGTCCCCTTCTCCAATCTCCCTGTACTCATACATACTCCCTGTACTCAAGAATGACCCCACCTGTTTTTTTCATAGCCTCTTTGCTATGTGTGTGTGTATGTATATACCCATTTACATTATACCCAGTTATGCATATATATACCTTTAGTCCTTGCTGACTATGAATCTGTCAAAGGACATCCCCATGTAAGACACCAAGGACATCTAAACTCAACACATCCCTCTCCACCATGCCCCCAAACAGAAATGCATATTTTCCCCGTGGCAGCCCCATTCCCCACCACCTTCCCAAGCTGGACAGCAGGAATCATCAAAATCTCTCCCTCTCCCCCTTTCCTCTATTTCTCACTGATCATCTAGTTCTGTTACTTGCGTTTCATACCATTCACATCTTCCCTTTCCCTTCCACCCTCTGCCAATGCCTCAATTTGGGACCTCCTCATCTCTTCCTGTACTACTGTGAAATCCAAGCTATCTCCCTACCTCCATCCACATCCCATCACAGATCATGGCAGTCATCTTAAAAAAAAAAAAATCTAGGGCACCTGGGTGGCTCAGCCAGTTAAGCGGCTGTCTTCAGCTCAGGTCATGATCCCAGAGTCCTGGGATGGAGTCCCGAATCAGGCTCCCTACTCAGCGGGGAGTCTGCTTCTCCCTCTGCCCCTGCCCCACCGCTTACGTGCTCTCCCAAAGTTGAATAGATACAATCTTTTTAAAAATTTAATCAGATTATTCTTTTGCTGAAAACCCTTCATTGGCTTCCTGGGGCCCCCGGGAGGGAGTCCCAAATCCTTAACCTAGCAGTCAGGGCCTTACATTCTTCTGGCACTTCACTGCCCAGAGTAGTAAACTCTTTACTGTGACCGCCCCTGTAGTATGCTGTTTTACATCTCAGCGCTGTATTTTCATCCCATTCCCTTCCACTAAGCCATCCTTCATTTCCTTCACCTGCTAATCATGAGTCATGCTTTAAAACAGGTGTTACCTTAAACCTTCCTGCTTAACAGGATTTCAATCTCAAGCCTCTGTATTCCTCCAGACAATGTTAGGTGACCTACTACCAATTTAAGATTAACATCGTAAAGGCAGAAATTGCCACTTCCTCCTGTCAACTTTCTCCAAGCCACCTGCTCTCCTGCTCCAGGTTCATATAGAGGAAGAGATACCCATATTTCTTCCCTCCTCTGGAGGATAGAAATTTTGGCTTATGACATTTATTACAGTGGTTATAAAATCACTAACCTTGAAGCCCTCAGGAACACATCCCAGAAAGTGACTGGCATTTTATTTTGCTTTAAATATAATTTTGCAGGTTTAGGAAAAACAATAACTTCAGCTTATTTAAAATAAATTTTGGGGCGCCTGGGTGGCTCAGTTGGTTAAGCGACTGCCTTCGGCTCAGGTCATGATCCTGGAGTCCCTGGATCGAGTCCCGCATCGGGCTCCCTGCTTGGCGGGGAGTCTGCTTCTCCCTCTCCCACTCCCCCTGCTTGTGTTCCCTCTCTCGCTGTGTCTTTCTCTGTCAAATAAACAAATAAAATCTTTAAAAAAAAAAATAAATAAAATAAATTTTGAAGAATCATGCCCTCTTCAACAATTTGTATGGTAGATTCTGTATTTATCACTTTTAAATAGCTAAATAAAATAAAATTTAGTAACACAAATACTTAAATTTTACTACGATGCTCAAAGAGTAAAATTGGGTTTGGCAAATACTGATGAAATTTAACTAATAATTATGTATTTAGGTTATTTTTATCGGGGTGCCTGGCTGGCTCAGTCAGTAGAGCATGTGACGCTGGATCTTAGGGTTGTGAGTTCAAGCCCTCACTGGGCATAGAGCTTATATTAAAAAAAAATTTAAAAAAACCCCACTCTTCTAGATTATTTTTACCAAGATATGTTTAATGTATTATGATTACTGAGACTTTCCCAATTTTAATGATGGAAGGTAATCATATATAAGCTCTCGTTTTTTTATATACCATAATTAAGGTTGGTCAGGCCAATATCACGTGGTAACTGGAGGTCAGAACTAGAAATCACTGCAGTAAGTCACTCTCATAATTATTGCCTTATTCTTCTTTCACAGTAATCTAACTTGAAGAAAACAATGGACATTTTAAAATTACAGTATAATTTAATATACTAATTTATTAAGGTTCATTTCAATTGCAAAGAAAAATCTACAAAACTTATATGCAAATTTGACCCACCTCTATGGTAAAGAATTTTTATAAAAGATAATGAAAGAGAAAGAATGGAACTTCTATCATATTTAAAATATTTGATTTCTTATAATTTTAAGAGAAAATACCTATATTATTCATCTGGTTTTTAAAATTAGGATAAATTGTGAGGGGCGCCTGGGTGGCTCAGTCGTTAAGCGTCTGCCTTCGGCTCAGGTCATGATCCCAGGATCCTGGGATCGAGCCCTGCATCGGGCTCCCTGCTCAGCGGGAAGCCTGCTTCTCCCTCTCCCACTCCCCTCTGCTTGTGTTCCCTCTCTCGCTATCAATCTCTCTGTCAAATAAATAAATAAAATCTTAAAAAAAATAATAAAATTAAGATAAATTGTGGAACTTTATTTGCCTATTTTACAATTCAGCATAATTGGAAATTCTGGCTTTACTTTTCTTCCCCCCCACCCAGTTTTGAGGTTTAATAGACAATTAAAAATGTATATGTTCAAGGTATATAATTTGATAAAATATATGCACATACATTATGAAATATTCATCCAGTCAAGTTGATAAACATATCCATCACCCCACACAGTTACCATTTTCTTTTTCTTCTTTTTTTTTCGGTGGTGAAAACACTTAAGATCTACCCTCCTAGGAAATGTCCAAGTATACAAAACAGTATGGTCACCTATAGTCACACTGTTGTATATTAGATCCCCAGAACTTATTCTTCTTGCATAATTGAAACTTCGTATCCCTTGACCAAAATCTCCTCATTTTCTTCTCCTACCTGCCTATGGTAACCACCATTCTACCCTCTGCTCTTGTGAGTTTGGCAGGGTATTAAGATTTATCCTTATATCCTATCATGAGTAGAATATATTTTGTCTTTCTCCCAGAGCTCCATTTTAATAGAATTTTATTTTTTCTCTTCTAAAGATTAGAGAACAATTTTATATTTTTGTATTTCTTTTTTTGTTTGTTTTGATACATTAATGATTTTATTAGATTTCAAACAAATGGGAACAGTTGCATTGATATAATCAAAATTTAACTGTTAAAGAAAAATAATCATAACTGCAGCTGTATTTAATGGCCATTTTAAATGTCATTTCTGTTATTGCTACCACTACCCTTATATAAAAGTAGTGTTTTAAGACTAATGTGCTTCAGAGTCCTACAGAGCATAATTTTAGAACTTTTTGTTGGGAATGTACAGGATCCTGAGATCATGAGCTAGCAGAAATGTTTCTTTCTGGAGATTTATTTATTTATTTATTTATTTATTTATTTTTTAAAGATTTATTTATTTGAGAGAGAGAGAATGAGAGACAGAGAGCATGAGAGGGAGGAGGGTCAGAGGGAGAAGCAGACTCCCTGCCGAGCAGGGAGCCCGATGCGGGACTCGATCCCGGGACTCCAGGATCATGACCTGAGCCGAAGGCAGTCGCTTAACCAACTGAGCCACCCAGGCGCCCATCTTTCTGGAGATTTAAAATTCAAGTATTTCCACTCATCTTGTTATTGAATCTCTCAAGTCATTTTTGAACAAAAGATAAATGGGTATATTTGAAACCTACACTTGCTTATTATGGTATTTTTTTTTTCTGTCCCATAGCTAGAATCTAAGGTACAGATGGAAAACCCCAGAGTAAATCTACTCATCTTACTTGATGTTTTCACCCCATAATGGATAAAGATGCAGCTTTATCATCTGCCCTATTAGGACTCTGATCACCTAAGTCAGGTTACCTTGAGTGCCTCACTTTTATAAGATTCTGCATTCCTTAAGTTAGGCCTATTTGTCAATTTGTCCTTTGATGTCATGGTTACGACAGAATAAAATATTGCTAAGAAAGTCCTTCAAAGTTCAAACAAAAGTGGTTTCTAAAATTGCTAATCGATAGTTACCTGAAAAAGTTTTTTTTTTTAAATTGTTTACATGTTCATCTTCATCTGAAATAAAAACTGTTAAATGAACCACACTAGTAATACAGATTTCTCTTCAGTTGTTTTTATATTTTAATTCCTGGATTTCATTTTCCTAACAAATGCTTATAATCATACTTCGGGTCCTATACTATGGTCACAGGATGGATTATATAAGTGCCTGTCAGGGAAGGGGAAGAGAGGGAAGAGAGGGCTGACTCTGAAGATTCAAGCACCATTGGTAATACTGTCAAATGTGAAAATATGTCTCAATTTCCACATAACCAATGAAGGAATGCATCTTGGGAATAGAGCCCTCTTAAGTTAGAAGCTTCACATATATGTGGCCTTTGAGTTCCTAAAACTTTATATATGTTAAAACTAATTTCTACAATGTATTAAAAAAAAAAGAAGTCTGACACCATAATACAGCAATGGTAGCTAGTTTGATGTTTATCAATATGTTTTTAAATAATGAGAACAGGTAGGCCTTGCCACAGACTGTTTCCTTCTGACACCTGGGCAGGGTTCTCATCAGAAGACAAGACACTGACTAATGCTAGGTGCTGGTGAATCCCGGATTCAGTGAACCCTGCCTGGCTACTGCTCACAACCCCCACTGGAGGAGTGAACGGGAGGTATGTTACTTATAAATGCAGGCCATTGTTTCCTGGAAGAGATTTTATCCTCACAACAAAGCATGAAGATGAAACGTAATTTATGTGTGTAGATCTCCAAGGTTTGGGTTCAAAGCCATCACAGGGCGAGTTAAGACACGAGGCCTGTGTGTGCATCACGCACCTTCCTGCGAGGCCGTACCAAGGTTCTGATATCGCTGAAAACCAATTATTAAAAGATACTGAGAGTATGTGGACAAAAACTCTTTGGAACAAGTCCTTAGAGGCGAAACCTGTGATCCCAGATTTACTGCCCTCACTAGAAATTTCTTTGACATATCCTTTCAGGTAGCCTCTGGAAAATTCCACCCACTTGTTCCTACTGGCGAAGGAAGCAGAAGCTAATGTAGTGGGAAGAAAACGACATCTTTGTTTTTGGACACAGAAAGACTCATGATTCAGGTTTTATAACATTTGCAGTATACTGATTTATACTGGTTAAAGAAAAACAGTTGGCTATTAAGCCGGGGTGGGAATAAAGAACTACAACAAAATGAAATACCACATTGAATGGAAGGATGCTGCAGTCTGAAATAAAACGGAAATTTAGAATCCCTGTTTGTATGCTTTTGGATTGCCTGCAACAAATAGCTGGCAGGAGTACAAGAGAGAACTTGAAAAGCCACGGGCCGATTCACTACTTTAAAAATGTTCAATTTGGCAAGAACCAATTCTGTCTATAAAGCAGGTATATAGAGAGTCTATGGCATAAATCTTTGTCGAAAAGGAAATGCAAAAAAACTATTCAATTCCGATATTTGTATTTGTTTATCAAAGAAGTATAAACTAAAGCACTAGTGACATATCATTGTACATCTAGGAGAGAAGCACAATAGATAAATGGATTCAAATAGCCTCTGCAGACCAAGAAAAGATGAAAGTGCTACACAACTATGTAACCTTCTGGTTGTGTTGTATGTGAGGAGGAGCCTTTCGAGAACCTGAACAATATATATTATTGACCACAGAGGTTTAAACTCCTTGACACAGTAATTCTACCTGGAGGATACTTTTGTTTTTCTTTTAACTTAATGGAAAATAAAATTGAAATCTGAACAGCCACATAATGAAACCAGCCTCTCTGCAGGCATTATGGGCGATGGACCAGGAAGATAAACCACTGAAGTGATCATTTAGTAAACTATGGCATAGCAACTGGTTGGATTAACTCTGTAGCAAATAAAAGTGATAATGAGAAAGTCTATGTGTACATCTGGAAAATACAGATAGAGTTGTTATGAGCATAAAGCAGATTGTTGAACTATATTTACTAATAAAACTATGTTCAATTGTGCGTTGTTTGATGGAAGTTGCAAGAGATGACACAAAATGAACATGAAAGAAGGCATGTCAGGATAGGAAATTATAAAACGTTCCATTTGTTAAACTACCTCTAAGATCAAGTTTATATTGTTTAAAAGGCAAAAACCTGTTTTTAAGAAGAGACAGTCCTATTCTTGCACCATCCAATAGCAATGAAGATAACTGACATAAGCGAATAGTTAAGAGAGTGTGGGCAGGGAAGTTCATCAGCAGAATTGTAATACACACAAAGAATTTCCCTAGGGAAAAGAATTTAATAAAAACAAAGTCAGGCTAAATGTTATGAGAAGATTTTAATAATTCACCCTGAATTCTATTCCTGCTAATCTCGCATTCACTGTTGTATGTAGCTCTGCCATCTAATTCAGGTTGGCATTAAAACATCTAGACATTAATGCTAATTAAATCTGCCTTTTCATTCTGAAAAACCACATTCTTCTCTTTAATATCAAACATATGCAGAATCAGTCAATACTCTAAAAATATTTTATATTCTCTTGTTATTTTGCAAATAAAATCAGAAAAGGCAGGAAACTGACTAATGTGGATCCCATATTACTGACCATTTCTCACCTTGATTTTAAAAGTAAATGGTAAAAATAGTTTGTGCAATATTTATTCTGATTCACGTTGTGAACTTCTCCCCTTTGTCAGAACCTGAAGGTAAGCCTCCATGTTTAATGTTGAGTGCAGGTGTGGATCTACTTGGGTTTCTCTCTAGCTGTCTGAATTATAATTACGAAGAATTATTTTAAGAACAGTCTTTATGTGAGATTTCTAAATCAATATAAATTAGCACATTTTATTGTCATGAAAAATGTAAACATAGCCTTCACTGAGAGATTAAAAGATAATGTTAAACTCCCATTTTATTCTGCGTAATAGAAAAATAAATCTGTACCATTTTCAAATAGCATTAACTTTAAATTCAGCATTTGTCATGGAGTATTTGTGCCTATACCTCAGTAAATGTCTCTGAAATGAACTAACTAAAGCTACATTTATTTTAAATAGTAGAAATGGAAAAAGTCAAATTACTTTGAAATTTCAATGTTACTTGCAGTCCTAACACACCAATCAACGAATATGGTAATTATAAAACAGCTGTGAGACATCAATCTATTTCTCCCAGGTAACATTAGTCAGATTCTAAAATTGCTCATGGGCTAGCAGAGAGACTAACTGAGACAACCTGGTCGTGGTTCTAGGATTAAATGCAGATTTAACTGCATTAACTTCCAGTAAATTAATGTGGAGGTAAGAGGGTATGCTTTTAGTTTCAAAGTCCGGAAGTGTCCCCTTTGTGATTACAGCGTATCCAGTCCTCAGACAACTATGATCTTGCACCGGGGTAAGATAAGAACACCAATAATCAAGGAAATGACACTTGGTGAGGCCACAATGGCCTCGATGCAGTTCCTTGAGCTCCCATGTGAGCTCCCACATTTGCACTGCTGCTCCCTAGGATCGAATGCTCTTTCTCTGAGATATTTGCATAAATCACTCCTTCATTTCATACAAGTCTCTGATGAAATCCCTTGCTGGATGGTGCTACCCCTTCTTCCCATCCTGTCACCTTCGACCCCCCTGACTTCTGTTCTTTTTTCTATTTATTCCATCTACCACATTACATATGTATTTGTTTACATTATCATCTGTTACCCCCAATACGATGCACACTATTTGAGAAGAGGGACTTTAATTTTTCAATGCTGTATCTCCAGCAACTAGAGCAGGGCTGGCACATAATTGGTGCTCAATGCATATTTACAGAGTGAATGAATAATGAATACATAAATGAGTGAATGAATAAGTGGGAACAGAAGGAGTGAACATTGAGTTGATCAGAAGGGAGAGATCACTTCTCTGCTAGTAAACAAATCATGAAATAATATTTTATTCATTTGGTTGCAGATATTTTCAATTAAGCTTATTACAGCTTGCAATAGAGCACAGAGTACACAGCCATTAAAATAAAGGAGAAAATTTTGTATATTTTGTCAACCACAAAACATAATGCTCCTTTCAGAGGAATAAGGTCTTGCCATACTTCGTAAGCAAGAACACACTGTGTAGGACTTGAAAACTAGAATTCGGGCATACCAAATTGAAATGGAATTTTACAGATGAGAACCTGCTGCCTTGGATCATTTTTCTCCCACTTTTTACCTCTTCACCCTGACTCATCAAAACCCAGTTCAAACATCACCTTCTTTAGGGAAAGGTCTACCCATCTCAGAGATCTGTTTTCCTTCTGAATCTTGGTTTTTGGCTGTAACTTTCTGAGATCATTTACATTTTCTTGCAGTGGAGGTCTGTTTGTTCTTATTCTGTTGTCTCATTATGTCTTCTTATTTTTTGTTACCTGTTGTTCATGCTGTCATGCTGTATTTATGCCTCTAACATGAGCATCACTGCTTTATGATGTTACACGGCCAACAGTCAAACTGTCGTCCTTTGCATAGGTCAAGTACCAAGTAAATCTTGACTAAATAATACCACCATCCGCAAAATGTAACTGGCCCAGTTCCAAGAAGAGACTATGATGGGTGACAGGACGCTATTTGCCTACTCAGATCACAATGAGGACCAAATTCTGTTTTATTATTTTTCTACATGGTTTCACTTCCTTGTGAAAATGGTGAGGTGGCAGAAGAGGAGCACGTGGTTATGGGGAAGGACTTGACATGGGGTCCTCCACCCCCATTTTGCAGCTGATGCAACCATAAGAGTTCACAAGCCTACCTTGGGTGTCCCAGACTGAGCACAACTGCCTAAGACAAACCACCTGCACTGGACCCATCTAAGATTTCCCCTTCCATTTTCAAGAACGTATATTGTGTGGGCTCCTGGACTTAATTTTGCCAAAAGTAGAAAGACAGTAGTAACCCCAAGGCAGTGCCTACCTCACAACCAATGGATATAGAAACCCAAACCACCGAAAGTGGAATGTCCACCAAGTGCAGTGAAAAAAGTTTTGTTTAGCTCCTTGACAGCTCCTACCAGACAAGTTCCTACAGTGAATAAAATCGATGTACAAGTTTGTGCCTAAAGTACAAATCTTGTAATATAAATGGAAGGGTGATAAGATTCTGGGCAGATAAGCTACAGTGATTTAAATGTGGGATGGCATTCATTTATATGAACAAATAGCCACCGAACATAAAACTAAAGCCAGGAAACACCGTGTCACCATGATCTGATTTCCCAAAGCTTATTCCGAATACATCCGAGTCCTCTGAATGCTTCTGGTTACCATTTCCTGTAACCACAATGTAAGGAAGAACCTCCAGATGAAAGTGGGCACAAGAGAGGCGGGCAGGGCAGGCAACATACCTGTGCACGCCGCTGTTGCACATGATGATGTGGCAGGCTCCCAGCCGGTTGCACAGCTCCGAGGACACGGACAGCAGCCCCACCCCAGAGGCGCTGCAGGCTGTGTTTGCGCAGGCAGCCGTGCGCTTGGATCTGATAAACGAGGCTACCAGCCGATAAAGTTCATCCAAAGCATTGAGAGGCCTCATGAGCTGTAGAAAAAAGTGATGAACGTAATGTCCAACACGTTTAGTCGGAAGAAATGCTTTTAGATGGCATACAATTCACTGCTGTTATAACGTTTAATGAAGAGTGTAAAATATTTTCATTGTGGAGGTAATGGAATCGGAGACTACAGATATTTGTAATTACACATTGAGTACAGCACCAGAAAAAGTAAATAAGGGAGGTCTGTAAAGGGCAAAGCATCAATAAATGCAATCATCTCTTTTTACCTTATCTACATAGGCAGCTTTGGATGTGGAGTTTGGTGGTGAATTTGACTTGTCCAAGTAGAAGGCCCTGTAAGAATCCAAGGAATAAGTGATCATTTATTGTTAGAAAAATTAAAATGCATGAAGACATGCAAGTTTCGCTGACTTCCTTTTGAAGACAAATGAATAAACAAGTTGGACACTTGGATGGGTGGGAGTGCAAAAAAAAGTCAACAGTCTTCCATTAAGAAAAAATGACTAATGAGGCACCTGGGTGGCTCAGTCAGCTGAGTGTCTGGCTCGATTTCAGCTCAGGTCATGATCTCAGGGTTGTGAGATGGAGCCCCGGCTTCTAGCTTTGCACTCAGCAGGGAGTCTGCTTGAGATTTTCTCTCTCTCTCTCCCTCTCTCTCTGCCCCTAACCCCCACCCCTGCACACACACACTCTCTCAAATAAATCTTTAAAATTTTTTTTTAAAAATGACTAAAGCCACCACCAGCTCCATTACACACTGTGTGGCCTCAGAGACATTACTTAATTTGTGTATGCCTCAATTTCCTCTTTCGTAATTTGGGGATAACATTAGCTTCTACTTCACAAGCCTGCTAAGAAGATTAAATGAGTTAATGCAAAAAAAACCTTTAGAACAGTACATAGCACAGAGTGGATGCTCATTAATATTTTCAATAATTTATATTATTACAAAAGTTGGAGAAATATATTTTCTTGTGACTACTGGAGAATTATCTAGTTTTCATTTATTGTGCAAGATTATAAAAGTAATACTCAAAAAACTAATTTTAAACAGAGTACTGAGTTGAATTCTTTCATCCACTAAGCTGTGCTCAGAATGGAAGTTAGACCCTCTTCAAGGATACACTTGTTCTTTTTGTCACCAGGATGCAGTGTGGCACCAAGTATTTTAACACATGAAGCTGAATCCTAGTGACATGCAATTATCCAAAGAATATTGCTGAGTTTTGCTTAGCTCTTGGCTCAATACTAAACTGAAATTATAAGGAAATGACCCACGAAGACAGGATACATTTAAGTTATATTTAATCTACTATCTATTTTTGATGAAGTGAAATTATTTTCAAGATGTGAACACTTAATGTCAATGTACCAAAATAAGTTCCATAATATCAAAATGATTGTCAGACAAGATATTGAAATAAAACTGATTAGACTAGTGTTTCGGAGCATCATTTAGAACCTCAAAGTACCATCAGATTATTATCAAATGCATGAGTAGTAGTGGGCAAAATCAGTGAGACAGAACTTTTTGCCCAGAATCCCACTCTATGCACACATGTGCACGTGCACACACGTACACTGCTATTCCCATTAGCACTGTACCTAATAATGATGTTTGCTTTTGTCTTTTTAAGATAAAGTAGCATGGCTTAATCAATTTTTACACTTTAAATAAGGAAAACTTTAAGAGTCACTTCCAAAATGAAAATTAGGCTCATTCTTACTGAGAACTAGCTTATTCATCTCTCAAATACAAACTCAAACAAAAACAAAAATTTAAAAACAGTTCTGCATCCAAAGTTGGTTATTATTCATTATAATTCATTTTGAACTCCTAAAGATTTCCATGTACCATCCTGGTACAAAGGTGGTGCCTCAAAGCTGGAACCCATAGAGATACCTTGACCAGATGTTCCCATGCCTTTCCTCAAGTGTACTTGCTAGAAAAATCAATAGGATAGAAAAGAGAACACAAGTCCATGGAAAATTATTCCCTCAGCCTAAATCCCACAGCTACCTGTTGCTCCTGAGCACATAAAGCTGCCAGGAGTATGAGGACTCCAGTCACCCGAGGCAGTGTTCTGCTCACTGCTCACTCTGGGTTATGGTTGCATAAACCACTCTAAAGTGGAACACCATGAAGTGCCAAGAAAACATAGTTTCATTCAGCTGGTGGAGTCAATATCTACTAAGAGCAGTGGACCAAGAGCAACATCAAAGGTATCTGAGACATTTTTAAATTTTCAAGATTGTCCCCAGTATCAGGAAGAGATAACAATAATCTAAGAGGACTGCTGGTATGAGAAGAGGAAATGAGCCAGACTTGTATGAGGTACAAAAACATGCAATGGGGCTGGAGTTAGAGTTAGGTTAGAATGAATGGGCACCTGAGAGGTCAGAGGGGCAGTCTGTAGGTAGGGACTTAGAGACCCTGACAAAGACTTTGGGTTTTAACTGGGCTCATTACCAGAAGACTGGCTATTTTATAAACTTCGTTGCTATGCATAAACATTCATGTTCTGAAAGTTCTGAGTGGCTTTCATTTCCATTACACAGGTACATGTGTAGGCTACTACCATGAAAATCCAGGTAGGCACCACCATGCTTTAACAGATCCTGCCTGGCACCTGGCACCTCTGCTTCGCCTTTAAAAAAATGAAACATTACAGATATAGATGAGCCCCTTCTTGCTCACCCTTCTCCACTCCCACTCTTGTTCCAAACTCTGCCTCCCCAAGGTAAGTACCAGAAGCTGGCATTTACCACTTCCATGCTTTACAAGATCACCCCACACAGTTGGCCCAAGTGGACTGTCAGACTTTGCAAAGAACAGAACAGCTGTGATCATTCTTCCACATCCTTGTTCACACTGATGTTATGAGAATTTCAACCTTCGGTATTTTTATTTTCAATTTGCATATATTTGTTGGCTATATTTCTTCTTCTTTCCTTGCATGTTTGTATTTCTTTCTTTTGTGTCATCTTAACTTTCTTTACATAGAAATTAGTTATTACTTTTTATAGCAAGAGTTAAATTTGGTGACATTGAGAAGCTGCTGTTCCTCTTAATTCTTTTTTAAATCCACATATTCTTTCCTCAAAATATTCAGTTTTAAAAGTTGGGTATTCTGGGGCGCCTGGGTGGCTCAGTTGGTTAAGCGACTGCCTTCGGCTCAGGTCATGATCCTGGAGTCCCGGGATCGAGTCCCGCATCGGGCTCCCTGCTCGGCAAGGAGTCTGCTTCTCCCTCTGACCCTCCTCCCTCTCGTGCTCTCTGTCTCTCATTCTCTCTCTCAAATAAATAAATAAAATCTTTAAAAAAAAAAAAAAAAAAAAAAAGTTGGGTATTCTATTACTATGTTTGATCAGCATGTCAGTGGTATATGTCGGCATTAAATTCTAGAATCCAAATTACAGGACATTTTTCCCCCTCAACACTGTTCTTGGTGTCTGCTCTCAATCTAGTTGCCTTTGCTTTGGGACTAGTCTGTATTTTTTCTTCGACGGGTAAAGATTTTCTTTTTACCCTCAATGTTCTGAAGTTTTACCTCAAAGTGTTTAGGCATTGATTTTATTGTTGTTTATCCAGATAGGTTCTCAGAGTGTCCTTTCAACGTGAGGAGTCTTGTCTTCAATTCTAAAATAATCTCAGCTATTATTTCTTCACATAATTTGATGTTTTCTTTCTCTCTCATTCTTTCTTTCCACTCACACACACTTTTAAAATCTTATTTTCCCATGACTGCATTTTAGGTGATTTCCTAAATACTAGCTTCCAAATGAAAAAAAATCTGTCATTGTCAAGTCTAGAGTTTATACTTTCTACTGGGAATTTTATTTCAATGACTGTCTTTAACTTCCAAGGTTTCTGCCTATTCTTATTTCATTTCTACCACTAAAAGGTAAACTCCCTATGAGAATGTAAACTGTCTATGTGGATGTAGTTTTTATTTACGTGGGTTCATTCCTACATCTCTGGCATGTAACAGTGTGTGGACCATAGTATAATCTTAATAAATATTTGTAAATAAATAAATAATTATATCACTGACTTTTTATTTCAGGATTTTCTACCTTTTTACGGATGGCAATCCTTTGTTTATATTTTGAGCATCCAAAATATGCTCTCCCAGGCTGTTTCAATATTTTAATTTCTTCCAGTAAAATTTATTCTCAATGGTCAAATCCACTGGCTCTTTCCTAGTGTAAGGCTTTCTCATGTGCTTTGGAATTTTGCTTTGCAGGTTCATTTGAAGTCAGAAGATTTTTTATTTAGTTTTATTTAGCTTTTTGATACACCTCCAACCCCCATCTCTCATTATCCTTCTCTTACAAATGATTTTGTGTTCATTTGGTGCCCAGAACCACTCATACATAATCAGTTTCATACTGGTAATTCGAGTATTAAATTATGCTGACATCTGGATTATTACCAGTCACATTAGTGAGCCAGTGAGTGACCTGGTTCAATTCCCAGTTTCCTGGCGGTGCTGCTTTCTTCCTGCCATATAAGCCTTTCCTAGCATCAAAAGCTATAGTCTTAAGTAGTGGGCAGCAGGTTTCTCATCCTTGCTCAGAAGCAGACGAGTCCTTCTCTATGTCCTGGCTTCAAACTATAAGGCTGGCTCTGGATCTTCACCTAGTGTAGAACGACTTCAATCTCTTATTAGCCTAGAAGAAATCATACTGGCCCTTCTGTCCACCTCCAGAGGCCTCAGCATAGCTCACAACTCATCACTTGCATTTTCTTTTGATTTGTAGGCCACTGAGATGATAAATCATGAGCTCAGCTGTGACTTTTACATTTTCTGACTTTGTATTTTACCTAGCATTGCTATATGCTTGGAACGAAGGTGGTGCTTCAAAGCCAGGACCCGCAGAGACACCTTGATCAATGTCCTCATGCCTTTCCTCAAGTGTGCTTGGCAGAGAGAGTAAAGCAATGAAAAGAAGTGCGCAAGTTCAGGGACAAATTATTTAGCCTCCCAGGGTCTCAAGTACCTCGTTTTTACAATGTATATTAAAATTGCCTAACGTATATATATATAGCATAATGTTGACTATTAATCAAAATAAGTACTCAGTATTGTGGTAAGCCAATAGGACGCATTCAGTGGTCAATAGCAATTACTATTCAAGGACACACAGTGGGAGGCATCCCCTGGAGCATTTTTAAGGCATAGCAAGGAATAAAAATAAGACTCAAACTTTCTCCTTTCCCCTAAGGCCACCTACAATATTTTCTGTTACATATAAAAAGTGAAAATTAAAGTAGGTACTTGGAATCTACATAATTCCATGATCAGGGCACAAATAGTGGTTCAGGTCTAAAAGGAAAAGAACCTTTCTTTAGGTTAAAGAAGACTGTTGGGTGGCTCAGTCGGGTAAGCATCTGCCTTCAGCTCAGGTCATGATCCCGGAGTCCCGGGATTGAGCCCCACATTGGGCTCCCTGCTCAGTGGGGAGTCTGCTTCTCCCTCTGCCCCTCACCCCGCTTGTGCTCTCTCTTTCTCTCAAATAAACAAATAAAATCTTTAAAAAAAAATAAAGAAGACTGTCATTTAAATGGCTTAATCAGGTGCGTTGGTTGTACACACTTCAGCTCTTCTGTACCTTGAATTGTTTGGGAAAGAAAATATCCTGGAGTAGCAGTCCGTAGATCATTTGTATCCCCTACAGAAAGCTTCACTACAGAAACCTCCACTACAGCTGGCCACAATGAACACTCTTCCTACTTTCAGAAACAGACGTTCCTTCAAAAAAAAAAAAAAAAAAAGGTGTCACTCGTTCAGCCAGTTCAGAGCAGGAATATGTGGATTTTAATTCATTTAAAACAATCTGGCAGAGGGGAGCCTGGTTCAGTTGGTTAAGCACCTGACTTCACCTCTGGTCATGATCTCAGGGTCCTGGGATGGAGCCCTGTGTCTGGCTTCCTCTCTCCCCCACCCCACTTGTGCTCTCTCAAATAAATAAATAAAATCTAAAAAAATAAAAACGGATTTGGCAAAAGTCTTAAAATTTCCAGTGGGGTAAAATCCTTGAAGGGAAAAAAAAAACAGATTTTATGAAGAGAGCCAGTAGAAAAATAACTTTTAAATTTAAAATGTGTAAATGCCCACATCAAGTGAAACCTTATTCAGAAACAATCTAGTCTTTTCCAAATTGCTATACAGCAAAACTAAAATAGAAAAAGCATCTAATGATATAACTGCACCCTTCAAAATACTCTTAGAAGATAAAGGCCTCCTGCAAATACAGAATTAAATGTATTTACTGATCCAGACTTGTACAAATAGTTAATATTTGTCAATCCATGATTAAAGAAAGCAAGAAATCATTATAAAATATATCGATGTGCTGGTGAAGTCTGAGGAGATAACCATGGAATACAGCCACTTTGTTACTCTTAAGAAATTTACATAACCAACACATATTTTAATTCAACCAATTATTTGTTAGAATTAAAATTTAGACTTGAGATTGCAACTAGTATTAGGTACTCCCCATCAGACAAAAGTCTGCCCAGCCACCTATTTTACCAACGCTAGGGTTTACAGGTATTCACAGAACTTCAGTATTTTTCAGAATATGACAAATTGTTCACAGGAAATAAATTTCTAATGCACTTCCCTTAATTATGAAAGTCTTAATGCCCCCTAATCAAAATTTATGAGCAAGTTAATGGCAAAATTGGATTAATGCCCAAACTGACCATAGTTTATTATGCTTCTGAGGTTAGTAAGAATGAAGTCATGGTCCTTTGTCTCATAAAGCAAATCTTATTAAGACCGTTTTGAAAGTGCTGCTACTTTATATAGGCTGGTGAGTAAGTTTCCTTTCATGCTAGCATACATTAGACTTCGTTGTCAACTTTGTAAATTAACTATGCCATATAAAATTGATACATTACGATAATATTTTTTCATTTAGTCCCTGTAGAATAAAATACCAATGAAAGGGGTGATAATGTCGAAAGTTGTAATACTAAGTGGTATAAATATATCCAAATCAAATAACTACAGTGAAACTAATCTTGGGCATTTATCTCATATAATCCAGTAGTGGAGACAGGTACACAGGTATTTATAATGCAAGGTAGAACTAACTGACAGGTAAGTTTAAAGGTGAAAAAAAGTTATTGGGATATACTCACATGAGGAAGAAGCAAGGCCATATAAATAAGAATATGGCATAAGAGTTGGACTTTGACAGATGGATGGGATTCTGGACAGGTCAAAATAGGAAAGCAGCGTGTCAAATGGAGGCAACACCACGAACAGCAGAACAGATACAGAAGTGGATGGAGCCAATCTGGCTGAAGAGCAGGTTCATGTAAGGGAGGGAGAGAGAATGTTGTGCAAGTAGGCTGGATCCATACTGTGAGGAAATGAAATACCAAGCTAAAGAATTATAATTCATTTGTTAAACAGTGGAGAGAAGCACTACACAGTAAACACTTAGCTACCAGTAAAAAAGTAAAAATAAATGGAAAGAAATAGATGACACATAAGATATGAAAATTTAGGGAATTCAGAGCTGCAAGAAATCCCAGAAACAAAGAATTATTTGGCATTCAAAATAAGATCATGGTAATGAAAATAGGGAATTGATGTTTGCCATGAGAGAAAGAAAATGCATTTGGGGAACACTGAGGTTAGTTTATGTAGAGTTATGCAGGTTAATTTACTAATTAAAAAGTTAGGAAAGTGCTTTCTCAACTGGGTAAAGAATTAGGATCATAGCTCTATAGGGTCTGGCAGGTACTTCAAAGGGTCAGGTTTTCACACAAAGAGAGACAATGCGACAGCTTGATGTAAAATATTTAAACCTATTAATTTTGTCATAAGGGATACCTAGAGGTTAAATCAGTGACAAAAGTGACATTCTTCTCATCTGGCACTTTTCTGACTTTTCTGGGTATGTTGGAGGATATCCAATCCAAGAGAGATTGATTAAGGCATAAGAGCCACTAGTGCTTTATAAATAAGGAGGAACAACTATAGTATTCAGCTCAGCTCTCTGCTATATCCTTGTTTTTATCTCCAGATCATTGCCTATGAGATCACTATTTATAATAATTTATGAAAATTTCTTATTTGGCCAGACTCCTCTATACTTCTCGTAACACCATGTCCTATCCCCAAATATTCTAAACTGTATAAGGTAGCTTTTGGATTTTAGCAGTTACTCTGCATTTCAAAAAAAGAACTGTAACAGTGTTTGTTCAATTATGGACATTAGTCATTGGTATGGTTGGGTATATCATTATTACAATGGCATGGCAGTTGACTATGGCTGTGACTGGGTGTCTGATGAGAATTACTGTTAAGCTGCATTGGCCTACAATAGCACTTAAATTGGAAAAAAATTCTACAGAAAATATTATTGAAAGACACTGATTTCTTGTATACAGGAAAATCACCAGACAGGTTCAACCTGTACCCCTATATGGGTAAAAAAATACATGATGAGTAAGTAGGTGGGAAAATGTTAATTTGTACCTCTATCCTAGCCCTACCCACCTTCCATGGCCACAAGCATTAGCCCTGACTTTTCCGGAATGTGTTTTACTAAAAGTTACATGAAGAGAAGTCCTGAATAATGAGATAAACTTGGATTTCCTTGGATAAATCTGTCTTCTGGCTTGTCAAAAATGGAGCACTCAAGGTTATAGTCCTTATAGAGCTGTCTGTATCAATGAACAACTCCATTTCTACTTGAGTGTTGGGGAAAAAATTCCTGGAAGGCTAACAAAGCAATCTGCGTGACCACATAGGGCAAGACTTTCCCACATAAAAAAAGGACTTCTCTGAGACTTCTCTGATGCCCTGGAAACAGAATTATGGTGTCAGAGGTAGTGGGGCTATGCCCCGTTGCTCTTTACTGCTGTTGATACCCTCCTATCACTCTTTTCCTTTGACAACCTTCAATCAGTGACTTCACTGTATTAAAATCCAACTGTCTGCTTTCCAAACCCTCTTAACTGCATTCTGATTTTTGCTCCTCCTTTCATGAGTCTGCGAGGGTGATAGTTCTTTATTTTTTTTTTAAAGATTTATTTATTTGACAGAGAGAGACACAGCGAGAGAGGGAACACAGCAGGGGGAGTGGGAGAGGGAGAAGCAGGCTTCCCGCCGAACAGGGAGCCCGATGCGGGGCTCGATCCCAGGACCCTGGGACCATGGCCTGAGCCGAAGGCAGACGCTTCATGACTGAGCCACCCAGGCGCCCCGTGATATTTCTTTCTCACATCTGCAACATACATAGATCACCACAGACTTAAAATGCTTCCAATAGTGACACCATACTCTGCTACTACAGAGCACAATCTCTGGAAATGGAGAGAAAAAGTCAATCCCCAAAAAAGAAAGCCTTTCCGAGAATAAAGTTTAACTATATTAAAAACAAAACATCTCATTACACCCAGGAAAAACAGTAGAGTCAAGTAATATTTCTATTTTTAAACTAAGTCTATTTAATTTGACAATTATGTCTCAAGAAAGTTTGGCATCTTCATATTAAAGGATAATTTTTAGATTTAAAATCATAAGTCTTTTAAGGTTTAAAGCCATAAAAGGCTCAACTGACATGAGGTTGACAGATCAGCTTCTCCTCCTCCACATCTTTCTCTGTATTCCTTATTTGACTCTAATTGGACTTCAAAATTACCTTTCTAAAGCACAGAGATGAATATTTTATTACCTTGCTAAAGTTACTCAGATTTCCCCAGTACCCAAAGCCTACCATTTGGCCTTCAAGACCTCTCCTCGCAATCTACCCACAGACTTCCCTTCTTATCTCTCATCTCCCTCTTTGCTCTGCTATGTTCATGCTGGATTCCCCCAGCACACCATCCACCTACAGGAAAACTGCCACACCTTTTCTCATATTATACTATCTGCCTGGAATCCCCTCTCACCTCCTCTGCTTGGCAATATTCTGTTGATCCTCCAAAACCCTGCTCAAATATGACATCTTCTTGAGAACTTCCCAACCGAAACAAATTTATCCCACTATACGACACCGGGTTGCACTCCTTCTGTCACCTTTGCTAAACTGCATGCTCTCAGGGGACAGAGAACCATTTTTTTAAAAAATTTCTCACCCTGGGGTGACTGGGTGGCTCAGTCGGTTAAGTGTCTGACTTTGGCCCAGGTCATAATCTTGGGGTCCTGGGATCAAGTCCCCCATCCACCTCCCCACTTAGCAGGGAATCTGCTTGACCCTCTCCCTCTGCCCCTGCCCCCTGCTTCTGCTCTCTCTCTCAAATAAATAAATAAATAAATAAATATAAATAAATATCTTTAAAAAAATTTGTAATACCATAACCAAAGATAGTGCCTGACACACACACAAAATTTGTATTCCCATAACCAAGGACAGTGCATCTAATACTTGGTATAGTATTGAACTAAATTGAATTCTATTTCATTAGAGCTGTAAAGAATTTGGAGTTAGCGTTATTATCAACCAAATATGTATCTGACTTAAAGGAGGTAAAGAAATATATTAAATATTTTTTAAAGACTGATTTATTGGGGCGCCTGGGTGGCTCAGTTGGTTAAGCGACTGCCTTCGGCTCAGGTCATGATCCTGGAGTCCCTGGATCGAGTCCCGCATCGGGCTCCCTGCTCGGCAGGGAGTCTGCTTCTTCCTCTGACCCTCCTCTCTCTCATGCTCTCTGTCTCTCATTGTCTCTCTCGCAAATAAATAAAATCTTAAAAAAAAAATTAAGAATGTATACATGTGCAATAAAACCATAAGGGCCATGTTAAACACACACACACACACACACACAAAAAGACTGATTTATTTATTTTAGGTGGGGAGGGGTAGAAGGAGAAGAAGAGAGAGAATTTCAAGCAGACTCCTAGCTGAATGTGGAGCCTGACGTGGGGTTTGGTCACATGATTCATGAGATCATGATATGAAGTAAAATCACAAATTGGATGCTTAACCAGCTGAGCCACCCAGGTGCCCCAAGAAATATATTAAATGTCTTAGTTTATAGATAAAATGATTATTATGCACATTTTAAGAAGGATTCTTTGCGAGAAAGATTCTTTTTAAGCTTATGAATATTAGGCTATATCTCAATTAACACTGAAGTACAATACTTAAAGGAAAATATTTAATAATCATCGGAACATAATTAGAGAGGAAGGGTGTTTAACGATCCCTCTTCAGTGAGAGACAACTATGAACAAGAGAAAAATATTCACAGGGTCCTTGCAAGACTGACAGTAGTGTTGTTTCACCTCTAAATGACTGTAGCAAAAAAGGATCCAGCAAAATACTTGTTCAGTTATAAATAAGAAAAGATGAAAACAAACATGATTAAGCACAATTACATTGAGATTTTAAATGTCTAACTCTTAGCTTTTATACTTTTATATTAGAATCTATAAAAAAGGCTGTACTTCCCTTTATTTTGTAAAATTCAAGGCCCTTAGTACAGTACTTAACTCACAGCCAGTCACTCAATAGCTAACATCATAATAATTGTTATTCATTCTTCAAAATTTTTATAATTATATTTAAGGCATACACTATGATGATCTGATATAGACATACATAGTGAAATAATTACTACAGTCAAGCTAATTAACATATCATCTCCTCAGTTACCATTTTTTTATGTGTGATGAATGCACCTAAAATTTACTCTCTATTTACTCTCTACTAAGTATATTATCATTGTTTTTTTTTTTTAAAGATTTTATTTATTTATTTGACAGAGAGAGAGAGACAGCGAGAGAGGGAACACAAGCTGGGGGAGAGGGAGAAGCAGGCTTTCCACTGAACAGGGAGCCCAATGCAGGTCTCGATCCCAGGACCCTGGGATCATGACCTGAGCCGAAGGCAGATGCTTAATGACTGAGCCACCCAGGTGCCCCCATATTATCATTGTTCAACATAGTATTATTAAGTAGACACATGCCCATACATTACTTCCTCTTCCCTTTCTCCTCCTTCTTCTTCTAGATTCCACATATAAGTGAGACACATCACAATTCTTTTTGACCTATTTCTCTTTGCATAATGTACTCTGGTTCACCCCACTCTATTCTGGCATGCAAGGTCTCTACTGAGAAATCCACTGTGCACCTTATGGGAGTTCTCCTGTACATGAGGAATATTATTTTCCTGCTGTTTTAAAATTCCTCTGTCTTTGACTTTAGGCAATTTTATTATAATGTGTCTTGGAGATCTTTTTTTTGTGTTGAAACTTTTGGAGGGTCTATGTGCTTCATAAACTTGGATGTCCAAATCTCTCCCCAGACTTGAAGTTCTCAGCAATCATGTCTTTAGATAAGCTTTCTGACCTTTTCTCCATCTCTTTTCCTTCTGGGACCCCAGTAATGTGCAGGTTGTTTCTTTTAGTGGTACCTCATAATTCCCGTAGGCTCTCTTCACTCTTTTTCATCCTTTTTTCTTTTTGTTTCCCTAACTGGATAATTTCAAATGTCCTGTCTTTGAGTGCACTGATTTTCTTCTTCTGCTTGGTTGAATCTGCTTTTGAAGCTCTCTATTAGATTCCACAGTTAAGTCATTGTATTCTTGAATCCTAGGGTTTCTTTCTTTCTTTTTTTTTTAATGGTTTCTATTTCTTTTTTAAACATTTTATTTTGTTCATGCATTGTTTTCCTAATTTAATTGTCTGTGTTTGCTTGCACTGTGGTTCACTGAATTTCCTTAAGAGAATTATTCTGAATTTTCTAACAGTTTATAGATCTCCATTATTTAGGGTCAGTTACTGGAGCTTTATTAATTTACTTTGGTGGTGCCATGCTTCCTTGATTATTCAAGATCCTTATGGTCTTGTGTTGGTGTCTGTGCATCTGAAGAAGCAGGCAACTCTTCCAGTCTTTATAAACTGCCTTCAGCAGGGAAAACTTTTTATCAGCTAGACCTTCCAGAGATTCTGGGGTAAGAGGGGGCATCTGGTAGGGTCTATTGGTGAATAAGTCTGATGCAGGCTTGGTGCTTGGGTCCACAGGGTTCCATAGGAACCCACCTAGAGCCTGGGGTCAAGAGGGTTGGTCTGGCACTGATTTAGGTCTGGTTCTTGGGATTGTGGTGAAGTTGGGTGCTCATTGCACTCTTCTTTTCCCATGGGGAGTGTGTTTCTCTTCATCCTGGGCTAGCCAGGTTTAGGGGAGGGGTGATGGGGGTAATATAACACATATTTTCTTATTTCCATGCTCCACTCAGGTGTTATAATCCCTCACCTAGAATCTTTTGCTCCTGTTAAGGTATTTTTGTTCATGGAGAGTTGTTGTTCAAATTAATGTTTCTGTAGGCAGAGGGACATTGGAAATTACTATACCATCGTCTTGCTGGCATCACTTCCCATTAATATTCATTCTTTAAGACCCATCTTCAACATCACCTCCACTCTCAAACCTCCTCTGTATCTTTAGAGTCAGAGGCTCTTCCATTTCCCCAGCACCCAGTACATTCCCTAATGTTGGTATCTATGGTTGTGTACTGCAAGGATTTTTTTACAAGTTTCTTTCCCCCCTAACTATAAGCACCTTGAAGATAGAGACAATGTACAGTTTATCTTCATTACTTGATTACTTTGCATAGCATCACCCACAACTCTGAGTGTTCGATATATTTTGGTAGAGTAAATATACTTCCTCAGTTACCTAAATTAAATTTCCTAAATTTATTGATAAGTGACAGCTCTAAACCATTTCCAAGGAGAATGGGTTTTGCACAAAATTTATTCACAAAATATATACACACTCTTACTGTTTTGCTTATGAACCTTATAATAGGAAAAAGACAACTGTATGAAAAAGACCAGCAAGGTCACCGCCCTATCTTCAACTTCCAAAGTGCTTAATTAAAATCAGCTGAAGCAGTGTGGAACTGTCACTGTCTTCTAAGATATTAAGGGAGACAACTATTCAGAAGTGAGTCTCATAAACTGTAGACATCTGCTTCAGACAGAAGGGCAGGGAAAATGTAATAAAACCAGAAACACAGATACACAGAAATTAGAAAGATGTCATTAGCAGAATATGGTAAGTGAAAATGCATTAACTAATTAAAGCTCCATTGGGACTGTCTTTGGCTAATTTCATTCCTCAGATGAGCAAACTGATCAAAGGTAAGTTTTAAAGAACTATTTGGAATTGAATATAATCTCCATGAGGGCAGGGACTACATTATTTCATTTATGCCTTGCACCTAAAACCACGCCTGATCCAAAGCAGTTGCTCAGTAAATATTTGTTAAATGAAGCAATGAGTAAATAATTTAAGGGCAAATGAGAATCAGTATTGATTAACAAGGAGGAATCTCATGCACTACTGAGTCCTTCCCACAAAGAACAATAAGTTCTATCAACTTCATTCTTAACTAGATGAACTAATGAGAAGTAAATAAATTTTCACTGACTCTAAATCTTTCAGATACTGTCTGATAACCTCCTTCCTCTTCCATTTAAATTTCTCCCAAAGAAGTCTAATTTGTTAATCCCACTTCCAAACCTGCAACCCACTCCCATCAGATGATTGTAGCCAGACCTCTACCACCATCCTTCTCAAACCATTCTGCCTAATGGTGTCAATGCAAATGACTTTACACTGGCCCAATCCAGTGGACAATCCCAGGGATTGTTTTCTGAATCTCTTCTTATATATGAGGGTAACTCTTGGTCACCCTCACCTTTTCCAATTCTCTATTCACTAAGTCTTTTAACATTAGCCTCGTGCTTTGTTGGTTTTCACACATTCACTTAAGCTTGCCTTTTCTGCCTCCTCCATGGGCTCCTTTTCCTTACCTATTCCTCCAGCATCTGTTTTCTGTCCCACCTCACTATTCTCACTCTGAACACTCTCCTGAGTCATTTTTTTCTCTAAGAGACCTAAATATGCACATCTCTAAACTCCAGATTTGTGTATTTGTTCATTTGTTCAATAGACAACAATAATAAATAATAAGTTGGACATGGTGGCAGGTACTGTGGATAAAAGGATAAAAATAAGACAATTATTTACCTGCAAAGAAAGTACACTTGAGAGAGGACAATAAACAGGTAATTACAGTCCAGTGTGAAAGTGATCTAAAAAGGTTTAGCAGAGTGCTAAAGTACATTAGTAAGCATTAGGACAAGTAAGCACTGGGCAAAAGGAATGAAGGGTCTTTAAGGCATAAGGAGAATCTTAAGAGTGAAAAAAAGGATAGTCCATTGAGATCATAGAATTTAAGTCTGTGCAAAGCTACTTAATCCCCTGGAGAGAGGGGAAGGCATGAGAAATGGCAGGTGGGAGATTACTCAGCAGATATAAATAGTAGTCGAATGAATGAATAAATGAAAGAAAGAAAAATGAAAAGGAAGGATAGAAAAGAAAGAAAAGGAAAAGAGGGTAAAGAAGGGAGGAGGAGACAGATAAGAAGACAGACAAGAGAGGGAGGGTGGGTGTGAGGGAGAGGGGTGAGAGAGAGAGAGCCATACCCCTTATTTATCATGGATCTGCTATGTTGTATTAAATAGAAGAGAAGAGGTAAATGATGTGAAACTTAAAAGACTTCCCCCTTGTCCTTATTGTTGATAAACTACTGTAATTCTCCCTAAACCTCCTGAAATCCTTATGGCATTAAGGGACTTGAAAGTAAAACAACAACAAAACAAAGCAACTAATCCTACACTGTTTTCTGTACATAAGAATGTGTTGTCAGTACTTTCGCTCAATTACTTCGACAAATATTTGGGTATAAAGCAATGTTTATGTTTAGTGATACAGCCATGAACAAGTTCCCTCAGGGAACTTGCATTCTGGTATGCATGAGGTGTGAACTTGTCTTGCCTTCTCTGGTAAGGGTCTGAAGAACCTGACTGCAGCAGGTCTTCTTTATGGGAAAACGAAACTCCTAACGCTGGCTCTTTCTACATCTGCTTCTCTAATATAGTCCAGCCCTGTCCCCAATGTAGTCTTCAAGGACATATCTTCACCCAGATACAAGGCAAGCTTGCTCTCCTTCCTTCAGAATCTGCCCTCAGCTCACTTGCCGTTCTCATCCTTGTTTAGGGAGCACACACAAACATATGAAAGGCCAAAGCTACATCTCGCACTAGTAATAATTTATTTTAAATCCCAGCTTATGTCTTTTAGCTCAGTGCCACTCAGAATGCGGTCTGCAGACTTAAGTAAAGAATTTGTCTGCAAAAATTTAGAAATTGTGTAACAGTTTACATTGTCTCAACACCCAAAGCATTCAAAAGCATTTATTTTATTGAACAGGATACAGACCAGTGCAGTAAGTCACATGTGCTGTAAGTCACAAAACAGTTATGCACAGTAGGGCCACACAGCAGTGAGTGATATTTGAAGGTTCGTTTGTCAGCTACGAACCAAAAGTGTATAAAAATTGAAAACAAACATAAGAATTTGTTTTTATTTAAAACTCATCACCTGGGGCGCCTGGGTGGTTCGATCATTAAGTGTCTGCCTTCAGCTTAGGTCATGGTCCCAGGGTCCTGGGATCGAGCCCCGCATCGGGCTCCCTGCTCCGCAGGAAGTCTGCTTCCCCCTGCTTGTGTTCCTGCCCTTGCTATCCCTCTCTCTGTCAAATAAATACATAAAATCTTTAAAAAAAATAAAACTCATCACCTCTATTACAGTTGTTTTAACTATTAATCAGAATTTTTTAAATTGATGGTTTAACATTATCTAAATTAGAAAAATAAAACTGGTAATATTTATCCATAATTTACAGGTGACAATACAATTTCATTGGATTTTTGTTAAGAAATTGCTCTTAAATCTTTTCTTCCCTTCCCATCAACATATCTCTGTGAGATTGGTTTGCTTCTATTAAGTGAGGTTTTTTTTTTAAAGATTTATTTATTTATTTGACACAGAGAGAGAGAGAGAGTGCAAGTAGGCAGAGTGGTAGGCAGAGGGAGAGGGAGAAGCAGGCTCCCCACTGAGCAGAGAGTATGATGCAGCACTCGATCCCAGGACCCTGGGATCATGACCTGAGCGGAAGGCAGATCCTTAACCAACTGAGCCACCCAGCTGCCCTGTTACATGAGTTATTAAAATAGGCACGGAAAGAGTTTCAGTGTACAACATCTCCCCCTGCAAACTATACTGACATCCTAACCTAGATTAGTTACTAAGCAAGAAACTAGCTCATTTCTCATATTAAAAGCTTTAAATATTGGTATATGCAGTGTTGTTCAAAGTATACATAAAGACATTGAATATGGGGAATCACAATTTCACTCAATTTTTATTTATTTATTTATTTATAAAAAGGTTTACTTTTTATAATTTTATTTTTCTATATTTTAGAGAGAGTGGTGGGGCAAGGAGGAGAGGGAGAGAGAATCTCAAGCGGACTCCCCGCTGAGCATGGAGCCTGATGCGGGGCTCGATCTCATGACCCTGAGATCATGACCTGAGCTGAAATCAAGAGTTGGAGGCTTAACTGCCTGAGTTACCCAGTCATCCCTCATAAATTTTGTTTTTGAGTGCAGAATAACATGAATGGCTTTAATGGCAATCTTATTAATTGCCTAAAGAATCTGGTAGCATTCATGATGCAGTAAAGCAGAGCTGAATGCCATTATGTTCCATTTAGCTTTTAATTACACAGTGTATAAAAAGTTCCTGCTTCTAGTACTCTCAATGAAGGTGTTTGGAAGTGTTCTGCCATCTTGTCCATAGCAGAGCTGGGCAGCCATCTTTTCTGCCTTTGGGCTAAATCCAGGACTGGAAGCGTAGCTAGGGCTATACATCCTTCTGGATAGTTTTCCACATCGCCTCTTATCCATTAGTTTTCTGGTATGAAATCAAATGCAGTATCTGGCTTATTCTCAGGAGTATTTCTGCGCACAAAGAAGGCTCTTCTAGCTCCATTTTGCATAGTTTTTTAGGCAAGTTCCTTCTCAATCCCACTGGGAGACAGTTCCCTTCCTCCTCCACTGGGCAATGAGGTCAGCTGTCCAAACACACAAAGACCTTGGAGAAACCAAGGTTTTCTTCCATGAAAATCTATCTTCAGATACAAGTCTTTGTGATTTGTTACTCTTTACATTAAGCAAATATTGAAGATAGTACGGACCTCCTCTCAGCTAATACTCACAACAGCTTTTGAAGCATCACTAGCTCCAATGGACAAATAAGGAAATCAAGGCTCAGAGTTATTAAGAATTTGGCCTAAGTCATACAACTAGTCAAGGGAAGAGTGGGGACTGGAATCCAGGTTTGACTGACTGTCCATCCTCTGGTATATTAATGAAGCAGGCAATTACAGATCAGTAGCCCTCTGTTTCTTCTTATTCATATTACTGAAATTCCATAATTGCCTCAAACTAATGGAATTTTTTTCCCATGACCTAAATGTCACTTGGTCTATTAAGGATATTTCTGCTTTTTCTGACTTGGCCCATAAGAAATGCAATGAATGTCATTAGATCTACTAAAAATGCTTCTCCATAAGACTAGCAAGGGATTTGTTCATCTATTATCCTCCATTGTGTTTTCTGAATGTGTCTAATTTTACATCTGAGTTCACTGATATCTCAAGTAGGTGAAGTTTAAAGCTTATACAAACTGAAGCACATCAAGAGGCTTTTAACTTATTAATGTATACATAGTTGTATAAAATATGCTATGAATGAAATAGAACTATAGGCTTTTAATTTTACATGACTAAAATTTTAATATTTCAATAAACAAATGAAAATATCCTAAGTTGGGTATTATTCTATCCTAAGTTTGGTATTATTCTATTTAATATGTAATTATAATGTATCATTATATACTTTTAACTATATATTTTTATATATAATATTACACAGTATATATTTCAATACTTAATTTTGGAATTTGATGCAAAAAGCATGGCTGATAATGCATTCTGATGGTTTTTAAAATGTATGCAGATGAATTCTCCTTCTCTGACAGTGTGCAATATTCGATGAGGTGCATTCATTACAAGGGCAAAAATACATTAGTGAGTTTGATTCACAGTCAAACTCTATAGAGATACTTTCTTTTGTTTTGAAGTTACAGTAAGATTTCAACTATTTTAGTCCCTTTTGCCTTTTCTTCTGCTCTGGTCTTTATCGTATCTTCTTCTCTAGTTCTACAGTTGTGGAAACATCCCTTTTCAGAGAAAACAAACCAGAATGCTTCCTTGCCCTTTAAAACACTTCAAAATTCTTTTTTTTTTCAAAGAAGATTCCACGTGTTTGTGTTGTACTTAACTCGTCCATTGTAAGTAATTAAAATTCCATTAAATCATTTCCCCAAGCCACACACATTAATACTGGGATCATTTGCTACTTTGGAGAAGCAGTGGAGCCCTGTAACAAAAGCGTACACTTTAGAGCTGGAAATTACTAGTTGGAGCCTTTGCCCTCATTGCCAGTTGCCTGACTTTGAGCAACTCACTTTACCTCTCTGTATGTGCAGTACTATCACCTGGGAAATCTCATGCATTATTTTGGTTTCAACTATTTACCTCTTTGTGAGTGTCTCCAGCCTACTGGATAAAGCCTCCTGAATGTAAATGCTCCATGTGAAATCCAATTCAATTCAGTATGTTACCACTCCCAAACTTGAAGGAGTTTCTTCTCTTGTTCCCTCACTAGATCAGATAATGATCCAGGTGTCCAATCCAGTGTTTCTCCATTTCCCTCCATACGTATTTAATGGGGGAGACTTTTTTCTTCACAGATATTTCTAAAATCTATGCCTTCCTCACCATCTTCATTTTTATCTTCTTAGGGTTATTATCACTTGCTACAACGATTTCAGTAGCTTCCTAACCAGTCTCTCTGACTCTAGTCTTGTTCTCACCCCTAATTTGTCCTCACTGGTATCATCAAAGTGCTCAGTTTAAAATGCAAACCCCGCTGCCCTCTGCTCCCCCTGCACTGCTTAGAACTCACTTACATGCTTAAGCTTAAGCTCCTTGGCTGGCACGTGTATGTAGTCCCCCTCCTGCCCACCACTCCTGCTTCCTTTCTGCTCTGCCTCCTGTATTGCCCCATATGGTTCTCCAAGTCTTTGCTCATAATGTTCCCTCCCACTGAGAGAGCTTTTCTCTCTTTCTTGACCCCTCCCACTGAGAGAGCTTTTCTCTCTTTCTTGACCTGGCCATCATGTGTCAGAACTATCCCATCCGGAGCTCCTCAGTCTTCCCTAGGTGTCTTCTTCTGTGTTTCTGGGCATCCTGTTACCTCCACCACGGTTTTAATAAGGTATTTCAAAATAGCCTATTTACCACATTCACTCTTCCTCTCCTTTCAGATTCTCAAGGACATACTGCCTGATTCATCTCTGTATTCTCAATGCTATATCACATTCTTGCATTTGCATATAAGTGCACGATAAATACCATTGAACCATGAAGAATACTCTCAAAACAGGATGCGAGTGGCTAGGAAGACCCGTTCAGCACTGACATTATAGTCCATACCATTCTCCAAATATTCTGTTGAATTCATCATGATGTCAGTCAGGAACCCACTGCTGTTTATATTCTTCTGTGTCCTGGTTGGGTTGCCCCAACTTTTGGCACATACAAACATTTATTAGTCATCTATTAATAGATACCTTATCAGCAAATGATAAAAGAAAAAGACAAAGGGAAAAGGGCTATTTAGGGCTATTTGAAGGGTACAGATGCTGACTCTGTTGGAGACCTCTCTCAAGAAAACCATCAGTGTAGCCAAGGTTCATAAATTTCACATGGGACAAGATCCAATAAAGTTGAAATTATAATGACACTTTTAGAACAACATAAAAAGAGTATGTAAAAAGAATATAATGCACGATGTGATAAATGTTATAATGGAGGTGTACAAGGAAATATAAAGAAAAAGACTAATTTAGGGGAGCTGGGAAGACCTCTTGGGGCGTGAATTTTGGGGTGTGCCAGGAAAGATGGATAGGAAATGGCCAAAGCAATTTAGCAAATTAGAGTCACTCTGGCTGAAATTACCAAAAAACAAGAAAAAGTATATTTGATTTTCTTCCTGAATGACTGACAGAATGACACAAACTTGAATCTATAGAAGACAGAACTTTGCCCTCAGTTGAAGTTGGGTGGTCCATGTAACTAGACAGCTAATTTTATAAACATAATGTTCTGTACTTCACATAAATAATGATCTTTAGTAAATCCACATTAATTTCTTTTAAGTCATGATTATGTCTTCTGAATCAAAGCTCTGGGCCCAAGCTAAATTTCCTGACTGGTATAGGGGCAAAGCTTCCTTGTACATCCACCAAACAAAGGAAGTTTGAAATGTCAGCAAAAAGGCACCGAACAAAAGCAATAGGAAACAATTCATGGAAGAGCTTGACTAGGATGACTTGAATATATTTTTTTAAGACTGTCCTTGTGATGAGCTAGAAACGTCAGCAGAGTTAAAAATAAAAATCAATCTTGCTTCCGTAAGCACTGACAATTTTTCCTCACAGAGTATATTTCCCTAACTGATTCTTCAGGGTATGCTAATTTTCTTTGTGACATTTCTAGCTCTCATTTATTCCAAAGGAAATTCTGAGAAAAAAGAACTTTGATCTTCCCTTTGCTTTGGTGAAAACAATAGCTTTTTTTTTTTTTTTTAGCTTTGAGATAGAGGCAGTTCTCTTCAAAGGTTTTTTTTTTTTTAAAAGATGATTTTAAAGATGATCTGCTCCTCCTTGTCAGCCAGAATATCTATTCATCCTTGATAAATACTATCACAATGAAGGATTTAACACGAAGTTAATTCGAATCTCATTTGCTGTCCTTATTTAAAAACTGCATTAAAAATTCCCTTAAAGTAACATAAAAATAAATATTAGACATAATTACAGCTTCTCAAGAACAAACGAATTCATCTGAATGCAGACAAGAATAAGTACAGTCCAGGTAAATTAAAGACTACATGCATAAATGTACATACAGCCACATTGCAGTCTCAGAAAGCAATGCTGGCAATGTTTAATAGAATTTCAGTATTTTTCAAATAAAGAAGAGATATGTTGTTCTAAAAGTGTCATTATAATTTCAACTTTATCGGATTTTGTCCCATGTGAAATCTATGAACCTTGGCTACACTGATGATTTTCTTGAGAGAGGTCTCCAACAGAGTCAGCATCTGTACCCTTCAAATAGCCCTAAATTTTCTGGATATAAAAAGAAGTAGACTGGATACTGGAATAAATTCAATAAAATGCTAATAGCACAAAAATAGAAGACCATTACATTGCAATTAACCTGATTTCCAATTCGATTCAACTATTTTTATGGTACTTACTACGTACCAAGCACAGTGCAGAACTAGGATCTGGTTGCCCTCATATGTATTGAGCAAGACAGGTAAGTAACCCTCAAGTCAAAAGAAAACAAATGAAATCAAAGAGGTTGTTAAGTCTTAAAAAAGAAATTGCTTAATTTCAGCTGAGGCTATAACTGAAGGCTTCCTGCAGGAAGATAAATTTGAGATGGATCTTAAATAATTATACTCTTTCAGCACATGGGAATAGAGCTGAAGCATGCCCTGGGCGACAGCTGGCTTAAAAGAAATTGAGGAAGAACTGTTAGTGAAGGAAGTATGGGAGGGATTCTGTTCACACATCTGTCTCACGCCCCTCTTTTTCTTGAATTCTAGTCTACACATACTTTAAAATTTCTCCTTCTCTCTCTTCAGGATTTTTACACATGCTGTTCCCTCTGCTAGGAAATACCCCTTCTGCACACCTTTATCTCCCATTCCCTGTCCTTTAAACAATGCAAGCCCATATCCTCCTTCAGATCTCTGCATAAATGTCACTTCCTCAAATCATTCATTCCCAAAACCTTTAACCATCTTCCCATCCCACTCCCAATTAAGACTGATTTCCTTCTTATACACCTACAAGCACCTTACACATTCCCTACAGAAGTTTTTCACATATTGCTGTAAGTTACTAGTAAAAATTTTGTTTAATGTTTATCATAATCCACAGGCAAAATTTTCCTGTATGGCAGCATTATCTTGTCTTCTGTAATGGCCCCAATGTAAAGCTGTCCCTGGTACCTGATGGGCACGCAGGGTTTATTGAATAAATATCAGTATCCAACAGTTCCTTTAGATTTACACTGTGTAAGAATTTGGCACTGAAGTATAACTTATATTCTGTAAATTTTAAATCCTTCATATAATTCATATATAGAAAAGGAGTCTAGAAAACTTCTAAGCCTTATAAATGAATTCACATTTTTTGTAGACTTAGATGTTTTCTCTTGCTATTGAAGAATCACTTCTAATATAAAACAAAATTTACAACCTGGAAACTCTGTGTTCCTGGTCTGAAAACAGAAAGAGATTGAATATACACATTTAGTTTAGTTTATAGCTTATCTTACAGAAACAGAAATATGGATGCATCTTAAAATATAAAAAAATGAAATTTGGCTGAAGGACAGAATGAAAAACAAATAAAAAACTGCTACGGAGGAGATAAATATACAGCTGGAATGTTTCCAGTTAATCAAAAAAAAAATCACATCAGTTAATAACTCTAAAAGCTGCAGCTTTATAAAGAAACACACCTGGAGGACAAAGGCATTATTTATATTCTATTTAATGTTCTCTCTGTCTGTCTTGATCTACCTCCTTCTCCCTCTCTTACTCTCTCTCAGATTTCATTAAATCCATATTCTTGTTGATTTAAGGTAGCTTTCACAGTTCCTCATCAATAGAACAACCAAAACACTCCATTTCAAGCTTGGACATACTGTTTGCTATCCAAATAGGACTAGGAAACAGTGTTCTATGGACTGAAGACTCCGAGGGAAGACAGAAACAGGAATGGGGGTATGATCTTATGAGTGGAGATAGGGTGTAAAGGCTCAGGTCCTGATGTTCTTTATTTTCTCAAGCTGTTTGATAGCTGTACTTAAAGACAAAACATGGCAGTGAGTCCATGCCACCATTGATATCTATCTTATGCCAGGGGAACATAGTCACTGACATTTCCCTTCCTCAGAGGTAGAAAGAAATGACACATTTCATGGAGGTGCTATCATGGGAATACCCAAACACGTGCATACTTCTGGCCAGACATTTCTCAGTTGAAAAAATTGTTCAAAATACATGGCTCTGAGATTTGTATCTGTATAGCATTTCTTGTTAACAAAAATAAGATTTCTATCTTCCTTCTGCTTGTTATATAAACTACATTTTGGCTTTAAAAAAACTTTCTTTAAAGAAAATTCTTTATCCACAAGGGTATACCTTAAGAGAATATATGCTTTGAATATTTTCTTGCCTTATTTCTGTAAAGAGATGAATTTACATTTAGATATCCAAAATTATAAGCCCTAAAAAATTCAGTATGAAGTTATCACTTCACAAAAATAATAAATGATCTCAAAAACTAATATACAACTTGCTTTCTTTAATTTTTCTGTTATATTTTACTGTTGACTTTATACTAAAAATAATATTTAAAAAATAACCATCTAGACCCCTCAAACTGAAAGAAGTACTTTAATACACAGAATATTGTTCCCATTTACATTATATTTTGTCTCACTGGTCACCATGCAGTGGTATTTTTTGTCAATAAGCAGGATACATTAAAATGAAAGGTTTGGTAATGATAAATTACAACCATGTAGGGCAGGAAAAAATGATGCTAATGGGGAAGATGGCTCATGGCCAGAATAAAAAGGAAAGCCTGAGGTAGAAGACAGAGAATAAAATAGCATGAGGATGGTGAAGGTAGGGAATAAGAATGCCTCTTCTCCTAAATTTCTTGATTAGAATTTCTGAATTAAACACTTTACAAGCTATTACTTCTTTCTTTTTTTTTCTTCTCCAAGTTTTTATTTAAATTCCAGTTAATTAACAGTGTAACATTAATTTCAAGTATAGAACTTAGTGATTCATCACTTACATACAATACCCAGTGCTCATTACAAGTGCCCTCCTTAAACCCCATCACCTGCTCAACCCATCCCCCTTGTCCACCTCCCCTGCAGTAACCATCAGTTTGTTCTCCGTAGTTAAGAGCCTGTTTCTTGGTTTGCCTCTCTTTTTCCCTGCTATGTTCATTTGTTTTGTTTCTTAAATTCCACATATAAGTGAAATCATATGGTATTTGTCTTTCTCTGACTGACTTATTTCACTTAGCATAATACTCTCTAGCTCCATCCACATCACTGCAAAAGGCAAGATTTCATTCTTTTTTATGGCTGAGTAATATCCCATTGAATATATATACCACATCTTTATCCATTCATCAATTGATGGACATTTGGGCTCTTTCCATAATTTGGTTATTGTTGATAATGGTGCTATACACATTGGGGTGCATGTATCCCTTTGAATCAATATTTTTGTAGCCTTTGGGTAAGTACTTAGTAATTGCTGCATCATAACGTCGTTCTATTTTTAACTTTTTGAGGAACCGCCATACTTTTTCCAGAGTGGCTACACCAGTTTGCATTCCCACCAACAGTGTAAGAGGGTTCCCCTTTCTCCACATCCTTGCCAACACCTGCTGGTTCCTGTGTTGTTAATTTTAGCCATTCTGACTGGAGTGAGGTGGTATTTCATTGTAGTTTTGATTTGTATTTCCCTGATGATGAGTGATGCTGAGCATCTTTCCATGTGTCTGTTAGCTATCTGTATGTCTTCTTTGGAGAAATGTCTGTTCATGTCTTCTGCCCATTTCTTGACTGGATTATTTGTTTTTTTTGGGGTGTTGAATCTTTTTTTTTTTAAAGATTTTATTTATTTATTTATTTGAGAGAGCGAGAAAGAGAGAGAGAGGGAGAGCACATGAGAGGGGGAAGGGTTAGAGGAAGAAGCAGACTCCCCGCTGAGCAGGAAGCCCGATGCGGGACTCGATCCCGAGACTCCAGGATCATGACCTGAGCCGAAGGCAGTCACTTAACCAACTAAGCCACCCAGGCGCCCCTTGGGGTGTTAAATCATATAAGTTCTTATACTAACCCTTTATCAGATATGTCATTTGCAAATACCTTCTCCCATTCCATAGGTTGCCTCACTGGGTTTGAGGAAGCATAGAAGACATCAGGGAGACCCTTACATGGTATTTCTTAATAATCAAGAACTTCATCTGATTTGGCATAGGATGGTATATTTTATTTATTTATTTATTTTTTATTTTTTTATTATTTTTTTTAAAGAAGTAGATTTTTGTAAATATTATTGATCAACTTACTTCTTTTTTTTTTTAAAGATTTTATTTATTTATTTGACAGAGACAGAGATAGCGAGAGCAGGAACACAAGCAGCGGGAGTGGGAGAGGGAGAGCAGGCTTCCTGCAGAGCAGGGAGCCTGATGTGGGACTCAATCCCAGGACTCTGGGATCATGACCTGAGCCGAAGGCAGACGCTTAACGACTGAGCCACCCAGGCGCCCTAGGATGGTATATTTTAGACACAGCTGTTAAACATTTGTGCTGGCTGAAACTTGTTCATTGGGGGTAACAGCTAAACCAGAGTGTCTTCAGGCAACCAGTGTCAGGACCTTGAGGCATACTGCAAAGACTTCTCAGGTGTGCTGCATGGTCTGTCCTTCCAGAGACTGGAAGAGGAGTGGTCAGACCAGCCAGCTGGTCTCAGCCCACTTTATGAAAATGTCAACCATTTTAGATGTTATTTGCAATAGAAGCATAAGATACAAATGGGCAGCAGTAATTAAACAAAAGCTTTCCAATGGCTTCTGCATTGTACTTACAATAAAATCTATACCACCTATAATGGCCTACAGTTCTACATAACCAAGTCTCTACAAATATCTCTTGACATGCATCATCATCCTTAATGTCTAGAATCCTTCTGGCTTTCTTTGTCTTCCTCAAAAATGATAAGCTTATTCTTATGATTTATGTACATTAGTTCATTGTTTTGGGAAAGACCTTCCCCCCATTTTGGCAAGGCTGTCTCCTTTTGATTCAGTCTTCCGTCCAAATACCACCCAATAATTAAGTCATCACTAACTACTACCTCCTCTAAATAACCAACCTCCTAATATGGCAATTTGTTTTAGGTTTTCTTCATTGCACTTTTCACTATCTGCAATAATTTGTTTACTGATTTGTTTATTTGTTCATTTTCTGTTTTTCTTAATTTCATAGGAATGGAAACTTCATGAACACTGAATCAGTGAATAACTGATGGCCCAAAATCAGAGCAATTGATAGTATCTGACACCTTAGTAACAGATAATGTGTTTTCAGCATATTATGTTCACTTCAGTAACTAAGATGACTTAACATAGTGCAAAAGTATAAACTCTAAAGAAAAAAAAGCCTGCAATTTAAATCCTAGTTTTACTCCTTGTTATCTAGGTAAATTTGTGTAAGTTTCCCTTTAAGTGGAGATGATACTATGGAACTCACTGGTTTATTAAATAATCCACATAACTCACCTAGCATTATGACTGACTCAATATGTTCTTAAAAACTGATAGGTATTATAGTTGTCATCATCTTTTATGTTAAGTAGCATATTATTTCCACCTATTCTTTGCTGTTCTGGAGAAATCTCTAGAACTAGAATGGAATCCATTGTTCCCTCTTGTCCAGCATCCTTACTTTGCACTTTTTGTGACAGTCCGTTGCTCTTGTGTGGTGCTAAGCCCATCCAAGAATGGGCACATGAGTTGGGTCTGGCTAATGACCGCCTCCGCAGGTCCTTTGCTGGAACTCTCCATGGAGGAGTAATGGGGGTAGACACCCTCTCTTCTTTGAATGCAACATTGGTCTTCACTGACCATCTTTACCCAAATGTGAAACAACCTTGCCTGAAAATGAAGCCCACACAGAGGAAAGAAGTACCAAGAGACAGGGAAAAAAAAAGGGATTCTTGATGACCATACCCTTGGACCCAGCTGTGCCTAATGCAGCCACACCCCCATGGATATACCTGTTAGATATGCCAATACATTATTTTGTTTATGCCAGTTTGAGTTTAGTTTCTGAAACTTGTAATCAAAAAAAAATAATAATGTTTTCTAATAAAACACTAGTTTATTTATGTTTGTTAGTTTGTTGTAAGGCTAAGGGGTAAAAAAAAAAAAAGGCCTTTTCTGAGGTCTAATTAGCAAATAAATTAACATCCAGAATGAAATGGTTTTCAGCAAGTGTTAAAAAGGCTCTGGGCTATGAGGAGCTAGAGACACCTGAGGGCTATTTTTCTACAATGGACAGTAAGAGCCCCTTTAAAGAAATGGTCAATGTTGGCCTGTGGCCCCCCAGACCACGAACAGATTGCCTAAAAGCAAGTTCAGAGTATCTGTGGTTACAAAGTAACAGGAAAAATTAAGGAAGGAATTAACACCCTTATTCAAGAAGTAAGCAGGAAGAGAAGGCATTACTGGAAGTAAAGAGGAAAATAATTGTCTTCCTGTGTAAAGGAAACTAAATATGCAACAAGTAGGATATAGAGCAGCTAATTACTGACAAGGGTACTAATTTGTACCGAGGGGTTTATGTGCTTTTCAAAATGTTTTCTCCAGAAAAGATGGATTAAAATGTTTTCTTATGTGAAGAAGATAGCATGCATTGGTATACATGCTGTTTTTCTTAATAAAGAATCTTAAATATCTTATCAGGTATCTGTTATAAATGAGTATCTATTCTATTTCTGTCAAAAAAATACCCACAGGGGTGTGAATGCTAGGCTACACCTCCATTTCTCTCTGTAGGTTATACCTAAGTAAGTTAATGCAACTAAACATACATTTTGGAGAACATCCTATGCAAAATACTTTGATAGACACCACAGGAAACACCAAGATAAAAGTATCCCTCATCTTTTTTTTAAAGTATCTCTCATCTTAAGGAGCTTATCATAGAATAAAGAAAATGAGAAATCTGTACACATAACTATCATCAGGGAGAAAAGCTGAATTCTGTAGTAGCCATAAACGAAGTAAAATGAAAGACATTCATTTAGCCTAGGGCAGTGGTTCTGAAATTTGAGCATGCATGAGAACCACCTGGAAGACTTATTACAATGAAGATTGCTGGGCTCACCCCAGAGTTTTTTTTAACAAGTTTGCAGATGGCATTGACCTGCTAGTCTGGGGATCATCCTTTGAGAACTCCAGGATCTAGGGAATTGGTTTGCAATTCTAGCCACACAGCAGAATCTCCTAGGGGACCGCTAGAGAATCTAATGGCCAGGTCTCATCCCAGCCCAATAATAAAAGAAAAATATTTTATGAAGACAACTATTAACTAGAGCTGGACATTGAATCATATGAATAGTAGTTTTATAAACAGCTGGAAATAGAGGACACAGATGCTAGATGGACGGAGAAAAGTCATGGTAGAAAGAAACTACGGTGCATGATTGGAAATGAGAGTACAGCATGACTGGAGCGTAGGTGGAGAAAAGAAATCTCAGGTCAAGTCATAATAGATCTTTTTTTTTTTTAAGATTTATTTATTTATTTCAGAGAGAGAGCGTGTGAGCAGTGGGTGGGAACAGGGACAGAGAGAGGGGGAGAAAGCAGACTCCCTGCTGAGTGACAGGGGAGGGGGTGCTTCAAGCCAGGACCCTGAAATCATGACCTGAGCTAAAACCAAAAGTCAGAGGCTTAACAGACTGAGGCAGTCAGGTGCCCCAAGTCATGAAAAATCCTGACTGCCATGCTAAGGAGGTTTTGACTCCTTTTTGGGACAATAAGAAATCACCAAATCCTTTGAGCAGGAGAGTAACACAGTAAGATGTGACTTAAAATTATTATCTAGAAGCAAAATCCCGAGTAGATTAAAACAACTTGGGGGTCTTAGAGACAGGAGACGGTTAAGATGTGACAGCAATGGTCTAGACCTATTTTCTCAACTGGAGTCCGGGGATGTGTTCTCAGGGCCCACATGTTCTATATAAATGTTTTAATTTTGTTTCCTTATTTCAAAGATAACCTAGGAATGTATTTGATCAGTTACAAAGGCCAGACTTGTCTTTTGTCATGATGGTCCTCAACTGAAGATTTTCACAACACTGGGCTTAAGCTTCTTCAGTCAGTGTTTCTTAGTCAGTGGACATACTAAGCATTCAAGATTAACTATTTTGGTTTTCCCTGTGAAAGGGGTCATTACATGATACACCTTTGAGAAATAGTGATCTGGACGAGGTAATAAAATGGGGTTAGTCCCAGAGACATTTTAGTCAGATTCATCAGGATCTCCAACATTTTAGGAGGAAGAGAAAATGGGAAATCAAAAAGATATTGGGGGCTTTAAGGCTGAGAGCTTCACAAGTGATAAAATGATGGAACCGAGTAAAGCATCTAGGAAAAGGGACAGGTTTGTGTGAAGCTGGGGGAGAAAGACAAAGCATTTGTAGTGAAAGAAAGCCTATCTATTGGTCATAACTACAAGAATGAGCACCTCCCCATATCAGGAATTTTAGGAATTAATTTATCCTCAGAGTTTAGCCATATTGTGGACAAAACCAAAAAATGTCACAATAGTATTTTTGAATTATTAAGGCTTAAGGGAGAACAAGAACATTTTTCTTTCAAAATAAAAGCTATAATCTGTAAGTAACTTAAAAAGATGACCTGTTCGCAGAATAATTCATAAGGTAGGAGGGAGATATATATGCTAATGATTTGTCAAAAATTAAAGCTTTGAATTATAACACATTTCCTTTTCGAACTTACTGTGGCTAATTTTCCCTGCCATAGGGTCATTCTGCCAGTAACACTATTTTTAGAGAGGAAAAACAGCAAAATCCAAACATTAATATATGTATTTGAAAGTAGATATTTTTCCAAACCCAAGTAAATGCTGTGTCGTATCTTCTGTGTTAACCATATTCTTCTCTCTGTGTCAGGGTGCCAGGTGTTTAAAGGAACCTATTTTACTTACCCTTCATCTACTGCAACCATCTAGGGGACACCACTATAAAATATCTATGCTTTCTCCTCCCCCTGGAAATGGTCTAATAAATATTTAATTTTTGATCTTCTTCAGCAATTAAGACAATAGCACGAAAATTTTCCAAACATTTTTTTCTATTTTATTTTTAAAAAGTGTACTCATTGAATATTTGAAATAGTAAACCCTAAATAAAAAGACTTTATATCAAAAAGAGTATCATCATCGATCACTTAACAATGAGTATGTCAAAAACGCAATTCATCTACTCCTGCCAAAATATGAAAACTTACTTTTTTAAAAAATTGAACAATTACATACCTGAGCTTCTGGTTGTATTGTTTGACTTTTTCCAGTGAGGCTGCGTTTATCTGGGCTTGAAATTCTTCCACTGAAACATTGTCTCTATAATAATATCCTTCCATGCTCTCCAGTGCTGTGTAAACAAGTAAATGTTCTCTTTCATGTGATTTCATAACTCAAGTTCTCCACATTTAGTGTAATCTTATTGATTATTAGTAAATGTATTTAAAACACTGACTATGACCACACATGCAAGAAACTATCTTTCACCAGTCCAGAAATGAATGAAAATCATTCCTCTCCTCTCAAAATAAATATCAAACATTTGGTGATTATATCGAGTGACATAATGAGGTATATCTAATAGGTAATTTCTAATTTAAACCGTCTTCTATTTTTAATGTATATATATGCACATATACATATATATATTATATATATACATACATATGTATGGGAGGCAGAACTGCGTATTAACCTACATAAGAGTAAAAAAGTTGAAATTGCTGCTCTCCATGTATACTTACATTCTTTTGCAGATGCTTATGAAATATGAGTGTAATAAAATTGAAGTATAGATAATCTTAGAATACTACCCTTACTACAATGCTTAATTTAGTTAAAAATAAGTAAGTATAAACATACATATATAACTCCCCATTAATTTTAAACATCTTTTGATTGAAATGGATTTCCTTCTTAACTAACATTTTTGTTAAGTATTTTTTCCTTTAAACTTTATGTGATGGTACTTTTAACCTTTTGGAGAGGAAATGAATTACATGGAAGTGCCTAGAAATACAAGATCTCCTATGGAGAGGTTGCCAGGAACAGAAATGGCAATGGATCCAATTTGGAAATGTAAATTATTTCCCCTTGAAATTATTGCCACTATTAAGCCTCAATTTTCAGCAGATTATTTCAAAATTGATTTAAAAAATTAATCCTCTTTCAAAACTGCTAAATGCAATAGCTTTTAAACTAATAAGTTTCTTCAAATTGACAAAAACATCACTGTTTTAGGGGCAAAAATAGAAAAGTCACTGCTAATTTTTTTTATTATTTCCAGTTTTTATTTAAATTCCAGTTAATTAACATATAGTCTAATATTGGTTTCAGGAGTAGAATTTAGTGATTCATCACTTACATATAACACCCAGTGCTTATCACAAGTTCATTACTAATACTTGCTGGGCTGTTTTCTTGACTAGTAAGATTTCTATAGCACTGAAGAAACAAAAAACCTTTTAGAGTATTGCTCAATTTGAAATAAAAAAATGGTATTATTGGCTTATAATTGAGAAAACCACTTATGGAAAATTAGAGAGATGCTTACTACATTTACTTCAGTACATGATATCAAATTTGTGGGCTTGTTTCAAGGATTGTTTGTTTACTCCTTATGACCTCTGCATTAATTAGAATATTTGTAACTGGTTCAGCAAGCTTCTGGTCCTGAATACATACAAGAAATAAAAGGAAGTCTTCCTGGTTAAACAATCCTCAAATAAATGCCACATTCACTTCCATTAATGAGATGTTATTTGTGAGAGGCAAATATTCAGAGGATTCAGTCTATCAATAGTCATCCTTCAATGTGAATTCCTCTTACCAGTTGTAAAGCTAATAATGAAAGTCCTTGCATTGGAGTAAAACCACCAATTCACTCCTTATTAGCTGTATGACCTTAGCCATGTTAATTAAAATCCAAGATCCTCAGGTTCCTCATTTGTGAAATGGAAAATAAAAAAATAGTAGAGTACCTACTAATTATGATTCTTGGGAAATAATTAAATTAAATAACAGTATTAAGAGACCCCATGACTATTCCTTCCATTCATTGAATGTGTTTTATATATTAGGCAACACACCCAATGCCCTACAGGCATTATCTAATGCAATTTCCAGGAGATACAGATTATGCCTAAGTGTGCTTAGCCAAATAGGAAGTTCTGGGAAGTAAAGAGGAGGGTCCATACAAAGACACTTCAATTTGTGATTTAAAATCATAAAGACTGGAAGAACACTAGGAAGGAGATACAGGGAAATCGTGGTGAGGGGTGGAGTGGGGACAGATACGAAAATACCCGGGGTCTAATTTTTATAGAAGTCTTGATGACTCAGTTTTGGCCAGAATGTTCAGTCCTGCTCTAAAAGCTTGTTGCCACATAAAAACAGACTGACATTTTTATGACTTTCCTTGACAATATTTCCAAATTAACAACAGTTAAAATATATAATTACATAGAAATTTTTTTAAATGGGGAAAATGTCTAACAATCAGCAAAATGTTACAGCGCATGTGCAGGGCTGTGAGGAAATGAACAACAACAACAAAAACAGATGAGTTCTATATTTAAAAGTAAACTGTGTGGCAAAGAAGAGGAAAGAGAACAACATTCCTGATTTTAGATTAAGAGCTTGGTTATTTATCATTATAAATACAAGAAAATGGGATAATATTTTATCGAATTCAATTTCTATACTCAGCAAAAGTAGGTTAAATATATAATGTCCAAATTTCCCAGTTTGGCTCTCAGCATTTTCTCGTCTAGTTTCCTTAATTCCCATCCAGATAATAGTATGTTTCTTAAAAGTAGTATTGACATTCTTGGTTGCATAAATATTTAATAGCATTTAATTAAAAGCAGTATTGAAAATACGATGAGTTTCTTTGTTTGCTTGTTTTCCTTTTACCACTTCTGAATTTGAGGAAGCAAATCATCCCAGCAAACTTAGGCAGTCAGCAAAAAAGAAAAACATAATGAATGTTAGAGAAAAGTAAAGATTAAATTATTCTAAGACTGAAAATGAGCTGCATTTCCACTCACTCAAAATACCTTTCAAGGTTTTTTCCAAGAAAGGGATTGATCAGGAAAAATACAGAATATCTGAAGAATAATTTTAAGAATAGTTTCAATTAACTAATACTCTTTCCTGATAGCATGATGACACTTTAATGGTTAAGTAAAACAAGACATCTGCACTGGTCACAGTTGGTCAGAATTCAGAAGAACTGGTCACAATTTCTGTGAGGAAAGCAAGTTTTATCAATCCAAATGTGACCAGTATGTTGGAAAAGTTGTGCTGCTTTTAAAGAGGGGTGAGTTCACATGTTCATAGACTGACTCTAACATTTAGGAAATTTCAATTCTGGGAACTGTTCCTTCTTTTATAAAAAGCTATTTAATGCTTCAATTTCAAATACAGTATAAAATCCGAAGGGAAAACTAAGGAATTCATCTTTTAAAGGACCTAAAGTAGAGTTTTGCAAAACCTCAAAATAAAAAATAAATACTTGAATGAGGGAACCTTAGAAAATGACAATGTTTATCATAAAATGTTCCCTTTTGTTTAAAAGAGAAAACGCTCTATACTGGATTTTTTTTTAAATTAAAAAAAGTAATAGAAGAGAAAATGCTCAAGTTTCTGGTTGATTTTAATTATTCTCTGAGAATAGAAAGACAACTTAAAGAGGTAAGAGTTAGGATTTATCACTTCTGGTGCCAGCTTTTTTCATAAAGGCAGAAAAACAAATATACACAAGAGTGTGTTTGTGGAGAAAGGACCAGCATCGCATGTCCTAGTTAGTGTAAGGAAAACCATCATAAGAAACCCAGGGAACAGGTGCCTAACAATACAAAGGACAGATACCATATTCCAGGACACAGTGCAACCAAAATCAAAGACCTTTAATGATGCCACATCCCTAATAGGTAGAATACATGGGTCCAGGAACCATGGGTGGAAGCAGAAAGGTCCCTGCTTAACATCTGTTGAGGGCTGAATTGTGTCCTCCAAAAAGATACGACAAACGTCCTAACCCCTGGTAGCTACAAATGTGACCTAAGTTTTATATAGGGTCTTTGCAGAGCCATCAACTTAAAATGAGGTCATACTGGATTAGGGTGGGCCCAAATCCAATGACTCGTGTTCTCCTAAGAAGAGGGAAATCTGGACAGAGATACAGAGACAGACCCACAGAGGGAGGAAGGTCGTGTGAAGACAGAAGCAGAGACTGTAATTACTCTGTCACAAGCCAAGGAATGCCGAGGACGGCTGGCAACCGCCAGAAGCTAGAAGATAAGGAAGGATTCCTCCTTAGAGCCTTCCAAGGGAGCATGGCCTTTGGGCATCTTGATCTCAGATTTCTAGCCTCTGGAAGGATGATAGACAAATTTCTGTTGTTTTGAGCTACCCAGTTTGTGGTACTTCATTATGGCAGCTCTAAGAAACTAATATGACATCAGTCCCAGTGCCTCACTTGGGGATGTGTGCTTCCCATCCCTGAAACTCTGGCTCCATGGGTTTAAAATGTCCTGATCACCAAAGAGGCACACTTTCCCTAGGAGACAAGGCAGGGGTCCCACTGAATGTAAACTATGGTTGCCACCAGGGCATTGAGGGCTCCTTGTGCCAAGGCACCCAGGAAGAGCAATCACCATCTTGGCAAGGCTAGTGGACCCTGATCATGGTAAGGAAGTAGGGCTATTGTTACATAATGAGGGCAGGAAGGAACGTGTTTGGCACCCGGTGAATCCACTCAGGTCCCTCTTGGTACTTCCCTTGTCCAGATTTGATGGTAAATGGACAAATGCAGCAACCCTGTCCTGAGAAGGGCAGAATGAACAGGGGGATTAGGCCCCTCGGGGATATAGGTCTTAGTCATGCCACTGAGACCGGAAGGTTCAGGCTGAGAGCAAGGCTGATTTACAACAAATACAGAAGAGGGAAGATGAGCATCTGTTGCAGCCCCAAACCAGCTATAGCAGCAGGGGCTATGGCTTGTGCCCTTACCATGCTTCTTCTAGATTTTCTCCCCAGGAAGGGAGCCCATCAGAGTCACGAAGGAGACGCTTCTAGTCTTGACTCGAATGGATCTAAGGGTACAAGGTGTGGATCATGGCAGGTTGCCCACTTGGATCTCCTTCCAGAAAGGATGGGCTTATTGCCTAGCTGTTGGGATTCCTAGAAGATATCCCTCAGCTGTCTGCTCTTTAGGGCATCTTCAGTCTTTGCTGAAGAAAACTGTCCCACCCAAATCAAATCTCCTAGGGGCAGCCTGCATCCTAATGACCTAACAATGCAGAAGTGAAAACACCCAGCTTCCTTGCCCTGGCTCCCCCAAATCTAGAAGTGTCAAGCCTTTGTGAAATGGATTATCTAATTAAGCAAAGATTAACTGGATAATTGCACAGTGTTTCATAATCCACATTGACCTGTGCTTTCTCACTCCCGTGGACCTTAGAGTCACCTGCAAAACTTCTAAAATATACTGGTATCTGGACCCTATGTCCCAGAGATTCTGACTTAATCAGTTTGGTGTGGGACCAAGCATGGGTATTTTCTAAGACCTCCCCAAGGTGATTAATGTGTAGCCAGTATTGAGAACCACTAAGAGACAGCATGAAAACAAGCCCATGGGGAGTGGGTGGAGGAAGTGACCTTGAATATCTATCCTCCTTACTCCCATTTTCACACAGTTTATAGTCACTTGCTTTATCTCACCAAGGGCTTGGGGATCCCAACAGGGTTAATTCCCTGATCTGTAGGAAGTACTTACAGAAGACCGCTTTTGTCTGATCTTCACCTTCTAGCATTTTGGTTATGCTCTGTGCTGACTTTCCTGTCTGGCTGCTTCTGTGATCTTTACCTTGTCAAACTGTACTTGTTCTGTTTGCCTAGATTCCTGTTCTTCTGTAGGTCTGGCCTTCAGTGACACATGTTCCCTAAAGTGTATCCTACTTGCCTCTGGCACTGGGATTCCTGATCTCACAACTGGCGCCATCTCTGTAGGGTGCCCCCTCAGTTCCTGTGCCCTTCTATGCGGAAGGGTCCATTCAGGCAAGAAAAATGGGAAGAAAGCAGTACATTTGCTTCCTGTTCCAAGTACATGATGTAACAGACAACTTTATAAGGGCTGACATAAATAGTTTTCCCAGGAGCCTTTCAAATTCATCTCATTTTTCTATTTTTTTTAAATATTTGCCAGCAAAGACCCATGTACATATGTACACCTAAAACTAAAACCCTTTGAGTAAACGTTCATCTCCGGAATAGACACCATTTGGAGTCTCTTCATTTACCACCACGTTCGATTACCAGATGGTTATCTCTACTCAAGCTAGGGCTGACTTTCCTGGGCTTCTCTCATTCTGATGAATAGTAAGAGTGAGTAATAATGAATCCTCATGGGAGTCTGATGAGTGCAGAGGAACTTCCGCAACCCTCTAAGGAAGCAGCCTTATCACTGCCACCATGCTAATGAGACAAGCTGTTTCCCAGTCTTCTTTCCCTCTCTGTGACCTCAACTGCAGAAGTCTTTCCACTCTGGCTTTCTCACAATTTATTGCTGTGTGAATATTAAAAACTAATGTTAGCGACAGTTTTTCTTTACATTTTGTAAAGCGATATTGTATTCACTAAAATAATATATAGTTAGGGGGTTTTTTAAAAATTAGCTTTAGCCACAATTATAAAATAAGGTTACTTGGAAAATACCCTCCCTTTTCCTATGAACATTTGCTGCCGAGTATGAATATTCAGCTATTTATGGCTGATGTGTCACAAATGTAATAATTTTTTTGAAAAGATGCAAAATGCCATCTGTCATCTCAGTCATGATTTCAAAGACAGAATTTTTAAAAAGGGGAATAAAGGAGAGGAAGTGAAGAATCTTTAATAACTGTAAATTCTGGTTAAACCCTATAAAAGTTAACATTCCAGATCAGCACCCTTCTCTGTCTTCTAAAACTATCTATCTGTGTAATGGCTTTTAACATATTTTAGGCTAACTGTTCTCCTAACATAGCTCCAAAGGTCTATTTTTGCTGTTTCCTCTTTTTTTTTCGTTCCTTTACAGAATCTTGTATTACCTTTCTTTTCCAAAGAAAAATGAAAATAACTTCTAATAACTCCTAAGATCTTCTCTGCACCTGACATTTTCCTCTGCTGAAATGTATTCTTACCAAGTATCTGTTTGAGGTAGTCATTGTTTTCAAACCTTGGCAATTCAAGGAAGGGAAATCTATCTTAGAATTACAATAATATGCATATGGTACAAGAATTTTCACTTGGCAGTGGATTTTGATTTCATATGCCTGTCTGTTCTTCAGTTACAGAGATTGATTTTATTCCTCTACTCTTCTCATTTTTTTATTAGAATATAAAAATTCCACAGCAAAACCATTGCAGTTCTTGAAAACTCCACAGAAGAAGGTATGAAATGCTCTGTGGAACTGCTCAGAGAAATTGATATAATCTTGTGGCCACAGCATGAGTTAAAAAAAGATATCACAGACCAGAAGAAACTACACTAGAATAATCTGGACTTCTGATCAGTTTGAGGCTGCATTTGTGACCCCAGAAATAAAAAAATCCAGGACCTTCCCTTGGAAACCAGTTCACAAGAATCTTCCTACTCATGTTAAACTCAATTTCTTCTATTGCATTAAAACTCATTGTTCATTTGTCAAAACAAAATTTTTTTTATTTACAAAAGGAATCTATTTTTACTAACCAAAATCACATAATGCAGAAAAACTCAAAGAATAAAAAAATCAACATCAATTTAATCACCCAATGATACTGAAAACACTCTATGTACATTAAGTATGTTTAAGATAATGGATTACATTATCTATAATATAAATTCTTTTTTGTAACCTGCATGTGTATATTGCCAAATTTTTTCTATCTCATAAAATATCTTTAGCCATATAATTTTAATGACTCTCCCATAATTTATTTAAGCCAAATTAATTTATCTTTACTATTTCAACCACTCAGGTCTTGTTTCCCCGTTGTAAATACTTAAAGTCCTACTTAATAAACATTTAAACCTTATCTTTTTTTTTTAAAGATTTTATTTATTTATTTGACAGAGAGAGATAGAGAGCGAACACAAGCAGGGGGAGCAGTAGAGGGAGAGGGAGAAGCAGGCTTCCCGCTGAGCAAGGAGCCTGATGTGGGGCTCGATTCCAGGACCCTGGGATCATGACCTGAGCTGAAGGCAGATGCTTAACCATCTGAGCCATCCAGGCGCCCCTTAAACCTTATCTTATTGTTTCCTTAATAAACATTCCCAGAAGTAAATATATTACCTAGGTACTATGAAGGAATTTTTGAATTAATGGAAAAAAATCCCCACGATGGTAACAATTACATGTATTTTAAAAAATCAATAGAGGGGCGCCCGGGTGGCTCAGTCGTTAAGCGTCAGCCTTCGGCTCAGGTCATGATCCCAGGGTCCTGGGATCGAGCCCCACATTGGGCTCCCTGCTCGGCGGGAAGCCTGCTTCTCCCTCTCCCACTCCCCCTGCTTGTGTTCCCTCTCTCGCTGTGTCTCTCTCTGTCAAATAAATAAATAAAATCTTTAAAAAAAAAATCAATAGAGATAAAATAATTTAAGTACACGTATAAAAAGGAAAGCAGTTTACCTTGCACAAAAAGTACGGGGTGAATTTTAAACCCTCCTCCATTTTTCAAACGTTGAGGCAGTTGTTCAAAATGATAACTATCAATGTAGAAGTAAACTTTCAGAGCCTGCCGGCTCCCCTCCGCTTGATAAGTAAGAGGAACATCTAAAATGACATTTAATGTTACATTATTTCCAAAAATCAGGATATGTTATAAAGTATATTTGTTAACTTTTTAAAAAATCTTGAAAATCACTAGAAACTAATATATTAAAAGTACCCATGTATGTCAAGTTCAGGTTAGGCAAACTTGCTATTCAGTGAAAGAGTATTAAATCAGAATCTTATTAGCTAAAGCAACAGATTTATTACCGTACCGTATATAAAATTCTACAATAGGAAACTTTGTTATACTTTGACATGCCATATGTCTCACTTAACTAAATGAGAAGTTTAGTTACACATGGTTTGGAATCAGAATCTCCCAGGGCATCTGCCTCGTTCATATTTTAGTCAAAATGAGTCCTTGGGGTACAATTCCTAAGTAGTGTACAAGAAATTGGGTACATAGCAACCATTATCAAAATTAGCATGGGTTTTGCAAGTTCCATTCTCTGAGCATGAGATCAAAAGTGTATTACCTCTGTTGAGGCCCTATAGTCGTTAGAAATTATCTGTCCAAATTCTTTGTTTTCACAAAGATCCTGAATGTAATTACTCAAAAACAAAAAATTTTAAAAAACCCAAACCCCCAAAAACAACCAACCTGAAAAGCTACAATGTTGTAGGAGTATTTCACAGTGCTATCATAAATCCTTTTCATTTTATGTCACTTATCCATGACAAATAATTTCCAGTTCATTAAAAAAGCTAGAATAGTCATATTAACCAATTAAAAATTAAGGCAAAAATATAGTAGACATTTAATACATGTTCTTGACTCAATATTTGTTAGTTCTAACCTGCTTCTTAAATAAAATTGTTTGTAAAAGCAGAGTTCAAGGTTAAATACCATTAATGAACAGAGATTCCAGGTTTCTTATTAAATATATCTAATTATGCATATCAATAGCAGAGGTATTGTATTAACATCTACAAGTCTCTTTTATGTCATATAATAATGCTTATTTTATTTTTGTTTCTATATTTTTAAGGGAGGTATAAAGGATTTTGGCTTAGGAAAGAGAATACATTTCTCAATTGAAGAGTTGGAAATTAACTGGATTTTAATGACTGGGAAAATTCTTTTTTCCCTGGCTCTATAATAAAGAAAAAGGATGCCTGGACACTAAAGAAAATCCCTATGTGTATATACTAAGTATTTGTATATTTGAGTTCCCTTTTTCATGCAATATCTTTCATTTATATTTCAATTTTTAAAATTCCGTTCCTTTATCTTTTGGCACCAAGGTGGCCAATCTCTGTTATCAAATGGATAATGTTTTTGAAAGGAAAATAATAATGCAGCAGTTGGAGTTCTGTATTATAGGACTAACAAAGAACAAATAAAAATGCTCTACCAGGACCTAAGAAACTGAAAATGACCGAACATTATCAAGCATATTAAATTTCAAATGAAGTTAAAACTAAGAGTGAAAGAATGAAGACTTTCAAAGTAATTGGTATACCTATAAAAGTGCATAATAATGTAGAGCTGAAAATTGCTGCCTTTTACTTATGGAAATTCATCTGCTATGAAAAACTTGATGATTAGGACTATGTAATGATTTAAGGCTTCAAAAACATTATTGCACAAGGAAAAGGTCTCTGGTTCCACCCTACAGAGAGATTCATTCTAGAAAGGAGTTTCAACAGCGGCATCCCACCCCTGTAAGCAGGGCTCTCCATCACTGAATAGGCCCATGAGTTTGAAAATAAGTCTCTAGGAAGTTGTTAGTTCCCTTTGCCTAAATTGCTCTTCCTTGACTCTCTGCAGGGTTGGGTCTTGCTGGTCTTTTGGATTTCAGCTTAAAAGCTACTTCTGCTGAGAGCCCTTCCCTGTTGACCACTTAAAAGGCCACCTTATCCTCATTCATTATGCATTGCTTATTTCCTGCAGAGGATTTATCATGAGCCTAATCATCTTTGTCATTGATTCCTTATTTGTTTTCTCCCAAGTAGGTTGTGAGCTACATGAAGACAGGGATATGTCTGTCCTATTCACCATGGCATCCACAGTTCCAGGCGCAGTGCCTGGCCCATTTGGAAAGAGTGGAAGCTCAAAAATATTCATTCCCCTAATCATTATAGTAAAATTACCTGCATCACCATAAAAGGGTGGGAAGATCAGCAATCATTATATTATTCTCCAAAAACATGAAGATTTTCCATAAAATATATTTAGTTTTATACAACCTAATCATTTAGCTCACTTACTGCTCCTTCACTAATTACATAATATGGCATAGAAAGGATCTGGTACTTTCCCTATACTGTAGGTGGGTACCTTGCCACTTTGTGTCTCCCACTAGTTTCTAAGTTGCAACAACAGGGTCTTTATTTAGTCACTACTATATCTCCAGAACTTAGTTCAGCATTTAGTATGGTGTATATACGTAATAATTATTTCTTCAAAGAAAATAAAATGTCTTCAATCCAGATATTTGAGTTCTACTTGCCTGGCATGCCATATTTCTTCCAAATCTCATTATTCTTTAATGCAAAAAATATGATGATGAGAAATGTTAAATACAGCTTTTTAAAAATAATACAGAGTAATAAAGTGAGGAGGATGGATTCAAGTATTTACTGAATACCACCATGAGCCTCACATAATGCTAGAGACTTTCAGATACATTATCTTTTTAAGCCCCATGAGTCAGGGAAAGCTAGTACCCTCATGTTTGTGGATAAGAGGGGTGCAGGGTTGGAACTCAAGTTTCTTATCTTCAAAACCAGTGTTCTCTTTCTATCTTCATGCTTCCTCCCCTCTGTACTCATACTGGGTCCTTCCCTCAAAGACATGCAGCCAAAGGAGTCTTCACTACAGTGATGCAAATGAATTTGTCAATCTGACGCCTCTTCTTCTAAGCTTACAGAAAGATCAAATCACATGCAATTAATAATAAAGCTCTAGTTTCCTTCCACCACTTCAACAGGATGTGATGAGACTTGGGTATTGAAAAATTCTCTTCTTTCCTGAATCAACTTAAAAGGATAACTATACTCCTGTCATCACTGTTAGTAACTTGCTTGGAATATCTGATAGTGTAGCATTGCAAGTGACCTTTCACTAGGGATCTGTTTTCACAGAAGTTAAGGTTAACCTTTGGGGAAATACTTAAAAATATATACGAATTTTTATGTTCGTCACAGATATATGCGCATTTACATATTAATATTACTTACATGGTCTTAATTATTTAATCTTTAATATTTATTATATTTTTCAACGTGCTGAAATTAAATCTCTCATGGTAGCTACGCAATAAGTATTTTATTGAGCTTATAACATGGACCCCTTGCTTGCTTGTTCAACAGACCACTCACCAGTAATGTCATATTTGAACAATGGAAAACAGTACTCCTGTGAGCTTACGGCTCCTCAAGCAAAATTTAAAAGGAAAAAACAGGTTATATTGTGAAAACAGAATTTCTCTGCCTTTGGCAAAATCATGCCTACATTATTAAAGTAAATGAAAATATGTTCTATTTTATACATGCCCACAGAAGACCATACAACTTACTCAAATAATAATATCCTTATCAATTAATCCCCTTTACCAAGTTCTCCCTTGAATATAACCTAAATCCTTAACACTGTAATTCATGTTCTCATTCTCTCTCATTTGTCAGTGAAGATGAAACTTTAATAAAATTCTGTTCTCTCTACCTTCATAATTTAATACATACAGAATCAACTTTTACCATCCCCACAGCTACCCTCAAGGTCAAGTCGCCGTCATCTTTCAACCTGGGCCACTGAAGTAGCTTCCTAACTGGTCGTTCTGCTTCTGTCCTTGAGCCCAACAATGCTCTATTCAACACAGCAGTCAGAGGTAGCCTTCAATATGTAAGCCAGATCATGTCGTTCCTCTGCTCCATGGCTTAATTAGAAAGGCAAAGTTCTTTCAATGGTCTGGCTGCCTCTCTGTTCTCATCCCCTGCTCTTTCACCTCACCCATGCTGCCCCAGTCACACATGCCTCCTTGCTATCCTGAGAGCATGCTACACCTGTTCCCACCTCAGAGTCTGGAACACCCCTCTTCCAAATACCTCTCCACCCCTTTAGGTCTTTGCTCTCCTTTTTGGTAAGGCTTTCCTAGCTTGTTAAATATTTGCAACCTCTCACCTGCCCCTGCATTGTTATCCTTTGTTCTCTTCTATTTCCTCTCATACATTCATATTATTGTCTTCTAGTTTATGATCAAATTAAGTTATTTATGTTGCTTATTATTAATCTCTCCCCACTTGAATATCAGCTCCAAGAGGGATATGTTTGCTTAGTACTCTCCTGTATCCAACACCTAGAATAGTGCTTGGCCATAAGTAGGCATTTAAGAAATTTTGATGAATGAATGTATGCTTATCATTCTTAAATCACATTAAATGATTGTTTAATGATTTAAATGAGTATTTATTGGGTTCCTACTTATCATTCTATACATTAGGAATATGAAAATAAATAAGAACCTTTCCCAGCCCTGAAGAAGCTCACATCTTCTACCTTATGTAATACATAGGACCCTCACACTTCCAAAAAAAAACAAGAAACAGAAAAATAACAAACTGCTAAAGATTTCTTGGGTTGATAGATACATTTTAAACCTATTCATGATAATGTTGAAATGGTAGATAAATGATAACTCGCAGCAAAGATATAGAGATTAAAGCCTAGGTATTTCTATTTCTCTGAATGTATGCTTCTAAAATATTCCATTTGTTAGGCTTAACGATGGCAAAAGGCAAAATTGAAGGGTTACTTTTCAGTCCTTCAATTCCATTCAAAAAGTAACTTCTTTGCAACATTAGTTACAACTATGTTCTGTTGAAATTCTCTCCTTTATTCTTAACACTGTTTTTTCCTCCTATTTTTGTAACCATAAAACCATTTTTCCTACTGACTGTATACACTTAATTGATATTTATTCATTCATTTCCTTGAAAAAAAAAAATACTGCCTTTTTCATTACAGACACTCTCTTGGGTGCTGGAGATATGACAGCAAACAAGACAGGAAAGATTTTGCCATCTTGGAAACAGAACAGGATGAATAAATGAATCAAGACACTTAATATAATTATATTTATACACATTAAAATTTGACACTCAGATGTAATGATTGTCAATTTCCATTGTTAAGCTAGGGAAAATGGAGAATATATGTTTACACCTTCTGAATTATAAATTTTATCCATTATTGCCAAATGAAATAATTATGTCTTTCTTGATTGGTTTACATCTGAATTTTACACAATGTGAACATAACTTAGGTTTCCTCTCTTTCTTCTTGGCCCTAAATACTTGTATTCATTGCCTGCTAATACATTCTCTACAGGATCAACTGAAATAAGAAAGGAAAACTCAATTCAGTCAGTTTTGCTATATAATATTTATATATTTGCATAAAATCTTGAAGGCCATTGAGTTTATCCACTATAGCCAGAAATATTAGGGCAGTCCTTTTATTAAAAAAAATTGACATGAAAAAAGCAGCAGAAAGGACAAATATTCTATGGTCCCACTTACGCAAAGTACTCTAGGCACCTGCATAAAGACAGAAGGTAGAATAGAGGTTACTATGGACTGGAGGAGGAAGAATGGGGAGTTATTGTGTAATGAGAATGCAGTTTCTGTTAAGTAGGATGAAAAAGTTTTGAAGATGGGTGGTGGAAATGGTTGTACAACATTGTGAAGGTACTTAATGCCACTGAATTGTACATTGAAAACTGGTTAAATGCTAAACTTTATCATTTATATATTTTATCACAGTAACAGGGAAAAAAAAAGAAAATCTTGACTAGAACAAAATTTTGATGCACACACTCAAGAAAAGTTTTGGAGGCCAAACTAATAGATGAAAATAAAAGCTTAGAATTATCTATAGATTTAAATTATATATATTTTCTATCACTTCCACAGTTGGTTATTATTATTTTCCCCTAAATATAATATTTTATATAAAACAATTTGAACTATATATCAAATATATTAACATCAAAGTTAGGCCATATGTTGTTTGATGCCAAAAAAATTCTATGAAACACCTATGAACCATTTAACTACTTACTTGCAACCAGTGGTTCCTCTTCTGATGGTTTAAAGTAAAAAGAAACTTTTTCCAAATCAAATAGTGCAACGAGTGTATCTTCTAGCATGGCTTGTTCATCTGTCTAAAAGGAAAGGAAACAATACATGATATGATAGAATTGTATAGGATAGACTATAACATAACATCACATCGCCAGACCTTAAGCAGCTTCACTTGTGTTTTATTTACATGCAAACCAAATTACCAACACTTATCTAAGAATTTACTGCCTAAAATGAAATTAACAAATCCCTCAAAGTTACAAGTCTCTTTTATAGTTTTAGATTTTTCTTTTTCTAGATTATCTAAATGGTTCTACACAACTTTTCAGTCTATTTTGTAGCTAGATTCAAACCATATTGATTTTTTTAAATTTTATTATGTTATGTTAATCACCATACATTACATCATTACTTTTTGATGTAGTGTTCCATGATTCACTGTTTGCGTATAACACCCAGTGCTCCATGCAATAAGTGCTCTCCTTAATACCCATCACCAGGCTAACCCATCCCCCCACCCTCCTCCCCTCTAGAACCCTCAGTTTGTTTCTCAGAGTCCATCGTCTCTCACGGTTCGTCTCCCTCTCAGATTTCCCCCCCTTCATTTCTCCCTTCCTACTATCTTTTTTTTTTTTTTTAACATATAATGTATTATTTGTTTCAGAGGTACAGGTCTATGATTCATCAGTTTTACACAATTCACAGTGCCCACCATAGCACATACCCTCCCCAATGTCCATCACCCAGCCATCCCATCCCTCCTACCCCCCCCACTCCAGCAACCCTCAGTTTGTTTCCTGAGATTAAGAATTCCTCATAATGATTTTTAACATTTACAAAAAAATGTGTATACAATAAGCATCTATCTGCCTCTAAACTTCTATAATCTTAAAAATGTAACAGCTAAAAGGCAAGAATATCATTTTATTGAAAAGCTACAGTACATAGTTGCCATCCTGTTTATAATAATAAAAGCAATTTGCATGTATGCAATGATTTTTCTTCCAAAGATCTTGGGGACAAGAATCATTTTTATCTTACTTGCCTTTATAGGGCCTTAATCTAAAATCCTGTGACTATGCAATCTGATTTGTTTTAATCACTCCTTTCATTCTAACAGCATATTATTTTACAGCTGAGGCAAGTAAGGCCCAGACGTGGTAACAAGTTCAGTGCATGTCTCAGCAATATTATCTTTCTAGTACTACCTTCTGGCCTTCCTATTAGCAGTTTTGTGCATGAAGAAAGAATTATTAGCCTTATCATACACAGCTTATCTTTTAAATGTAACATTTGTTTCCTTAAGAATATCAATGATCCTTTTAAATAGTGATTTTAACATGCTTTAACATACATTTTTTTAAAGTGGGCTCCAACCCCAGTGTGGAGTCCAACCCAGGGCTTGGACATATAACCCTGACATCAAGACCTGAGCTGAGATCAAAAGTTGGATGCTTAACTGACTGAGCCACCCAGGCGCCCCACTTTATATACATTTTTAAAAGTTGCCATAAGCTTATAGCCCTATTTTTTGGGCCACATGAACAGAGGGTGAAGGAGATAGTAAAGAATGTCTGTTGTGTGAAAAAGAATCACCAAGGCAACCCCAGATCCCAAAGATCTATAGCATGGAAACCAAAAAATTAAGACAATCATCACCTTTGCACCCTGGTTTGGTACTTAATGCAGTATATGGTACACAGTAAGTGCTGGAAAAATGTTTAGTGAACTGTTATTTTTTAAAGTCCATTGAAGTAAGCAAGAGTATATGCCATGAACCTGGAATAGGAAGGACAGGACTGAAGAATCAGTATCTTCCCAATTAAGAAGAATACATACAAAGAAGAGATGTCCCAAACAGGTGGGCCTCTGGTTGCTATAGTGCAAGCCATGACCCTTCAGCAGATGTGGCTAAAGTGATACCCAGGTGACTACGGATTGTGCTCAGATCAGGAACACACACACTCCCGGCTCCTGCAGCTCCCAGAGAACCTTCCACACTTTTTATGCACTTGTTACCAGAGGCAGACAAAATATGGGTTTCTTTGGGTTTTTTTTAAAGCAACTTTGGATTTTTTATCAAATCTTTAAATGAAGTTAAGGGTTTCAAAAGACTAAGAAAAAAACAGTTTCTTGAGATGTAATTCACATACTATAAAATTCACCATTTAAAGTGTATAGCGTAGGTGTTTTTAGTATATTCACAGAGTTGTGCAACTAACACCATAATCTAATTTTACTATATTTGCACCACCCTAAAAGGAACTCCATACCACTAGTATTCATGCCCCACGTCCTCTTCCCCAGTCCTGGGCCCCAGGCAACCGTTAGTCTACTTTCAGTCTCTGAAATTTGTTTATTTCACATATAACATAATAATGGACCCAGATAATACGTGGTCTTTTGCAACTGGCTTACTTCACTCAGCATAATGTTTTCAAGGTCCGTCCATGTTGTAGCATGTGTCAGCATTCCATTCTTCTTTTATTGCTGAATAATATTCTATGGTATGTCTGTACCACAACTCATTTATCCAATTAGCAACTCATGGACATTTGGGCTGTTTCTACTTTTAAGCTATTATGAATAATATTGCAAAGAATATCTGTGTACAAGTTTTTGTGCGAAAGCTTTCATTTCTCTTGGATATTACATAGTAGTAGTAGTTTAATCAAGTGCTGGGACTTTTACTTTAAATTTAATTTTGTTTGAAATCCCAAGGAATGGGAGAAAATATTTGTAGTTTATATATCTGATAAGTGACTTATATCCAGACTCTAGAAGGAATTCTTAAAACTTAAAACAATAAAAAGGCAATTCAATTAAAAAGTACACAAAGGATTTGAATAGGTGTTTCTCCAAAGAAGATGTAAAATGGCCAAAAAGCCCATGAAAACATGATCAACATCATTAGCCACTGGGGAAATGTAACTCAAACCTGCAGGGAGATACTGTGACACCTGTGAGGTGGATAGCTATAAGCCAATAGATGACCATAAGTGTTGGTAAGGAGAAACTGTAACCCTCATACATTGCTGGTGGGAATATAAAACAGTACAGCCAATTTTAAAAATTTCATATATATATTTTTTTAATTTGAGTATAGTTGACACACAATGTTACATTAGTTTCAGGTGTACAACATAGTGATTCAACTTCTCTATATGTTATGCTATGCTCGCCGCAAGTGTAGCTACCATCTGTCACCATACAACGCTGTTACAATACCATTAACTATATTCCCTATGCTGTGCTTTTTTTTATTTTTCCTCATGCTGTGCTTTTATTCCCATGACTTATTCATTCCACAACTGGAAGTCTGCATCTCCCACTCCCCTTTATCCATTTTGCCCATCCTTCCCTTTGGCAACTGTCAGTTTGTTGTGGTATTTATAGGTCTGATTCTGTCTTTTGTTTGTTTACTCATTTGTTTTGTTCTTTAGATTCCACATGTAAGTGAAATCATATGGTATTTGTCTTTCTCAGTCTGACTTATTTCACCTAACATTATACCCTCTAGGTCCATCCATGTTGTCACAAATGGCAAGATCTCATCTTTTTTATGGCTGAGTAATATTCCTCTGTGTGTGTGTGTGTGTGTGTGTGTGTGTGTACAGCGTGTGTGTGTGTATTGTACATCATATATCCATTTGTCTATTGATGGACACTGAAGTCAGTGTAGCCATTCTGGAAAATAGTATGGCACTTCTTCAAAATGTTAAACATAGAATTTCCATATTACCCAGAAATTCTACTACTAGTAGATTAAACAATGGCAGTTTTAAAGTAGGAGTAGAATAGGAATGAAGCCTCATTCATTCACTCATTCAACAGACACTTCATGCTACCATGTGTTAGGAAGTGGCCTTCCTATCTTGCGTAATTTCTATTTGATAAGAAATGATTAATTAATATTTTTTAAATTTTAAAGCATTTCCAAAAGTGCCTTATTTCAAAATTTTCATTAGTTAAACCTGTGTAGTTTTACTGGCAACCAAGTAAGAAACTGATCACTAACATGGAGTGCGTAGAGTCTTTTCAAAAGCCTCTCTTTCTCTGAAGTACACTGAGGTAGACTTCCTTACCTTTCATTCCAGAATCTTTTATGACTGTGCAATTCTGCAATTACCTCCCTATCCTCATTATCATTGCAGAAAAGCACTTTGATATATAAAGTCACATACATCTGTTTAAAAACTCAACTGTTACTTGGTAGCCACATATTCTGTGTGTAATTTAATGGGTGACACAGCATCTCATGTTTAAAATCACGATTCTATTTAATGAGCTCCTGAAGTGTATATATAAAGAGTGAACATATTTGCCTTAAACATCATGACAACTATCAGAACCACAAAAAGGATATGTTAAAAAACCACTTTTATTTGTCAAATATTTTGAGATACTTTCCTCATAGGCACTGTGGGAAATGGATGCATAAATATGGAATATTCTTAGATTTAACAGGACAAACATGCATACAAAGAAAGGAAATAAAATCATTGAACATACACAAATTTTAAACAGACTGTCAGACAGTATGGCATGCAAGTTGTCAGATATTGTCTATCAAGCATTCTCCCAACATCAACCTCAGTGGGAGCTTGGGTTTCATGGCAGGCTGTTTCTTCTGGACTGGAAATAAGGAACCACAGCAGAAAGACCCTCTTCCCTCTGATGATCTTTCTCAGTGCTTAGGGATACAGGAATTAGTAACAGATGGAGGCTTTCTCAGCTTGTAGCAGCCAGAGAGCAAATAAAAATCAGGAAAGAAGGAATACCTTCTATCTACCTACCCAAATCATATTTGCCCCTGGTAAAATGCATTCTTTTCAAGTAGCTGACTGCTGACACATAATGAATAACCACTTCTTATTTGGGAGCATGTTACAACGTATGTTCCAGTGGGAGGCATTGTGATTCCTTACCAGGTTTGGCGACAGGAGTGACTGGAAGTGAAAAAGAACACCTGCATTCGCTATCTGGTCCAGCCACCTTCTGCTGGCTTCTCCCGTGTCCATCTCATTGTCTTTGCTGTTGTCAAACATCTGGTTTAAGGCTGCCATGAGCTGCTCGGAGAAGGCACACACGGTGGCCACAAGACTTTGGCAGAAAACCATGTCTCTTCGGAGTTGTGTCTCACTGTCTGTAAGCCAGGAGGACATAAAGACAGTTTTGGAAAAATGTCACAGGTAAAGAAAACCAATTAATTAAGCGTATATAGCTGGTGTTATTTCATCCTTTCACCAAACTCAAACCATGTGAAAAATGTGAATTTGAGCTCTACTAATGAGCACAAACACTTTAGCACATATGCTTTTGAGAAAACATTAAACACCAGAAAAATGTAAAAAAAAAAATTAAGTTTTTCTTAATTGTGACTTTATCTTGCAATCATTAAATTGTTTTATAAAACCCGAGGGAAAAAAATAAGGCTTGGTTATTTTTTGATGGAACACACTTTGTGTTTGTTGCATGATACTACCTAAGGGAAAATCAAAGTCCAATTTTTCAGTTTGTGTTGGCAATGAAATACATTATTAATACTAATTATTTTTATTTTTTTATTTTTATTTTTTTTAAAGATTTTATTTATTTGAGAGGGACAGCGAGGGGGAGGAGAGAGAGAGAGCATGAGCAGGGGGAGGGGGCAGTGGCAGAGGGAGAAGCAGACTCCCTGCTGAGCAGGGAGCCCGATGCGGGACTCGATCCCAGGACCCCGAGATCATGACCTGGGCTGAAGGCAGACGCTTAACTGACTGAGCCACCCAGGCGCCCCAATACTAATTTTTTTAAATGACCTAATAAACTTACTCAAATATTAAGGTGAAATGCACATGGGGAAAGAGTATTGATGTCTGATTGTAACAATAAGCAAATCTGGATCTCTTGGATTTACCTATTAAACTTCATGAGTTATAAACATGTCCAGTTTATAAATTATTGTATTTCTTCGAAATAAGGAATGTGTTTACAGTTTTAACATACATTGATTTTCACCAGGATTCTTATTCTGTAGTTGGCTGGATTTTTGATTGACCCATATTGAAGCTATATTTACCTGTGAATGGCCACTCCTGGGCCACAGTTTTTTCAAGTGGAAAGAAGCTTGCCTCTGGGAACCTGATCACAGAGATTCACCTCTTTGCATTTTTGGATATTTACAAACTCCATAAACTATATAAATGCCAAGCCATACATTCTGTACATTGAGAAATCACTTGTACTATATGAACAACAAAAGCAAAAATACTCATATTTTCAGAAGTGTATTGAATATTTCAAGGGCTCAAAATTTTCTGAAATGAAGAAGCACTGTCAATATTAGTGCATAACACAGACATAAATGTTGCCATGAGTTCTTGCTTTATCGATAAAAAGGCATAATTTTTAAGTTGTTTACCAAGAACAATGAACATATGTTTTTAATAACCATCAAAGGCATGTGAACACATAATGTAATTGCTGTGTGTTACCTCGTTTCACTGTTAGTAAAAGCTACTCTTGAAAATTTTATTAGAAAAAGGATTAAATATTCAAAATATTTAATTTTATAATGAAATTTCATAATGAAAATATAACATAATTTTATTATGTTGATCTATACGAACTTGTTGCTTTACTTGGTCAAAATGGTCGAATATGGCAATTCCATATGGTTCAACTTATTAATTTAATCAATTACATGTGTTAGACATTTCCCTTAAGTAATTATATACCATGTGCTTCATTCAAATAGATAGAAAAGAGTGTTTTATAAGTAACTGTAAAATAGCTCAAGTAGGAAAAAACTTTATCCAATTCTTGATTAAGAAAAAAGCAAAACACCTATCCTGTTGTTGTACACAATTTCTAACAAAGTGTAGACATTCAATAACTATTTACTGAATTAATAAATGAAAATAATGAACCAGTAGAGCAACTAACAAACAAATTAAGTGAAATGAAAATGTATGAGCTCATTCTCTGATTTCTTGAAATGTCTGGATTTAGTTTGACCTAAAAGGGTAATTCACATAGCTTGTTAGCCCAAATGTGTAGCTGCAGTGCTGAGATTCAAGACAGAAACTAACTAAAATTGCCCTATATGTTTCTTGTACAGTTTGTTTTGCTTTCTGTTGTTCTATAGCAAAGCAGAAAATCTAGGGAAGTTAAAATAATCCTTCAGTAGTTTTGGCAAAAATACTCCCACTTATAACCTGAGAATAATTTCATAATCAAAACTGAATTGGAAAGAAATGCCTTCTATCAACAATGGTAAGCTCAAGTTAGAGAAGGAAGGATCCAGGGCCACTGAAAAACCTTTAGATCACAAGGATTAGTAACTTTGCCACTAGCAGAAATAGTTATCTTCAAATTGCTTTTGAGAAGAAATGCCTTTTTTTTTAAACCTTAGAAAGAACAAATGTTTATTCTACATTCTGCTACTATATTCTATATGCATTTTAAGCCAAATAAAATTTTCATTCAACCTCATTCTCAAATCAGAACTGATCACACAAAAGTTGTATTTCTTCATTACTTCAAACTTTTCACACTGAATACACCACTGGAATTAAACATGGCACCAATTACTGGGGGTTTGAAGGTGTCCAAGTTGAGGCCTCGGCCATGTCTATGCTCACAGTAGAGTAAGAGAATTTGATATGCAAGATGCCCTGGACCACACTGCCATTTAAATTTCAAACCAACATATTTTCAAATGAAAAACACCTTACAACTCCTTACTACTTTATGAGGTGATTTTCAGTTGCATTTTCCTATTTCCCATAGAGTAAATGACTTGTTTGCATAGACTTCAATATGCCCATCATACTGAGTTTTTCAAGTAACTTTGTACACATTATCACCTCCCAGTGAGTAATAAAGGTAAAAAACTCAAGAGTGGCAGAAAGGGGTCTATACAATCTACCCTCAAGTTACGCTGACAGCTTATAAATGCATTACTTCCCTTCATTCATCCTCTACACCAGCAACAATCTTCCCAGGCTATATCTGAAAGTAGCCAGAACTCTGGCTATACAGAACTCTTCTCTTTGAGCCCACACACCACTGCTCAGGTTCCTCAAATGCTAAATGCCCTTATAAATGCTCTTATGGCTCACACCTTTGTCCATGGGTCTTCTGGCTGTGGGCACTTTCCCACCCTCTCCACCAGCAAACTAAATTGTCCTTCCACAGTTTGGCTATCGTGAACATTGCTGCTATGAACATTGGGGTGCCCCTTCTTTTCACTACATCTGTATCTTTGGGGTAAATACCTAGTAGTGCAATTGCTGGGTCGTAGGGTAGCTCTATTTTTAACATCTTGAGGAACCTCCATACTGTTTTCCAGAGTGGCTGCACCAGCTTGCATTCCCACAGTATAAGAGGGTTCCCCTTTCTCCACATCCTCGCCAACATTTGTTGTTTCCTGTTTTGTTAATTTTTGCCATTCTAACTGGGGTAAGGTGGTATCTCATTGTGGTTTTGATTTGTATTTCCCTGACGGCTAGCGATGTTGAACATTTTTTCATGTCTGTTAGCCATTTGTATGTCTTCTTTGGAGAAATGTCTGTTCATGTCGTCTGCCCATTTTTTGACTGGGTTATTTCTTTTTTGAGTGTTGAGTTTGAGAAGTTCTTTATAGATCTTAGATATCAGCCCTTTGTCTGTATTGGGGATTATGCTAAGTGAAGTAAGTCAAGCAGAGAATGACAATTATCATGTGGTTTCTCTCATATGTGGAACATAAGCAATAGCACAGAGGACCATAGGGAAAGGGAGGGAAATCTGAAGGGGGGAGAAATCAGAGAGGGAGACGAACCATGAGAGACTACGGACCCCGGGAAACAAACTAAGGGTTTTGAAGGGGTAGAAATCAGAGAGGGAGACGAACCATGAGAGACTATGGACGCTGGGAAACAAACTAAGGGTTTCAGAGGGGAGGGGGTGGGGGGATGTGGTAATAGGGTGATGTATTAAGGAGGGCACGTGTTGTGATGAGCACTGGATGTTACACGCAACTAATGAATCATTGAACATTGCATCAAAAACTAATAATGTACTATACAGTGGCTAACTGAACATAATAAAAAAAATAAAATAAATCGTCCTTAAGAGTCAACTCCTTGAACTACTGGAACCCATTGAACCACCGAAATATTAACTACCCTTGAGAAATTTCCTTTCTCCTTCCGTAGGTATTATGGAGTTCCTACTCTGCCATCACGGTCCAGGGGACATCCTTATACTAGATGGCTCATCACTCAGCAGTGTGGGAGTTTGTTTACATGTTTGGGTTCCCCAAGAGACCATCAGCACATCAAGGACAGAGGAAGTAGCATATAATGTGAATGGTGCTCATGGACCTAGAGATGTATAATCTGCTTTCATCTACCCATTCCACTCATTTTAAACCATATAATCCTAGGTATCAGATTCCTTTATATATTATGGGTTATTTCTACTTAGATCTGCAATAAAGATAAATGAGATATAAAGATAAATGGCTTAGTTAGTAAAGTGAAATTGCACAGTATTGTTATTGTGATTTTTCTTTTCTCCAGCATCTAGCAGGGTGTCTGGCACTGAGTGGGTTTCAGTTCTATTGCTGACCAGGGAAGGAACCATATGATGAATAAAGACACCAATATAAGCAAACTCCCAAAAAAAAACTGACAAGTCTCTTTTAATTATACAGCTGTTCGAAATTCACGAGTGTCCATCCTTCCCCAAAACTATTCTCATTCCTCATTTTTATCAATAAGAACTACGGCAGGATCAACAACAACTGCTTCCAGCTTCTAGCAAAAGAAGAAAAGCAGGGAGCTGTTTTTTGGTGACAGTTTGTTTATTGTTTATTGTTTTTGCAGAGTAAGAATTCTCTTGTAGTGGGAATACACTCAAAAGAAATGGATGTTTTACTTATCAAAGGCTTCCGTTTCATTCCAGTATTTGAGCACCTACTTAAACTCACCTTTTACAAACATGTTTTAAAATAGTAACACTTTATTTACTCTCCGCGGTTTAAAAAGCTCAAATTCCATAGCTGGTCTAAAAAGAATAATAGACACACAAGTAATCCCAGTCATTATTCTGCGACTGTAGGGAAAAGAAAATAATAATAAAAAAATAACAGAGAGATAAAAGAGAGATTAGAGAGAGAGAAGGATAGGAATAGAGGTGAGTTAAAAATAATATTAGCAGACACAATCTACCCTTTTCAAGTGGAGAGCATAATTCTGCAGCCAACAATATAGAGTAATTTGGCTACATTCTGGTGCCATCCTATGTAAACGAGGGAAAAAAAGTGAGTAAATAAAGTAGGAAAAAGGGACTTATCACAGGAATAGAAAAATAAAATTGATTTCAAAATAAGGATCTATAAGAATAGCCATCTGAATATTAATTAATACAGCAATGCATTCCAGGACCACTTCTGGAATTGCCATAACTAAGTTTGAATTTCATCTGCCACCTACTATTTATGCATTTACTCAATCAAGCATCTAATCTTCCAGATGCTCAAAAATATGTGTTGAATGAATACCATTTCTTGTTAATATTATTAATAAGCTTGAATGTTAATTTCTTCACTTTTAAACCTGTAGAAAGATAATAATATTCTCATAGAGTGACTGTGAGGACCCAAGGAAATCCATAAATATGAGGTCTATCAACTGTGTGGTTATTAGTAAAACTAAAAAAAGTAAGATGTTTTTGTTATTATTATTACTCAGTCAAAAAAGCAAGACAACTACGTGTTTAATTAAAGCAAAAACCGGCCAACAAACAAAAAGAAGCCCTCTGGTTAACTTGACTCATTCATTCACTTATAATTTAAATTTTCCAGGTGTGGTAGATTGTAAAAGACTCCTGCTTCCAAAGTACAGGTCTGCTTTTCCACCCCTTGAATCTGAGCCCACCTACATCCTTGTTCATAAACAAAAGTTAGACATAGTTCCACAATAAATCCCATTTGCACAATTAACTTTACCCAAACCTGCTTCCCTTCTCCTTTTTAATTATATTCTATATAAATACTTATATATATATGTTTGTACCTATAATTGAAGATGAGCATGTTTTTATGTTTTTGTGTTTTTATTAAAACTAAGTATTTTCTTAAATCTTTGCAAGATTTTAGAGAAAGTAGGGACTGTATTTCCATCTAATTTGTTGAAGGCATTGCATTGGTATCATGAGATTTCTAAGGTCATGGACCACAATAATTTCAAATAGTAAAAATAATGAAAAATATTACCTGAATATTCAAGAAGAGCCAGGAGTATCCTACACTTTACCTCTGCAGAAAAAGAAAACATTAACAGTTAGTTGTTCAGTCTTCTTCTGTCACTAGCACCACATTTTAACTGTGTAAAAATTAGCACAATCTTACTATATTAGATAATAAAAATCCCGTTTACTTGACATGCTATTCTTCCTATCTGTCTATATAAATTCTATCCATTGCTCAAGATGCTAAAATTTCTTACAGTTCTGAATTGAATTAGCCTGTGAAACACCATTCAAATCCTGCTACCTCTGTTAAGTCATCCTTAACTGCTGTAGTTTGCATGGTGTTCTCTAAACTCCTATAGGTATTAGGGTCTTGATCAATAAGCTCTCAAACAGTATTTTTTCTTAGTTACTTAAACTTTTAAAGATTATATATGCATTTTATAATCTTTATATATAATTATACATATCATATTGTTCATTATATATTAGAATTATAAATTATATGTAATTATACAGATTATACTTAGAGATTATATAGCATGTGTATATGTGTATACATATATATATGTAATATACACAGGGTATATATTATACATATATAATCTCTCTCTCTAGACTTCCTTTCCAATCTGTAAGTCAAGAACTGCCCTAAAGGGCAGAACAATACTAAATAGTTCCAAATACTCTTCTTCCCAACCTATCTCCAAACAAGAACAATCACAAATGTTTGCTAAATGATGTGTATTAACTTCATACTCATTGCTTTACTTCTAATTGGTAAATAGCTTACTAGCAATAAGTAAATATAAAAACATACAGAGCTTCTCTATGTGTCCAAGATTATGGGAAATAAAAAAGGTTAAGTTGCATCCTAATCCAAACAGGTTCACAATAGAGTCAGAGTGACAAAATTACCTGATAAGAAATATAGGAGATACTTGAGAGGACATTACATTTTATAAGTGAGAACACAAGAACAAGAGAATTTCAGAGGCAGGAAAGTACCCTGGACGAAGAGTTACAAGACCTATCTGCTACAATCATCCCCCTTTATCTACGTGGGACATTCCAAGACCCCCAGTGGGTGCCTGAAACCATGGGTAGTACCAAACCCTATATATACTATGGTTTTTCCTGTACATACATATACCTATGACAAAGTTTAATTTACAAATTAGGCACAGTAAGAGATTAACAACAAGAACTAATAATAAAATAGAATAATTATAATAATATACTGTATTAAAAGTTACGTGAATGTGGTCTCTCTCAAAATATCTTATTGTACCATACTCATCCTTCTTGTGATGATGTGAAATGATAAAATGCCTGTGTGATGAGATGAAGTAAGGGGAATGATGTAGGCATTGTGACAAGGAGTTAGGCTACTACTGACCTTCTGACAATAAGTCAGAAAGAGGATCATCTCGGGGCGCCTGGGTGGCTCAGTTGGTTAAGCGACTGCCTTCGGCTCAGGTCATGATCCTGGAGTCCCAGGATCGAGTCCCACATCGGGCTCCCTGCTTGGCAGGGAGTCTGCTTCTCCCTCTGACCCTCCTCCTTCTCATGCTCTCTGTCTCTCATTCTCTCTCTCTCAAATAAATAAATAAAATCTTTAAAAAAAAAAAAAGAAAGAAAGAGGATCATCTCCTTCTGGACTGTTGTTGACTAAGAGTAACTGAAACCAAGGAAAGCAAAACAGTGGATAATGGGGTACTCCTGTACTAGCTTTGTGGTCTTCAGAAAATGGCTAAACCATAGTTGACCCTTGAACAACACAGGTTTGAACTGCATGGGTCCACTCATATGTGGAATTTTTTCTATAAACACAGTATAGTACTGTAAATGTATTTTTCTTTTCTTCATGATTTTCTTAACATTTTCTTTTCTCTAGCTTCCTTTATTGAAAGAATACAATATAGGATCCATATAATATACAAAATATGTATTAACTGATTGTTTATGTTATCATAAGGCTCTGGTCAGCAGTGAGTTTGGTACTGAGGTTTTGGGGGAGTCAAAAACTATACACAGGTTTTTGACTATGCAGGGAGTCAGTGCCCCTAACCTTTATGCTGTTCAATAGTCAACCATACTTTGAGTTTCAAGGTGCTCATTCATAAGTGATGATAACACCTATCTTATCTATTTTATAGGCCTGTGTATGAAAAATAAATGGGGATATATATTAAAAGCCTTGGAAAATTATTTAACATGCTGTGTATCTGTGAAGCACTGTTATTATTGTAATCTGAATCCACCTAAAAAGTTGGTATAGAATTCTGAGTCTTGAAAATGTTTTTAAACATTTTTTAAAGTTACAATGTCAAGGGAGTAGGTACATATCCTAAGAGTGGGAAAGAGTGCTAGCAAGAGAATATAGTAAAGAATGAATACCAAATATCCAACAATCTAGCATAGAAAAGATTTTATTATATCATTTAGAGACTGAGATTGGGATACAATTAGAAAGCCTCATTGAAAAACAGCATCCAACATCAGATTGATGAGTTTAGACTTATCTAACAAAAATCACTGTATGGTTCTGGGGCAGGGTACTAAAATGAACATAGTATTTTAGGAAGTTGAATATAGTATATAGTAACATATAAATCAGAAAAGACAGAGATGGGGGATTATCCAGAAAGCTGTTCCAATTACTGAGGTAAGTAAGAAGAAAAAGGGGAAAACTGGAGACTTTTGATTTAAAAAAAAAAAAAAAGGAAGAAGTTCTTTAGGGTATTTGGGACAAAGGCAGAGGGAAAAAAATGAAAAAAAAAAATAAGCTGCTGAAACAATGGGAGATTTTGAAAGAGTACAACTTTTGTAGGGGCAAGAATTGAAAATGTGTTTACTAATAAACATTTGAATTTAAGGTGATGGTGGGTCCAATTCTATCACCAGTTCCAATGTGTGTTTTTTCCCCCACACCACCAAGCAATTGTCTAACACTATCTGGGTATCCTATAATTCAACTCAATTCTGGCATTATCTACCTGGAGATAGCATCAGATCTCACAGGGTAAGGGCTCAGTTCCACAAGACTGCCCCCCACCACACACACACTTCAGGTGCCAACTACAAGTCATCTATGCTTCTGACTAACTGGCTACAGATTGGAGGTTTCAGTGACTCTCTCTTACATTTGATTAATTTGCTACAGTGGCTCACAGAACTCTGAGAAACATTTTACCTACTAAATCATCCATTTATGGTAAAAGGATATAGCTCAGGAGCCAGGTGGAAGAGGCACTGGGTAATGCATGGGGAAATGGTGCACTTCCATGCTCTCTACATGCACCACTCTTCTAGAACCAACGTGGAAGCTCTCTGAACCTTATCCTTTTGGGATCTTATGGAGGCTTCATTACATGGGCACGACTGATTAAATCATTGGTCATTGGTGTCTGAACTCAATCTCCAACCCCTCTCCACTCCCAGAAGTTGGGGGTGGGACTGAGAGTTCCAACCCTCTAATCACATGGTTGGCTTCCTTGGCAACCAGCGCCCATTCTGAGAAGTTTTCCAAAAGTCACCTCACTGGCATAACAAAAGATACCTTTATAGTTCTCATCATAAGAAATTCCAAGAGTTTCAGGAAGTCTGTGCCAGGAAAGGGGACAAAGACCAAATATATATTTCTTATATAAAACACAGTATCACAGTGTGCTAATCAAGTAAAAACATCTTCAGTTGGCTGATAATTTGAGACCATAATTTAGTGTAGTGATGAAGCAGGCGGCAGGCATTGTCTTAGTGTTTAGTGACACGACAAAATGAATCTAACCCCCATTCAGCGCACTGTGTTTTCTGCTCTCCTCTACCCTCAGTTTGGCAAGCTATGATATGAACACATGAATGACACAGTGTGATGTAGCTTAGGAATGGCACTGTAACAGTGCTTCCTATATAAAGATCATAGAATTATTATATTTTGATACTATTTGGTATATATTTGATAGGATATTTTGAACTCAGAGATGAACGAATGATGAGGTTCAGAACATGCTACCCCCAAATATGGCAATTTGGCATACTGAAAATTTTAAGCTGAAGGAATCTGATAAACAGCAGGTGTATGGAGGACTCTCTGACCTCCCCCAACTCCCCTGAAACTGGTCATAAAACCCTTTTGTGAGAAGTGCCCTCCCAATCCCAGAGGAAAGGAGCTTCCTTATTTCCAATGATAGAGGGACACTGAGAGGAACAGGCTTTGCTAAGTTTCTCTAGTTCACTACCCTTAGCACATACCCTTTCGTCCTATCACATTTTTCCAAAGCTTTCTACTCTTAGCTTATACTTATACTCTAGTATAAAAGCTTATACTCTAGTATAAAAGCACTCAGGTTTAACCATTTCTTCTGGTCTTCATTTCCTTACAAAGGCTCCTGTATCATGTAAAACATATTAAATAAATTTATGTGTTTCCCTTGTTAATTTGTCTTTAGTCTGACTAATTTATAGAGCCCAGCCAAAGAACCTAGAAGGGTAGAAGGAAAAAAAGACACTACTTTTTTCCTCCCCTACAGAAACATGAGAATGGGGTTATCCCAGCTACATATATAAACCACGAAATTCTGGCAAGGTGACATTATGTTGAATTGCTAGCCAAGACCTAACCCTTCATTAAACAATTCCCTATATAAAGACAGTTGGGAAATAGAATGAAAATTACTTTAAGTTGAATAGAATAAATTCATAATGAATTGGTGAGGTTACTTCTAATACAACAAGCAGTTGATTACAAGGATCTCAATGCTGCTGCTTCCATCCTGTATAATAGGACCAGACAACACACGGATGACCAGGAAATGACAGCATGACCTCTTCCTTGACAGTCCATCGGGCTGAACTAGTGATTAATCATTTTTTAAAGACTCACTTAACATAGTGACAATCACAGCACTTATGCAAAGAATAACTGCATCTCACTAAAACTTGCAACCAGGTTTGTAACTTAAATTCTGCAAAGAGCTCTCCCCACACCATTCACTGGAAGACACTCAGCATACCCAACCACACTCAGCCAGCTGTTGGGCACCCCTGACCAAGAGTGGCATCCATGTTCACAACATACATCAATCAATATGTGTAAATAGTTCTCATTCCTACAGCTGCTTCTTGTGATTTGAGTGAGGTATTGAGGGTATAAAAGCGGGACTTAAGATGAAAATGTAAGATTTTTAAAACAAATACCATTAAAAATTAAGCTTATTAAAGAGGGCACACATTGAATGGAGCACTGGGTGTTATACGCAAACAATGAATCATGGAACACTACATCAAAAACTAATGATGGGGGCGCCTGGGTGGCTCAGTTGGTTAAGCGACTGCCTTCAGCTCAGGTCATGATCCTGGAGTCCCGGGATCGAGTCCCGCATCGGGCTCCCTGCTCGGCAGGGAGTCTGCTTCTCCTTCTGACCCTCCCCCCTCTCATGCTCTCTGTCTCTCACTCTCTCTCTCTCAAATAAATAAATAAAATCTTTAAAAAAAAAAAAAAAAAAAAAAAAAAAAAAAAAAAAACTAATGATGTAATGTATGGTGATTAACATAACATAATAAAATAAAATAAAAAGATAAAAAAGTTTCTCTAAAAAAAATTAAGCTTTTTATCCTGCATTAAAAAAAGTTTATATCTTAAAGATAAAGCTCCTCAAAAAACAAAACAAGAAAAGGTTTCAAGATTTCTCTGCTCTTAACTGATATTGCATTTACTCTGACAACAATTATAATGTAAAAAAAACCCCTCAAAGATGATGAGAACAAATGCATTTATATATTTTTAAAGATTTTATTTAAATTCAAGTTAGTTAACACATAGTGTATGATTAGTTTCAGGGGTAGAGAGAACAAGTGCATTTAGATTCACGAATTATAATTCCTAGGAGTGTTATGATACTGGCACTTATTCTACAAAAAGATAAAAACAAAAACTTTTTACTCAGTAAAATATATGTTTAAATTCCTTAAACCAAGCAGTCTTTACAAAATGTATTTATCATTTTTTTTATTCATTACTTTGGGAGGTTCTAAATTCAGACTTTTCATTAAATATGACGTTATAATCTATCACAAGTAACCATTATATTTATTTATTTATTTATTTATTTTTTAAAAGATTTTATTTATTTATTTGAAAGAGAGAATGAGATACAGAGAGAGAGCATGAGATGGGGGGAGGGTCAGAGGGAGAAGCAGGCTCCCCGCTGAGCAGGGAGCCCGATGCGGGACTCGATTCAGGGACTCCAGGATCATGACCTGAGCCGAAGGCAGTGGCTTAACCAACTGAGCCACCCAGGCGCCCCAGTAATCATTATATTTAGCTATAAAATAAAAATGTAGCCAAGAAATCCAGTGTCAAAAACGAAAGATTTTTTCACACAATAGAATTGCCGTGATTTATTTGGAGTTTTCTGTATCTGTACAAACCTTTCCTCTACTGATCCCTAATAAGTATCTAAGCTGTTATATTTGAGTATATTTCGAGGCAGAAGACTTACTAATCACAGAACATATACATATCTCTGTCATTTGGTAGATGAAGAAACCGAGGCCCAAAAGAGTTATGTCACAGGCTCAGACTCTATCAGATTTAAGAGTTGTCTTTTGTCAGTAAAGTATACAACTCTCTCTAATTTACCCTAAAAAAGATGGCAGTGACTGGGGGCATGCTGTAATTCTGCTGAGTACTACTTACCACATGCAACTGACATACAAACGGCTGAGGAATAAAAATTTAAATGCAGGCATATACTTATTTATTGTGGAGGTTTCTTAACCTCAGCACTATTGACATTTTGGGCCAAATAATTCTTTGTTGTGAGGGACTGTCCTGTACACTGCAGAACGTTGCACAGCATCCCTGGCCTCTACACACTCGATGCCAGTGGCAGCCCCACAATTGTCACAACCGAAAAGTATCTCCAGACATCGCCAGCCACTGGTCTAATGCTGGGAAGAAAATCACTGAATTAGGCATTTTAAAACATTAAACAAATTTCTCATTTCATCTTTTCCACCATATCTGTTTTGGAAACTCTCAGAATTTTCTACTTAGTACCCTGACCCTAAACAACACGTAATCAGATGCACTAGAATTGTCCTGAAATGTTGTATCTCCAGCTGCAGATTGTATCAATTACAGGATGTTGAGTAAACAATGTCATGATAGTTAATAACAATAAACTTAGACAAATACGAAACTTATAAACCAATGATATAAGCTATCCTATTATTCTGATTCTCACAGATTCACAATTAATTTTTTAGGCTTCCCATAAAACTTAGCTTCATGACTTTTGGGACTCCTTTAGAAATTTTACTGAGATTGTTTCATTTTATAAAATATGAAACTCTCCACATTCCACGTCCTCCCAAGTATGAGCCCTTATTTTATTCACTGAGAATATTCTCCATGATAACAGTGTACATCATTTGGATCCTTGGAACATAAGGCTCTAAAATCCTATTTTCTTTTTTTCTAAAGATTTTATTTATTTATTTGAGAGAGAGAGAACGAGAGACAGAGAGCAGGAGAGGGAGGAGGGTCAGAGGGAGGAGAAGCAGACTCCCCGCCAAGCAGGGAGCCCGATGCGGAACTCGATCCCGGGACTCCAGGATCATGACCTGAGCCGAAGGCAGACACTTAACCATCTGAGCCACCCAGGCGCCCCTAAAATCCTATTTTCTTTTGCTTCCTTCCTCCCTCACCCTTTCCAATTCTTTGATTTTCCTCATAATATGAAACACTGCAAAAAGTAATCAGGGCATTACCGAACTTTTGGTTTTAAATGATTATTGCTGATACTATGCAATATTCTTTGCTTTTCGTCCTGACCTTCAACAAATTTTCTGATGTTCTGAGCAAGATTCCGGACACTGCTGGGAAGATTCCAAGGGTCTTGCTTGATGTGAAGCCTTAACCTTTTTGGACAACTCAGCTTTGGTTCCATTTCCTGCTGAAATTCTAAATAAATACAGAAAATCTCTTGTAAGTTTTAACCATTTACCAAACAGTTAACAAATCTGTGAGCTTCAGCATCCTCTTTCATTCCTGATGTCCTGGGTTATTAGCATGGTGGTACTTTCTCTAGTTATATTACAGGAGAAAATCGGTTAAATCTAAAAAAGAAAGACTAACCTTATTATTTTCTTACAAACATTGAAATAAAGAAGCAAATTTAGATAAAAACTCTATTTTCAACGTCCGAAACTAGATGTCAGAAAGTGGCAGCTCTAGATGTTGTTCTGTTTGGCTGTTCTGTTTACCAAAAGCACATTCCCGAGACCCCTTCCCCCAACCAATGGGCTACAACCAAGTAGGCATTATGCTGGTTTCAGCAAAAGCTGAAACACTTCACACATATGCCACACTTATATCTCTTCAATTTACTCATTCCTATTTATTCTAGTCCCTACAGGCATTGCACATTTTAAACTTGCAAAGAAATTTAAAAGCTCCTATACTGACTTTTTATATATATTCAAAAATGATCAAAATAGAATTAATATAAAGGGAATTATGAAACATGAGAAGCCATTTTCCTCTTACACTATGCTTTTACTTCATGACTGTATTATTTCCCTCCTTTGTTTCCCGATTGCCTATAATAGTGATTTTTTAAATCTTACCTTGTAATCCTTGACCTGGTGTGAGGTAGTTGGTTTGCTCAAAGGCCCTTACAACAGCTTGCCCTTTTAGGAGGTTGGTAATAGAATCCACCTACCATAACAGCAGAGATTTTTGAAAGTTACATACTTCTCACAATAAGTAATATACATTTCCAAGAGTAAATCTTGTGAAATATTTTTGTCTTAAAGCCACAATTATTTTTGCAATCTCATGATGCTTGCAAAATCTATCTTTAAATAAAATATTGGAATAAACTCACTAACACTTGCAAAATTTCTTACTATCCCATCATATATTAATATAAGATATAAATATACTCAATATATTCATTTTATAAAAGAAGATTTCTAGAGTTATTCTTAAAAATCCTAAAAGTCATCATAATCCTTTTCAAAGCAGTAAAAGCTTTTACACTAGGAATTTTGGTTATGGATATAATTCTTTTTAAAAAATGCAAAACACCAACACAAACACCAAGAGAATCTTGACCTTCTTGAAACTAGGAATAAAGTTAAGCAAGAAGTGTCATAAAGAATTCTGAAAACCTACAAAGAAACAAATAATAAAAAGAATAACTTCTGTTTTTATAACTGTACTTCTTCCAAGAACCATAAAATATTTGACAGTCACAACAACCCTTTGGGTTCATTGGCTAAAGAATATTTATTGCCTTTTAAATTGTGGAAATTGAGGTGAAGGGGATGGAGGGACAGACTGAGGCCTTTCCCTTCTTACTCTAAGCTCTTTTTACTATGTCCGGAAAAGGGATTCCTGACAGTTTGATCTGTGGAAAAAAAAACCCCATAATTGTCCCAATCATACCTGGCTGAAAAGATGCTCCAGGCAGCTATGTATCTTGTCCTGTTTATCATGAGAAATGCGAATGCTGAGGGGGAGCTCATCACCTAGATATAAAAAAATAAATCATCCGTCTTTGTTTAACATGCTAAAATATTTTAATATAAATAAAACTAAAAAATAATAATTAAACACGCACTCTTATTCCATCATGTTCTCATGATCAGATAAAGAATTCCAAAGGACTTAATAGCAATTAGGATATCAGATGATTGCTCTTTGAAATAGAGGTGGGAGCAGAGTGCCTCACAGGAAAAAACAATATATATCTTATGTCAATGATTTTTTTCAAACAGTGCAGTTTCCTAACTGTTAAATAGTTGAAATAAACTGTATATTTCAAAATGAAGATGTGTCCTAATCGGATGCGAAGTCTTTGTTCTTAACACACCCCAGATAAGATATCTGTAAGATCTTTCTATCAGTCAGTGTTCTCCTCATCATTCGGCTCCCCGTGCACCTACTGTCTCAGAAGTCCTCAGGTTCAAAGCCCGACCCGCCTCCTCACACAGTCAACAACCCCTCATGTTTTAGTACAACCTGTTTCCTGTGTACCTAGCCTCCTTGTAGTACCATGAAAACTCCTAAAATAGATATTAAGATCAGACTTCATTTGTTTCTCTCGTCTCTTTTTAATTCACTCTGTTCACAAGGGGATTGGGATGTTGACTTCATCCAGCACATGTGGCTGCCAAGGATGACTGATACGAGGTGAAAACGCAGGTCGATCACACAGTGTCATCCCTGAGAGGTATCCCCCAGAGGACAGGGAGCAGAAAGGACGCATGCCTCAGCAAACGCACCTGAGTCCATCTCATCGCTGTGAAAGTAGGAGCTGCACTGGCTGCTGCAGATGCTGGTGAAGGAGGCGATGGAATTCCTGTTGCTGTTGCAGTCGCTGGGAAGAAGGAGGCACACGTCACTTTGGGCGTGCATTTGTCATAGCCCTGCCAGTTCTTATCAGATACACGTGTCATGCCACAGTTAGACTTACTGATAGGTCTTAGAGAAAATGACGAGAAAGATAAATCTGGTTCGACTCATATTTTATCTTACACTTTAGAAAAATTTAAATTCAATCGTATTTCAAAATCTCTGAAGCCGTATAGGCTGATCCTGAATGATTTTTTTTTTTTTTAATCTGAAGGTAGAAAACTAGGAGTCAAACCACACTTAAAATTTGTCATTATCGGGGCACCTGGGTGGCTCAGTCGTTTAAGAGTCTGCCTCGGCTCAGGTCATGATCCCAGGGTCCTGGGATCGAGTCCCGCATCGGGCTCCCTCCTCAGTGGGGAGCCTTCTCTCTCTCCCCCTGCTTGTGCTCTCTCTCTCTCTACCTCTCTCTGTCAAATAAAAAAGTAAAATCTTTAAAAAAAAATTCATCATTATCTATTTGAGGTGGCATGTCTGTAGTTAATGTGCTGATAGAGACAGGGTCCTGTTTCATGATCTCTGCCTTTCAAATCTTTCTGGTAGCTTTCAATTATAACTCATCAGCTGCAGTCTGAGCTTCCCCGGAGGGGACCGGCACCCTGTCTCCCCCTCAGAGCTCAGCACTGGCCACCACACCTGGTAAGTGCTTGATAATGGTCAATGTCGAAGGAAAGAATGTGTAAAAGGTTTGTATGTGAATATGGACAAATTATAGATTTCAGAAAGAGTACAAGAGACAAAATACTTTTTCCCCCTCTCAGAATCAGTAAAAAGGACTTATTTAACTCTAAATTTACATTTAAAATTTCTAGTTTAACCTAGAGGGAGACTCGGAGGGTAATTTTAATTATCTGATAACTAGAAATTGAGGTAAGAAAGTATTTTTAGATCTGTAATTTCCCATTGGAGAAAAACCACAGGTTCCTATTGAACAGTCTACTGGTATCCTTTGAAGCTAAAAGTAAATGAAATGGTAAAGCTGATTAATCTGTGTTATATACTATTAAATCTCTAGGAATAATTAACTCTTACATATTTGTTAAAATCCTTTTCATGTAGAAATTGGGATAGTACAATGGTTAAGAGAGAAACCGTGAGCCAGATCACCTGGTTTCACAGGTAAATTATGTAACTCCTGTGGCCTCAGCTTCTTCACATGTAAAATGGAGTTAATATCAGCATGTGCCACACAGGGCTGTGTTGGGAATTATGTGAGATCATCCTGCTTCCCCATGTGTCTGGTAAAAATGTTTTTAATGTTAGCTATTAGTTTGTGCTAAACATCTCTGCGGAGAATAACTTTAATAGTAATTGCTTAATAGTTTTGCATTGTAAAACACGGTATAATAAATAACAGTGAATAAGAGAGGTTCTGTCTTTGATTAAAGTAAGTAAGACAGGAGGCGCCCAGGTGGCGCGGTCGGTTGATCATCAGACTCTTGTTTTCAGCTCAGGTCATGATCTTAGGGTCGTGGGATCGAGCCTCAGCAGGAAGTCTGCTAGAGATTCCCTCTCCCTCTGCCCCTCCCGCTCATGTGCTCTCTCTCTCTTTCTCTCTCTCAAATAAATGGTCTTTAAAGTAAATAAGACAGGAGATGCTGAAGCCACACACGCAGCACATATGGCCGGTGACGACAGTTCTCAATGAGTTGTCACGTGACACGAGGATTCAAAGGAGAACTAGCACTTTCACGTAAGGAACTTCACTGGAGCCACCATCGTTGGAAGGATGATGGTGGGCAGATGACAAGGCTTTGGAGAGAAGGTGTTACAGGTTGATTGCATCTCCCCCTAAAATCCAGAGGTTGAAGTCTGACACTCAGGACCCAGGAATACAACCTTGTTTGGAGTGAGGGTTTTTACAGACCTAATCAAGTTAAAATGAAGTCATTAAGGAGAAGATAGTCATCTACAACCAAGGAGAGAGGCCTAGACCTGATTCTTCCCGCACAGACCTCAGAAAAAAACAGCCCTGCTGACACCTTCATCATGGACTTCTGCCCCAGAACTGTCGGAATACAAATAAATAAATGTCTGCTGTTTAAGCCACCCAGTCTTTGGTACTTTGTTACAGCAATCCTACCAAGATTGTACAGAAAGTGTGCAAGAGAGGGGCACCTGGGTGGCTCAGCAGGTTAAGCGCCTGCCTTTGGCTCAGGTCGTGATCCCAGGGTCCCAGGATCGAGCCCCGCTTCTGGCACCTTGCTCAGTGGGGAGTCTGCTTCTCCCTCTCTCTCTGACCCTCCCCACTGCTCCTGCTCTTGCTTGCTCACTCTCTCTCAAATAATAATAATAAAAAAAAATCTTTAGAATGTGTGCAAGAGAAGAAAAAAAGACACAAAGCTGGTCATGGAGGTGAGCAGGAAAAATTAGTCCAATTCCCTTAGAACACAGAATATAAGAAAAAAAGGGTAGAAACACAACAAAAAGAACTCCTATTCACCACCCGACAGTCCAATAATCAGAAACAGATATCTGAAAAAAATGTTAATATAGGCTCAACTTGCTTATCTGCTATACAGGTTACATAATCTGTAACAGAACAAGTCCCCCAAATTAGGTCCACAGAGATGGAGAAAAAAATGCTTTCTCCAAATTACTCAGATTATGAAAAAAGAATAATTTGAAAGATTCTACAGGACCACACTATGCTTTGTCTGGAGTTGGTAATAGCCGGCGGTTATTTTGTGAGGGCAATAAACAAAAATGATAATCGAAATGTTTTTTTCAAGACCTCTGTGGAAAATAAGGAATCACATTTGACTGTGTTGATGAGATGAATTTAAGGAATTAATGAATTACCTGTAAGAGTCTCTGTTGCTGATGGTGTCATGACCTGAATCTTCTTGCTCATCTCCTGCCATATTAAAACAGACTCGTTTGCTATTTCTTTCTCCCTTCTCGTTGTCACTGTCTGGTGGTACTATGCACTCTGATGTCTTACGTTCTAATTTAGGAGAATATGTTATGGAAGACATAAGGCTGCAATGTGATATTAAAAAAGAAAATAAGTGCACATTTTCAAACTGGCTGCCACAGGTAAGTACCTTACTTATTGAATATGATAGGCTTAGAAATATTTCTAGAGTGTTTCTGTTTCAGATAAAATTAATCTTTGATTGTATTAAAAGACAGTCACATGAAGTTCACTTTTTCCTGTCAGAACAAGTAACAGAAACAGCACACAATTTAGCCTAGAAAACTGTGCTCGAAACCTGGTTCCGCCACTTACTAGTTTCGTTATCACAGCAACACTATAATTCTCTTTGGCATCTATGGAGAATAGCTAGCCCATATGATTCTGTGACAATGAAATGAGAATATACTCCAGTACATAAAGGGTGTCACCTCTCTCCCCTAGCCCTTATCACTACCATCTAAAAATACCTAGACAACTTTAAAGTGCTACCCAAATATTAAAATAAACACTAGACGTGCTTACATATCCTCACTGGCTTACCCTCAGATATTAAAAACCCATCTACCCATCTACCCCCACTTTGGGTTTCTCCCAAGCTGTCTCTCTTTGACAGGAAGAATATCATGTGGTCAATCCTTTCTCACTGCTCATACAAGCAGGTGTTCTGGCCATCACGACCGTAAGACATTAAAGAGTCACATACAATGTGAGGACAGGAGGCAGCAGGGGCTACCCCCATATCATCCACAATCTAGTCACGATGGCATGTCGCGAATCTGCCCAAATGTAAAGTTCTTCCACTTGAGCTCAAGGCTAAAACACAATCTTCAGTTCTGAATTGGTGTCACCCTTGATGTGGACTTTGGGCAGCAAGGATTCCATCACTCCAGACTTGAATGTTGGGCTGTATTAGAGTTTGTTAGTACTAACTCAAAATTATGCAAATGTGGAATCAGTCTTTGCTATCACACAAATTGCTGTAAAACTTGCAAAATGAATTAAACCATATCTTAACAAACGGCCCTTGCATGGCCTCTCCAGCCAACAATCACCTTCTCATTTACCAAGTACGGGCGACATTCTGTTCTAGTCCACAGCACTTATGTACGTATCTTCACGCTCATTTTTCCACAGCAATGTCATGTTTATTTCAAGACTATGAGAATGTCCTATACCTCTTATGTACAACCCATCAAGTCAAACCCAATGCTGTGCACTGAGTAAATATTATGTTAAGAGATTTCACTAATTAGTTCATTAGACACATCTATTGTACCATGCACTGTTTTGGTGCTGTGCATACAGCAGTTTACAAAACAAACAAAAGCCCCTGTCCTCTTGGAGCTTAGGTTCTACTGCGAGGAAACAAACAATAAACAAGTAAATTGTATAGTATATCACATGGCGACAAATGTTAAAAAGGAAAATAAAGAAAGGGAGGGAGATGGAGCTGTGACTTCAAATAGTGTAGTCAGGGAAGGTCTCACTGTGAGATAACATTTGAATAATATTTTGGCATTTTATAGCTTTTAGGTACCAGTGAAAATCAGGGGGCTGTGTTACATTGCTCAAGGCCCTGTGAAGCTATAAATTATTTTTTAAACAGTTTTTCTATTTGCACAGATACTTTTATGTCTTGGAAGACAGATGTGTATTTATTTACTCCGTCCACCCAAAAGCTTAAAACATTAGATTAACTCTAATTACCCAAGCTCTACACTGCACAGACAGATGAACTCTGAATACCAAAGAGGAAGGAGATGCAGGAGTTCTCATTTTGCAAGGAGTACTCTGTGCTTTATGTATCTTTTAAATTAGAAGTCATGGGACCGAGCATCCTCATTTTTTTTCAAAGTCATATGAATTATATTCACATAATATAATTCACTGCTTTTCATTTTAAGCAGCTGCAATCATGCTTGCACTGACCCCATGGGAACAAGTGTTAGGCTTACAAACAAATGATAGAAAAGCAGTGTTTCTGACACCATGCTTTTGCATAACATTTCCAGATTCTTAAAAGTAATAATAATGCATAAATTTAGCTTTATATATGCGTGCATACAGAAAGAGCTTTCCTTCACTTTTGCTCATATAAAATATTGAGCTACCTACTCTAGGTCCATTAATTCTCAATTAAAATCCTGAGCGGCTCAATCTCCTTCTCATACCCTTGATGAATAAAGATTTTTCTACATAGTATCCTGCATCCACCTGTGTGTTCTTCTATTAAACTGAGACTTAAATATCACCATATTTATCATTTTCGTCATACCTAACATTTGTTGAGCTCTTATGCTAGTCACCATGCTAAGGACTTAATTCATTCAATCCTAAAACCTCCTTATGAAGTAGGTAGGACTATTATTATGGTGAGGATCCTCATTTTGGAGATGGGGTGAATGAGACACACACTTATATACATATACTTTACAAATGATGCAGAACATCCCCTCCCTGCCTATCATTTATACACTCTGGAGGGAGGAAGGAAGTCATTAGTGCTATCTACCACATCCCACTTCTCCTGGGCACATGGCTGGGTGGCCTCCCCTACCCCATGAGGATAAGAATGACCATCAAACTTGTTTTCATCAGTATGACGTAAGTGGAGGTGACCTGAGTCCCTTCTAGGTGCAAGCCTTTAAGCAAAGGTGCAGCCTACCTCATTCCCTCTCGCTGATGGGACAAGAGACATTCCAGCTCATGGGGCTCTGTCAGCCTGAACTCTGAGTGAGGTCAGCGTGGAGCAGAAACCCTATGACCCAGATGGGCATGGAGAGCGAGCAAGAGAGAAAGCCTGTTGTTTAAAGTCTGTGAGGCTTTAGGGTTTTGTTAACATAAAACAAAAACCAGCTGTATAGAGAGTAGGATACCTAGAAGGATGACATATGAGACTGGGATATAGGAGTATCTACCTTATCCTGGGGAAGTAGGCAGAGCCTCTCTACAAATCAGCATTAGCCTGACACCTGAGTGCCTAAAAGGCTAGCAGCAGACCTCGGGAGCAGCACTGACCACGCAGAGGTTTGACACATTCCAGGATCAGAAAAAACTAGTGCAGCTAGAGCTCAGAGACATGAGACTAAAGAAGATGACAGGGGCAGACTGTGTAGGGCTGCACAGGCCACAATAATGTAGTTATTATTTTAACGGTATCCCAATGCCATGAAATGGTTTTAAGCAGGGAACTAGCATGATTTACCTTTACAGATCCCTCTGGCATCTGCTGTATGTAGAATGCACTAGAAGGGCATACCTGGAAACTCCTACAGTGGGCATTAGTGAGGGGACAATGGTGATGGAGCGGATACATTCTGAGGTATACATTCTGAGGTATACTTGACCAAACTTGATAAGGTACTGGAGGTGAAGGGGCAGGAAAGAGAAGAATTAAAGGTAATACCCAGACTCTGGCTTGCAGAACTGAAGAGATGGGGGATACTTTCCTGAAAAGAGGGAACGCCTTCATGGGGGAGGAGTCAGAGTAGCTTTCTGTAAAAGGAAATCTAGAATTCAGTTTTGGAAACAAATTTTAAGTTTGAGATTTAATGTGCTATGTCCTTGTGTTTCAAGGACACATCACAGAGGGACGGTAGGAATGAAATCAAGCAGTGCATGTACTGATAAAACTGTGCCTGGCACATAAACCCCTATGATACATGTTAGTGCTTATGAAGCTGGGTCCTCTTTTCATTTTTTTACCAGCAAAATCCTTGGGAAAACCTCAAAGATAATTCCACCGACAACCCCACTATTCCAACTGTAAGCCCAGCTCACTAAGTGTCCCACAGTGCGGTTTGTTCATCACTCAGTCCGGGGCATCTGGCACCTATAAAAGGCAGGTCTGTTCTCAGCTTTCTTATCTTCACCAGCCCCCACGAATCTTTATTTGTCTCCTCTCTGAGAGAATACACAAACGCTGTATTCTGAAGTCCCGTCAATGGTTTTGGATTATCCACAAATTATTTTGCCCTTTACTTCTGTCTAGTACCTAAGTGTCATTACCCAGAAAGTAGCCCATTGAAGGACAAAAGTATTTAGCTTCAATGAGACAGGAACTATAGAATGTTGAATAAATTCATAACATCACCTTATTTCATGTTAATAGACAACAAATGTGTCTCTAGTCCCATCTTTGGATCTGAAGGAAGTAGAAGCATTTAGTGGAATGTCTATGTGTTGAAGGAAATTTTATTTCTGGGAGACGTGTTCCCAAGTGGCAGGGTAAGCAGACAAGCTCAGGACCAGGCCCTTTCCCAGGAACGAAGGATTTCTAGAAAGGCCAGCAATGAGATGTTGTGAGGCAATTTCTCTTAAAACTTGGCAGAGTGTCCGAGATCTGCTTCTCGGCTCTGCAGAGGCATCTGTGTCCGACCAAGAATAATTACTACATGGTGAGAAAATTGTTTAGTAACTAACTTTTCAAATAATTTGTCAAGCTCGACGGCACTGCAGTATCTCTGAACGGGGCAATAGGGAATCCGGGCACTTGGACGACTGCACTGTTTTAAAGGGATTATATTGCACATTGAATTATGTGGAACATATTTACATTTAGAATTAAATTATATGGTACACACAGAGAAGACCAAGGAAGTTTCTCAAATCACTTGCTCATTTCATGTCATTTTCCTAATAAACATGCACAGTGGGGGAAAGGCTTTTAGAATAACAAAGTGGGAAAATCTTAAGTAAAAATAGGTAATTATTTTAAGTAGTTTTGGTTAATAAAAATAGCTTAACTCCCCTAAATGAGTGCTTTAAATATAAAGCATTTTAAGCCAAGTAAAGGGAGCCCTTTGGCTCTGTTTTCTTGAAAATATATCTACATCAGCTAAACTTAAAAAAAAAAAATCAATAAATTAACAAAGACAGCCAAAGTCTGGACAACTGCCAGGAAGTGCTGAGTAGTCAATGCATTAGAGGCCTGGTCTCCAAGGTAGTATCTGCTCAGGCACATCAATGATTCTGCCATTGGTAAAGGACTCATCTGAAAAGCAGGAATAATAACTCTTGGCCTGACTGGCAGTGTGGGATTGGTCCAGATGTTCTCCTAAAATCCCTCTGAGGGCTAGGATACATGATTCAGTGCCACTATTTATTGCCTTATTAATAAAGATTCTTACTCTGTACACATCCTAAATACTTTAGGGAGAAAAAAAAAAAACCTGGTTTCTAAAATAGAACATATCATATAATAAAATTCCATTTATTAAATGAAACAAAATATAATGCCCTAAGATATTAACTTATGTGTCACAAGGTTGTTCTCACAAAATCCAAAGTATCACACAATTGCTTAAAAAATAGCCCCCTGTTCTTTTAGCAGCCCCAAACTATTTAATTCATCTGTAAATGGGGCAGTCACAATATAATATACCGATGTAGTAAACAATTTTTTTAAAACTAGTGTATTAGACACAGGAAAACAGAATTTCAAGTCTAAATTAACTCATAAAAATGTCAGAACAAATTAGCATAGTAAACAGTAACTATCTAAAGATAACCTTAGAAATATGATGCATCTAATATGGTGATTTTGATCTCTAAATTTTAAAGATGTGTAAAATAAGAGATCATATCAGGGTGCTTGGGTGGCTCAGTCGGTTAAGGGTCTGCCTTTGGCTCAGGTCATGATCTCAGGGTCCTGGGATCGAGTGCTGCGTCGGCAGCACTGCTCAGCAGGGAGCCTGCTTCTCCCTCTGCCCCTCCGCCCTACTCATGCTCGTGGTCTCTCTCTCTCTCAAATAAAAAAAAATAAGAAAACATTTAAAAAAGAGAGATCATGTCAATTAAGATTTTATTAGCATGATGTCCAATTGCCAAAAAGGCTTAGAATAAGTTCTAAATATTTTATGTCAAAACTGAATTATCCAGGGAAGTATGGGATGATGTATGTGCGGGAATTAAACAATACACATCCGACAGCAATCTGAATGTTTAACTTCATAAAGAGAGCATGATAAAAAGAGGATATTGGTGTCTATGCCATTTTCGAATTCTATCAACTTCAGATATATTCACCAATTTCAACCCCTTAAATGATGAGCAAGCATAATGTTAGGCACTGCACTATTTTTTGTATTAATTTTTATAATTTTCACCACAAACTTGTAATTTGTTATTATTCTTCATCCTATTTAATACATGAGAGACCAAGCTATCCCAAAGCCCTTGTTCTTTATACAGAGTTGCCTTGACTAGCTGTGACACATAATTACACACCATGATGTGGCAAATCATCCCACAGAGTTGAGGCAATTGTCCAACCATCAAATTTTTAAATAAGAATCAGAGTCAACCTCTTTGGAAAAGTTTTAATTAACTTCCTCCTTTTCTCCGTTCTTTATAAAAATTTCCAAATGACCGGCACAGCTATTTGGGTTATTGCTTAATTGCCATTAATTCAATCAGAAGAAAAAAAAAAAAAAGGTCATTCATTGGTCATTGGTCCTAGCGAAACATAATTTTGCATTTACTCATTTAACAAGTATGTTAAAGATTTGCTATATTTTATATTTTTCATACACATCTACTGAGTGCATATACATTAAATACTGTGTTGTGCCCTATCAAGGATACCAGGAAATCTGTATACCTAGTTGGTACTCTTTCAATCATATTTTTCAGTTTAATATTTTCACATTGAGACTTAGTGTTTTCTATAAGGCAGAATTTTGTCACTCTCTTCCCTGGTATTAAGTGCTTCCTTAAAATATACATGTATATAGTTGCCATGTTATATCACTCTTAAGGTGTTAGAATAAAGAGGATCTATATGATTCACACACACACAATCTTACATTTCTAAAAACGAAAGAGAAACTGATGGATGTTCAAAAGTCACATTTTCTATAGCTATTTTATTAGGCACATTTAGAAGTACAGTAAATAAAATACTTACTCATCAATTTGACAAACACACATCTCCAACTCTTTCAGTGCAGTCTGAAGTTTGCCCAATAGTTTCTGATAAATATCTTGAGTTTCTAGGTCTTCTTCTTTTAACAAGTACCGGAGCCCATGCCCATCCTGCTGTCCCAGAGACAGACCTGAAGGGGCCGCCATGGTCGTGATTGTGTGCTGAATGTACACCATAGGGCTCAGTTTCCCTGAGGAGTTAAAATCATTCCAGAATAATATTTATGGCCTTTAACTTACAATAATGATCTAGTGAAATTCATTCTAGACACTCAGGCTTACATAAAATAAAATGCCAATCCAATGCTGAATTTAATTCAGGAATTAAAGCTTATGGGAGTTGTGATTAAAATACCCTTCAATCCCATGCTCTACTGTGCTGCTGTGGAATGGCACCGTGCATCCCAGAAGCTGCTCCTCCTGTAGTTTTCTCATAGTTATAGGGCCATTTCAGACTAGTGGTTTTCACAGCAGGATAAGCTGTGCCTGTCATACATGTGAGGAAAGCAAGAACAATCGTTCTTCTTGAAGGAAAAATAATAAAAATGCATAACTCCTTTTTGATTCTATAAACATTTATGTATAATTATCCAAATGAGTATAGGGAGGAACCCTGTCTTTCTAAAATTCAGACTTGTTTACACACCAGGAATTGATTCTATTTCAGGGACGCTGGAATAGTTAATAATTGCCTAAATAACTTTTTGTGATTTGAGAAAGTTTTGAAAGCTAACATACCTTGCTCAGATTTATTTCCTTTATCATGAGAATTGTGCTTCCTACTATCCAGCTGAACACCAAATGCACTCCCCAGGGAGGTTGATGTTTTGGGATAGGAAACTTCCATTATGTTGACATGGCAGTTGGTAGGGCAGAAATCACTGCTGTGTAGTGGGGAGATTTTAGATTTGGCCTGTTTAAAGGTGGGCCAGGCTCTATTCTTCAGTACACGTGAAAACTGTAAATTAAAGAACAAATAAAGAGCAGCTGAACACACAGTGTTCATCACGTCCACTACCCATAGCAAAACGTTAAAAAATTAAATCATGTCAACTGGAGCAAGTGAACTAAATTATAAGTTGTTAGAAATTCAACCATTATCTTAAAAGCCACACATTCTTAATAAAGAAAAGCAATATAGGCAGCAAATGCTCACAATTCTTTTGAAACTCTGATTACAGGTTAGATGCTAAAAGACATAAATTTAAGTGACCAATACCACTACTGGGACTCAAATCCACAGGCTGCTAACAGCTGAGAGTCAAATTGGCATCCTCGGATACTGAGATAGGATCACAACATTTCAAGTGAGGCAAAGTGGCAGAAGTGGGTAGCTGCCAGGTCAAGAGGGGACTATTCCAAACACTGTCAGAAAGCCAGTCCAAACATGAGTCTGTGAACAGGTTAGACAGCAAGGCAATGGTGGTGCTGACCCAGAAGGGCAGGACAACAGGCAGAACCAACTGTACCTCCCATGCCTCCTGCAAATCGCTGCTGAGCATTTGGGTCAGGATCAGCGTGAAGACGGGCGTGGACTCTGCTTTTATGCCATTAGAAATAAACTGATACTCAAGGGATTTGCACAACTTCCAAGAATGGCCACTCTACTACTTAGAACCTTACAGTCCAAATCCAGCTAATCCGTGCCATGGTGTGTATGGCCACCCAAAGTCTGATCTGCACCTAGGTTATTATCTTAAGCTCTCCTCCCCTTGCCCCTCGGGCTCCTTCTCGCCTTCACTCAGGTCCTTTCACATACCATCCACTCATTCTAGGTCTTCGTATGGGTTGTTTGGTGTGCCTAGAATGTTCTTCTTCCCTCATTGCCACACTTACTCCTTTGCATTTTCAACTCCTATGAAATCATCATCATGCCTACCGTAAGCCTTCATCTAGGTCCAATTTCCTTGGCTATGTGCTAGATTATAGCACACTGTAACCCTCCTTATAATTATGAATAATTTTTTTTATCTCTCAGTGGATGGTAAATTCCGTGAGAGTAATACCTATGTCTGTCTTGTGCACCATAAACAGCCATCTCATAGAGTTGAACTAGATTGTAGTTTCAAAAACAAAGGACTGAGAGCCACCAGCTACGTGTGTTTTAGTCACATTTAGTTTAGTTATAACTTATGTGATGTCAGGCAAGTCACTGTCTTTTTACCATTCTTAGTAAAATAAGGAATATGGATGAAATGATCTCTGTGCTCTCTTCTTGCTTGAAAACTATAAGCAGATCCTATTTATTTATTCTACTAGTAGAGTAGTAATTTGGGCACTGAAAGATTAAAAATTAAGACTAACACTGTGGGCGCCTGGGTGGCTCAGTCATTAAGCGTCTGCCTTCGGCTCAGGTCATGGTCCCAGGATCCTGGGATCGAGCCCCGCATCAGGCTCCCTGCTCTGCGGGAAGCCTGCTTCTCCCTCTCCCACTCCCCCTGCTTGTGTTCCCTCTCTCACTGTGTCTCTCTCTGTCAAATAAATAATAAAATAAATAAATAAAATCTTTAAAAAAAAAAAAAGACTAACACTGGTTACTGTGTAACTTTTCTAGGTTAAATTAAAAAGTAAAGATGTGATATAAAAAATCACATGTTATAAATATAAGCTCACCATAAGAATATGTAATATTTTATCTGTATATGAAACTGGGCCTTCAAATCACATGGCTGAAGCTACATAGATCAGCAAAGTACAAGCACACAGTAGGAATCTAAATGAGAGTGGGCTGAAATGCAGGAAATTGTCAAAAAATTACTAACAAGTTTGATAATAATATATAATGAAAATATGCTAAACACTAAAAGAGTGGAAGTAATTTAGAGAATTCCTGGTCTATGCCCTCACTTTACTAATAAAGAAACTGTGACCTGAAGACTTATCTGGGAAAGACCTAGAATTTAAGGCCAGATACAAACTTGCAGTCAGATCATCTTTTCCATTGTAGTTGCAGGACAAAAATCTCAGATAAGGCCCCCATGGCACACATAAAAGCACATAAATTAATTTTACTGTGGCACAGCATTGACCATTATAGGCAGGTATGCTTCTTTTGCCTTCTTTCATTTTATTTTTTTTTAAAGATTTTTATTTATTTATTTGACAGAGAGAGACACAGCGGGAGCAGGAACACAAGCAGGAGGAGTGGGAGAGGGAGAAGCAGGCTTCCTGCTGAGCAGGGAGCCCGATGCGGGGCTCGATCCCAGGACCCTGGGATCATGACCTGAGCCGAAGGCAGACGCCTAATGACTGAGCTACGCAGGCACCCCTGTGCTGAATATGTTTTGAAGATCAAAAATGTACTCCTAGGGGTGCCTGGGTAGCTCAGTTGGTTAAGTGTCTGCCTTCTGCTCAGGTCGTGAGTCCCGGGTTCTCAGAATCGAGCACCAAGTTGGTCTCCCTGCTCAGTGGGGAGTCCGCTTCTCCCTCCGCCCCTCCCCTGCTTGTGCTCTCTCTTCCTCTCTCAAATAAATAAATAAAATCTTTAAAAAAAATGTACTCCTAGACATCACGCCTTAATCTATAATTGTGCCACCTTTCTGTAACACAAAACTAAAATGAGGCAGGTACAGCTCTTGTATCGGCTGCAGTACATGCATGAGAACACACTCTGGTCGGGCCATCCAGTAGTACACGGCCTGCCAACATGAACTGGGCATCTTCCTTAGCAACATCAAAGAGAACATGGAGTTCATTCATCTGCTTTGGAGAAACTCACAAGGAAAGACCAAAGAAAAGCTCTTTTCCATAAAGGAAAATTGCAATTTTCCTTACCTTCCCCCCACCCTGTACATTTCTTTATCACAAAATTGCAATTTTGTGATAAAGAAATGTACAGCATGCGGGGGAGGTAAGCTGGGACGCACAGCGCTTTAAACCTATTTTGGGTAGTGCGGCCCAAACTTACTCCACCTTTATTCATCCATCCAACAATTACACATCGAGAGCTTTCTAAACCAGGCACTGTTCTAGGCATGTTGGGAAACATCAGTGAATGAAAGAGATTTCTGCCTTCTGGGAGGTTACATTCTAGTGAGGGGAGAGGCAAACAATAAACATAAATCAATTCTGTCATGCTAGAAGATGATAAGTGCAGTTGAAAATAAAATGGAACAGGGCAAGAGGGCTGGGAGTTTCAGAGGTGAGGTGAAGAATGCATTGCCAATTGCAATCCTCACTGCGAAGCTGGCATTTAAGCAAAATCTTGAAGGAAGGGAGAGTTGGGAATGTGTGCACAGGAACAGAGCCTTCCCAGCAGAGTGAATAGCCAATGCGAAAGCCGCAAGGATGGTATGTTTCCAGGAACATCAAGAAGACCACTGTGACTGGAGCAGACACAGAGAGGGAAGGGAGAAGAGACAGGAGTAGGGAGATCATGGGTACAGGGAAGGCACAGATTATCTAGGAGCTCAGAGGCCTTTGGAAGGATTTAGCTCTTACTTTGATTGAGAGTCACAGCCCCTCAGAATAGGCTGCCGGTGGGCAAGGGTGGAAGCAGGAAGACCACTTGTGGGAGAGACGACGTTGGCTCACCTTAGGCTGTCAGTAATTGAAGCAGTGAGGAAAGGCAGCACGTGGTGAAGGTGGAGCCCAGAGAATGCTATGTGAGAGCCAGGAGTAAAGAATGCGCGCAAGGTTTTTAGACTGAGCAATGCAGAAGATGGGTCTCATTCTGAGGTAGAGAAAACAGCAGCTAGGACAAACTATGGAAGAAGGGCAGGGATCAGGAGTTTATTTTGGACACAAGAAGTCTGAGATATCTATTAGACCCAAATGGAGAGGTCAGATGGGCCAGGAGATTGAATGTGATCATCAGGGGATGGAGAGTGGTGGGAGAAAGGGGGAGGGAGCAAATGCTGAGCTCTGTTGCATGAAGAGGTCAGAGAAAAAAGAAGAAAAAAGGATAGGACACTCACTGTGACTGAGCCACCCAGGAAAAAGACAAAACCAGGCATAGGTAGAAAACTGCTAGAGGTACAAGGTCGACCACATAGATGCCACTAAAACAAGGAATAGGTTGACGACAGTGAATGAGTTTTGGCAAAATATAGGTCGTCTGACCTTAAAAAGAGCCATTCCAGTTATGTGGAGGGGACTTGAGCCCATCTTGAGTGTGTTAAGAATGAAAGGTGAGTGAGACAGCAGGTGTAGATAGCAAGTATAGGGAGCTCTTCTCAGTACAGAGTTCAAGAAATGAAACAATAGGCAGAGAAAAATATGGGGGGGGGGGTCAAGGGAAATATTTTTTAATCTAGGTGATATTAAAGCATATTTGTAGATTGACATGAATAAGTGATTCTCAGAAATGGAGCTGCAGGTTTCTATTGCATTGGTAGTTAATTCATAAATTATTAACCATGACAACACATTAATATCCAGTTATAGTCACTGACTAAAAATGAAAACTAATACAAAGGTAAGCAACTATATTGCAGACAGTCTCCCATTTCATTTAAGTGTAAAACCCCACTGGCATGGAGTTATAAAAATTCTGTATTGAGGGGAGGGGGACATGGAGAAAAATTTTACCCCCAATTTTCCTGATCCACAGATTAATTTGAGGATTATGTGGCATTAATAACTAAAGGTACTTGGAATGTTTCAAGTAAGACTGTGGATTCCTACATGTAATATTTTTGTGTAAATAGGAACTATCTCTTGAAAGCTCATTAAATATTTATATGGAGGAAGTATCCCTAATACACAAAATAAGCCCAATTATGGAATTATTCTTCAACAGAGACTGAATCTAGAATTAAAAACGGTTCTAAGGACGATTCAGGGTAAGAATGTTTCTCCAAACAGTGCATAGTTTAACGTCTGGATCACCCACACATCCTGCTCAGAGAAGATCAAATGCCTGCTTAGGATTCATTCAGGTCTCCAGTATAAGGTCTGAACTTCTCTCATACATGTGCTAAAAAACATCTGTGGCCTATACAGCTGGCCAGAAAATCAATTATGATTGCAGCAGCCTGGCTATAGAAACTGCAGAAATCAACTTGTTTCTATTTTTAAAACCTAAAACTTTTAGAGTCAAAATAAAGGAAAGCCAGCCTCTTTGAGATTTTAGTTTCTATGGATACATTTTATTTTACAAAAGGAGGGGTGTCTGAAGCCTTCATCTGGAAGAAAATATATGTTACTAATAATAGTTTAAAAGTAAATTTGTGGAAATTAAAAATATATATTCACAAATGCTATAGTTTCTGTGGACATGCATTTGATACACAAATGGAGCTAACCTTATATAACCTAGTAAGGCTATTATTGTCTTAGCTATCTGAATTTTGTTCAAATAAAAAATATCCCTGAAATACTTTCCTGCTAACCTCGTTTCTCTATCTAGTGAGAAAGATAGTCACTTATTCTAAATATGTGTATGGTCAATAAGGGATGCTGAAAAGGATACCTTTCAAAGTGCTTAAGTCCTAGTTGACTACAAGATTCTCTTTATTTCTAAAATTAAAAATAGACATTGGGGAGGGTATGTGCTATGGTGAGCACTGTGAATTCTGCAAGACTGTTGAATCACAGATCTGTACCTCTGAAACAAATAATACATTATATGTTAAGAAAAAAAAAAAGATAGCAGGAGGGGAAGAATGAAGGGGGGGAAATCGGAGGGGGAGACGAACCATGAGAGACGATGGACTCTGAAAAACAAACTGAGGGTTCTAGAGGGGAGGGGGGTGGGGGGATCGGTTAGCCTGGTGATGGGTATTGAGGAGGGCACATTCTGCATGGAGCACTGGGTGTTATACGCAAACAATGAATCATGGAACACTACAGCTAAAACTAATGATGTAATGTATGGTGATTAACATAATAAAAAATAAAAATAAATAAAATTAAAAATAAAAGTAAGTGAGACAGCATTCCATAAACTGATACCTAGTCTGCTACTTGCTAGCTAAGTGACCTTAAGCAAATTCTTAAAATCCCTGCGAAAGAAGCAGACGGTAGGAGTATTCAGTACATATGGCTGTTCCGAGGTTCAAACAATAATGTACATACAAGAGCTTTCCACATTCAGTGGTATTATTTTTATCATCTAAAATCACTGCCCATTGGCCTGTCCATCTCTCCTTTAAAAGCTTTCTAGGCTCTTAGTTACTTCCAAGAAAATGGAAGATACTTACTTGCCAAGATGATGTTTTTGAGAATCCCCAACACTTGGGGAAAAACCCTACCCCATCTGCTTCTAATCCTAATCCTACCCCCAACATACACTCTCCAGTTTATCACAAACTGTATTTTTGTTAAAAACCCAGGTGTAACCCCTTCATCACTCTAACCAATCCATCATAGAGCTGGATGTGTTCTACCTCTATGTACCACTTGAACTGATTCTTTTCTCTCCATCCCCAGTGCTTCTCCATGAGACCAAGTCATCAATGATTTGCACTTTTCACAAACAAATCAGATTATTTTGTCACTCTAAAATATCACTAGAAAAATCAGATTTTGTCAGTTTTCTTTTTAATGGTATCCAACTCGAACCCTTCTTTCTAGTCTAGGCAATATGCCAATTCTTCATCAATAAAATCCGTCTCATTTCTACGTCTTTGCCTTCACTTATGAGATCTCTCTTTCTTCATTTATGAGATCTCTCTGTACTTGCATGCCATCTCTACTTCTCTTCTCTCTGACAAATTTTTCCAACTTGCAGCAGCTAGTAATTGCTGACTATTCCATCCCCAATGATTTCTCCTTTACTGAAATGCTATTGCCCTTGTAGTCAGACCCATACTGTTTAGCTGTGTAGTGGAATTTAGCTGTGGAATTTGAACAATATATGCGCTGTATAGCCTAGTGTCAAATTCAGATAAGCACACAAAAACCGGATTTACAATAAAAGGGAACAAGGTTCAAATTCCACAGCTGTGCCCAGCTGCGTGCCTTTGAGCAAGTTACTTGACCATTCTGAGCTTCCGTCACCTCATCAATGAAATAGATGATGTCTCATGTCACTGTGTTGATAAAATTATAGAGCATATGAAAACTGTAAAATATCTATGCAATGCCTGACCCTGTAGGAGACTGCTGTAAACTGCTGTGTGCAATGTAACTCCAGGGAGCACCATCATCTTGAGCAGGGTATGTGGTGCCAACACAGCCAACTTGTTATGGTGGTACCTCCTAGTAGGTTAAGTAGTCAGTATTATTATTACTTACCTCATGTATTTTGACCTTTCTTATGATGCAGATCATAAGTGTGGGAGGAGAGCCATCCTCAAGTAATAATGGACAACATAATAGGTACACATTTAGTAAATATTTCCCTATTCTTCCCGCCCCATCCTGCAACAAATTTGTTTCTGTGAAGTTGAGTTTTTGACCCATACCACTGGCTTTCATTAAAGAGTGTATTAAAAATGTCTGTCACATAAAACAAATTGCTATTTCTTTTTCAGGGACATGTTTACGGGCATTGCCCTGACGTCTCCTGGTGCCGCCTACTTGAAATTCAGTGTGAGAGATTTCTTTTGGAACTCAAGTCTAAGAAAAGCTTTGCTTCTCTTAAAAAACATGTATAAATCACAGGGATGCTGATAAATATGTAATAGACTATGTTTCTTTTTTAATTTTGGTTATCAGGAAGCTGAAGGTCAAATATAATATTCCACTTTAGCAACTAACTAGAGTCTTAGGACTTGCTGACCGTATGACCTTTTTTCCCCTGCTGGTCTGTACCATCACTGTAATATAACTTTACCTATAAATGTACCTGTTAATTTTCCACTAATATCCATTCTCTCTTTCTTCCTTTTATTAATAAAATTCTCTGAGTTTTAGTGGGGCACATGGATGCCCAGTTTGAGACAACAATTCTCAGCCTGCTTTCACTAAATGACTAATTGGATATGACAGGCGTGTTGCGTACAATTTCTGGGTCATGCCCTCAACAGGAAACTCTACTCTCTCCTTCCTCTTTTCTCTTCTGAGGGACTATGACTTAGACATGGTGCTGATGAGCCAACTTTGACCTTGTGGAAAGGGCAATGTCTTAAGGGAGACAGCAAAAATTGAGAAGGATCCCTAGAATATTATCAAGCCCCACCCCAAAGGACTCCAGTCCAGTTGAACTTTCATGTGAGTGAAAATAAGCTTTCAGTTCTAAGCCTGTGTTATCTTGGTCCTTCTTATAGCAGCTGAATCAATACCCTACCTAATATACCCTCATCCTAATATTTTGTTTTTACTTACATAGTTTACTTTTGTTCATGTATATTTCTTTAAGCTATTTCTACTACTTCTGTTGTTTGTATGAATGGAAAGAGAAAGAGAAATGAACCCCACACACTGACAAGCTTGACAACTAGAATCTGCCCAAACCCCTATCACACTTCATACAAATTCATTTCTGAAGTAGAATGATTCTCTTTTCAAAATGTGCTCAAAGAGGAATACTAATTTGCATTTGTTTAGACCTTTTAAATTTTACTTCAAAACACTGTCCTATCTTACACAGAAGGGAGAAGTAAAAAGAGAATCTTCTGTCCTTCAGGTTCAACAAGGCATACACATGGCATTTTTCCCAAACTCAAATAGGTGACCTAACCTCAGCAATCATGGAGAGAGGATTAACAGATGTGACAGTTAAGCAGTGATCTTGAGTATCATTTTTCTTCATGTGAATGGACTTATAAAAAATTAAAATAGCAATACATATTCAACTTCACAAGCTAAACATTTTAGGGAGTCTTAAAGAAAAACATGGTGATCCTTCTTCCCCTTGTCTGTAGTCTACCTGAGGTAATCAGTGTTGAAGTATTCATTCTTGTATCTCCCTATTCTCCTATAGCCATATCTGGACATATATGGGCTTATTTTTACATAATATATCAGGAGCATAAAACATACACACTTAACTCACATTCATAAAAACTGAGATAAATAATGTTTCCTAGAATGGCTGTACCAAGTTTTAAACAACCAGCCTCATTTTGAGGAAATAATTTAATTAGCTAGTCTCCTATTGATAGAAATAGAAAAAAAAAAAAACTAGAGGATATATTTTGGAGATCAATTTCTATTAGTTCTACCTTGAAATTATACCTTCAAATCCATTTAATTTTCTCTGTCTCTCCCATCTTCACCACAGGCCAAGCTATCATTATCACTCACTGGGACTATTGCAACAATTTCCTCCTCATCTCTATGTCTCCATTCTTGTCCCTTGCAATCCATTCCTACAGAGGAATGGATTTTCTTTTTCTTTTAAAAACCAAAATCAGATGAAGTCATCCCCCTGTTTAAAAGCTTCCAATTGTTTCTCATTGATGTGAGAAGAAAATCCACACTCCTTCCAATGTTCCAAAAGGTAAAAAGCTTCCACAGCTCTTCACACTGGTCCTTGCCTAAGCCTCCAACCTTATGACTAACCACACACCCCCCCCCCCACCGCCACCCTGGCTTTTTCTTTTTGCTTTGGGGCCTCTGTAAGGATTTATTTACTTCTTTGCTGCTTCCCCCACTCAAATAAGTATCCTGAGAGGAAAGATCTTCTCTCCTTTGCTGCCATATTCCTAGCACCAAGAACAGTGTTTGGCATATAAAATGTGCTCAATAAATATGTCAGATAAATGTACTAATCAATCAATTTCAAACAGACTGGGTTCCATGTACTTTCTGATTGAGAGTTCTATTCCCTCTGTTGAGAGAAAAGGAAAAGAACTATTGACTCATAATTATGTGGCCTGGATTTACATCCCAACTCTATCTTTTGCTAGTAATTCTTTAGGCCTCAGTTATTATATTTGGAAAATGTGGAATAATGAACTAGCTTTCAGGTTTATAAAGATCAAATAAGCTTAATGGATGTAAAGGCATTTTAAAAAGTCTTAAATGTTATATAAATGTTATTATTTCAATAAACTGGTACATAAATAAGTAATGAAAATATCAATAATTGAATTAAATTGGACATTTAAATAATTTAAATAATAATTACATGGGAAATACATACATAAAACTTTTACCTTTTTATAACTGGATATTCTCTGACATATGTGCTCAATTTTTTCACTGCAAATGGCACTGAATTTACTCTGAAGGTCAGCAGGAATAACATCATTTAAAGAGTTAAGGCTGGTACAGTTTTGTACAAAATGTTCATCACTTTTAGCCAGGGCTTCAAGAATCTGTAGAAACACACACACACAGAAAACAAGAAAAGAAAACCTTCAAAATTAGCCAAGTAAAATTTTCACAATTCTAGAACACAGGGTGACTCTACCCAGCACACTTCCCTGAGCTGCTTGGGATTTCTATGTTCAGTATAAAACCCTTGGAGTGAAGTGATGGGCTTGTGTGTTTGGCCTCTCATGTCTTGCCTTCTGCCAACTATAAAAGGTTGCCTGAGGGAAGTGAGTGGACTTCAAAGACTCCCTGCTGGATAAATCAGTATGCTCTGATGTGGTAACACATTGCCTATATTTTAGTCACAGTTACTCAGAACATTTTTTTCCCCAATTTGGTAGGAGAACAACAAAAACTAAGGAAAACCAACAAAATGGCATCCTTACTTTCTATTGACAGGCCAGCACAGAGAATGCATGTAACAAATGTTTGCTGATGAAATGAATAAATAAGAAATTCTCTTGCTAAAGTAATATCAATGATAGTTGCAGTGTCTTAGCTCCATCTGATAAAGCATCAGATAAAAGCATCCATATGATGTATTCAATTAATAAATCCTTTTGGCAATTTGAATCAATTGTAAGACAGCACTTGTGTGTGTTTATGTATATACACACTATTGATCACTGAGAATTTCCAATGAGTTGAATTAATTATGTGTCATATTGATGACTGTTCAAAGATTGCAAGGATTGGTAACACCCTTACATGACATTTTTATAATATTGAATGAGGGATACAATGTATAGATGCTGTTTATTTGAGCTCCCTCACCACCTCTACTTCCCTGACTTACAGAATATAAAGTGTGAGCTTTTTGTTTAATCACTACTCTAGATAGTAGAGCTCACTTTATCATTAGCTGTGTGATCTTGGTTAAATTCCTTAATTTCTTTGATTTTCTTTTCTTCATGTGTAGAATGGAAATATTTACAGGATTTATACATTTCATATATATAAAATAATCCATGTAACTTTGCAAATTTGAAATAGCTAGAAAAGGAGATAAAATGCTAATAAACTGGTTCCAAACTCTTACATGGATTGCCTTAGTAATAATAAGGGGTTGCATTTTGAAAATACAGATTCTATATCAAAAGATACATAGAATAATGGAATTTTTTCTGAGGTTGACTTTCAGAATATAAAACAAAAACATAAAATAATTTTTGAAATAGTGCATAATCTATCTCAACCACTCATATATAAAACAAGGGTTAACATGAAAAAATAAAAGTAGTGAAGCTATATGTCGTATTTCTTACTTGTCATACCTGAATCCTCACCAGGTGATAGAAAAGCATGAGAAATACTAGAGCTCAGACCTGGGGAGGGTCCAACAGGAGTTTTACTGATTTACCTACTGGAAGAATCATGAAAAGCAAGCACAGGGTCACCTCTCAACCACATTTTATCCATTTGATGAAAACTGCCTTCCTCCCTCTCTATCTTGGTTTAATCTAAAGACTAAGGATGATATCCTTCCCAACTAAGAATTACATAAATGTCTGAGGGTCTGTTCATAAATGGATCTCTAAGCTTTGTGAAATTTTATGAAATAAACATGAGACTTGCAGAATTTGAAGTTTCTTATAATACATTTCATGACTTCAAATACTTTCCAGAGGATTATCTACATTTAAAAAAGCACCACCTGTCACAAAAACCATCTGAAAGGTATTCATGACACTGAATCAACAGATGTAGCAAACTTAACTAAATGCAGAGAAGCCTTTGCCAAATCAACTAACATTTGCCTGGGCAAGAGTCCCATCTAACTTCACACTGTGCTCCAAAAGAGATCAATAAAAAGAAAGGTTGTACACATACCGAGTAATGGGGGAAAAAAAAGAAAAGAAAGTTGAATGAGCTGACAGCTATTTACATTTTTTAAAGTGGAGGTGGGGGAGGCTGTCAGTGACTTTATTTAGAACAAAATCCCTTGTTTTGCCAGGATCACGCATACCTTGGCAGTGAGGCTGAAGAAGCCTTTGGGCTCGATCATCTTCTCCACCACGTTGCACTTTATCCCAGCTGTGCTGTCATACTCATACACGACACCATATTCCAGATGCACGTTATCCACTGTGAGACTCACGTGCTCCTTCTTCCCGTCAATGATGGCCATGGTGTTAAACTTGTCAATCACCTCTGGAACAGAGACAATTTTAATTCAGCAAATTCAGGAAGGGTTTGTTAGTCTCTTCAAAGAATTTGAGTCTCTCCAAATAATTTTTAAAGATTTCTTGAAAGGATGGCTAAATCCGATGGTCTCGTTAACATTTTTAAAAACAAGAACACTTAAAAAAAAAAAAATATGTTGAAGTGATCCAAATCTCACCACTCTAACATGACTAGTCTTTGCACATCCATTTTGGTCTATGGACCATATGTATGCCTATTTATACCATTATAAACATTATACATACAATTTTATATTTTTTATTAGAAGCATGCATGACTTAAAGTCAGGGCTCCTAAAACTGCCTCAAACATCGAATGAATATTTGTTCAAAGCAGAAAAAAACATATAAAGCCATTCTGAAGAAGCAGAAAGGAGGTGCAATAATCATTTTTTTCAGCAGACAGGATGCATGAATTTTCCCAAACAACATCTTCTGCAGATGGCTCATTGAGAAAATTTGTCATTGTTCACTATAATAACATTTTCATCTAGACTGTCTTCCTATCGGTTTTTGGCCTACAATCAGTCAGTGGCATAAAAACACCTAAAATCTCAAGCAGGAAACTCCTGAGAAACCTAACAGCAAATAGTAAATTAGCAAAAACAGAGTATTAGTTAACTAAAAACAATTAAGTCCTAGAATGGCAGAAATAGTAAATATAAAATAGGCAAAAGCAGAATGATGGTTTATTTTAAAGTAACTGAGTCCCAGAAGAGCTAGGAATAAATTATCAGAGCATCTCATCAACCCTTTCACTGTGGCACTAATGATAATGAGCAAAAAAAAGCTAACTCTAAATGAGGAATAAAGCCCTCACGATAAGGTCCTGAGATTTGTCCTAGTTTAAATAATTAAGAAAGTTGGTATGTCATAACAACCTTGGTGCTCCAATGTGGTTGAAATACTTCTAATATCGTCCATGATCTTAGTGGCTCGTACCCAGTGGCCTTCCAGGAGTGGGGGGAACAGAGTTTTTGCTGAGTGCTCCCCCCCTCTTATGATAAGTGTGTATAGGGGATTATGTAACTGGGCTGGCTGGAAGAACCTAATAGTACAATAAAATGTCCAGAGTTATCCAATAATAATGTAAATGGAAAGATAACAGAAAAAAGGTAAGAGAGGGTTCAAGGACTTCTGTGAAAAAGTGTTGAAACAATAATTCAAGGTATTTGTCAAATGCAAACATAACTTTAATTGCCTCCATCCCTTTACCTTTGGTGAAGAAGCCACTGAATCCAGCAATCTGCTGGTTACTTCACTGAGAAAACGGAAATGGTCTGAGTCCTTATCAAAAGATCTCTTTATCTCATTTCTACATTATTAGTTTGTCTCTTTCATTATAATTAATGTTAGAAGACAGTAAAAATTACTTGAATCAAGAAAGTATTTTCAAAGAGACTATAGACTTTCTTTCTAAACTCAGGCTTCAAATTTTAGTGCACATACAGATCAGATCTTGTTAAAATGGAGATTCTGTTTCAATAGGTCTGGGGTGGGGCTGAGATTCTGCATCCCTCCAGCTGATATTGTAGCTTCTAAACCACACAGGATTAGGAAGATCTACACAATGTTTAAACTCAAAACAAGGAAACACATTATAACTTGGGTTTGAATCTGCATTCTACAGTTTACTGGCTTGGGCAAATCCCTTAAGCTAATAAGCCTCAATTTCTTCTTCCATAAAATAAGGATGATGACAATAACACTATTGAGAGATTTCCTTTTTTGATGACTTTATGAGTTAACCCATGTAAAACACTTAAAGTGCCTAACAAAGTATAGTAGCTATGACATGTTAGTGACTAGCTATTATTACTTATGTATTTACATAACATCTATTTGGTGATAATGATTTAAGAAAGTGGCTTGAATATACAAGATTTTCAATAATAGGGACTAGACACAGGCACATTGAAAAAGAATACTCTATAAGCAAATGAAGAGAAAAAGAAGGAACCCACCTTCTACTTTGCAGTCAAAAGCGTCCCCTACTTCATCTCCAGGAGGTTTGGAGTTAGACTTTTGAAGGTCTTCTTGAGCGCTCTCAATGCTATTATAAACCCATTGTATGGAATCTTGCTGGAATGAGGAAGGGGAAAGAAACCTCAGAGGTATTAGTGGTTCTAAAAAGGCATATCCATTTCACAAACCTGCTTTAGGAGAGTTGACAACCTTATTTGTTCTTCTAGTTTATTTAAAGATAATAAAATTTGAAAGAGAAAGAAAATCAACATCAGAAACTAACAAAAAGTCAATGGCAATTATATTATTTAGCAAATTGATTTTTTTTAGGCTTGAAATTTTATCTTCCAAAGATGTTTTTAAATAGGCTGTATTTATCAAGTGTCTTACTTAAATGCCTCAAGTATATCTTAAATTACAAATTACATTTTTAAATAAATAAATGCCACATGGACAGTTTTCTGAAGAATCAATCATCTATCACTATACAAACCACTTAAATGCTCTCCTGACACATATATTTAATCCAGTTAATGCTTTTTTGAATCAAACCAATAAGAAAATTGGAAGAACATCTTTCATTTCATTGGGTTCCCAAGTGATGTAACTATTTTTTAATCCTTCCATATCATAAATCATCTTATATTTTAATTAAAATAGCAGTTGCAGGCTTATCTAAATAAATGAGAAAGAGGAAGTGGCCACCAAGTAATCGCTTTCAGGTCTGCATGACTTACTTTAAAGTTTATACCTTTCCTAGGTCAGATGATAAACTGAATTGCACTACTGAAGTGTGATATAATTTACATTTTTCTCTTGTCTTAACTTCACAATTGTGTTTCATTATTATATTGCTATCCAAATGCTAGTTAACATTTGATCATTTAAATACACCTTGGTAACCTGTTGTGACCCCTAAGGAACCACATGCTCTGGTATCCACATCTCTGTGTAGCTCCTTCCCACACTGACCCAAAGCTTGGTCATGGGATCTGATTTTCCCAAAGGGATATTAGTAAGCATGATATAAATAGAGTTGATGGTTTATCCCCTTTTCAAATGCAGATACCGTGCAGGAAGGACAATCCGCTAGACTGGAAAAGGAGGCCATGTGGAGGAGCTCAGGAGTGAGAAAACATGAGGAGGGGAGTTGCAGAGCCCAGGTGTTTCCAGAACAAATTCGCCACATCAGTGCCTTCACAGGAACCAACACTCAATCGATCCGCAAAATCAAGGGAAATAATCAATCCCTGTTGTTTTAAGCCACTAAGTTTTCGGACAGTCTGTTTTGTGGCAATGGATACGTGATAAAGTAGGTTACTCAGTGAATTTTTCTGTTTATTGCTTTTCTTTTTTTAAAAAAAGATATTTTTTATTTGGGTGTTATATGTAACTGATAAATTGTTGAACACTACATCTGAGACTAATATGTACTATATGTTGGCTAAAAGAATTTAAATTTAAAAAAAAGATCTATTTATTTCTTTGACAGAGACAGAGAGAGAGCACAAGCAGGGGGAGAGGCAGAAAGAGAGAGGGAGAGGCAGGCTCCCCACTGAGCAGGGACCCAATGCGGGGCTCCTTCCCAGGACCCTGGGATCATGACCTGAGCCGAAGGCAGATGCTTAACCAATGAGCCACCAGGTCCCCCTATTTATTGCTTTTCTTAATCATTTCACTAACCAACTCCTCTCTCTAAGAAGGCAGTCAAGGAAAATGAAAAGGAATGAAACTCAAATCAATCTGGCTACTTATCAAAATTCCGATTGAAGGGGAAAGGTTTGAGAATATCAGAACTGTCTTTTTAAAAAATTCATTCAATAATACAGCTCAATAGATATTTATTAAACCGTTATCAACCAGAATAACCTATGAGTCTATGCATGAATTCCAATTTGCTTTGCTAGTTTAGACCTTATTAATAAGCAAAATTGATGAGGTATTTTCTTGTAGGTTCAGTATTTTGCAGGATGTCAGTCCTGGCCTATGAGAAAATAACCACTTCTCTCTCTGGTTTGGACAGAGTCATATTTTCAAATCCAGAAGAGTACTTGGCTATGCATGAAGGAAAAAATACAAAGCCTCTCCTCTAAAATTCCTTTTACATTTAGTTGATTAATTTGAGAGAATTTTCTCTTATAGCCCAATATTCACTGTACCTCATGGGATAAGCTTTGCTTAAAATTAGGATTCTAATTTTATTTTTCTATAGCACTTGAAATTTAATCAGAGGATAATGCTTAGAATTTTAAGTAATGACAAGTACATTTTGGTATTTTCTTTCAAAAGCTAAATCCAATTACTTAAATAAATATATCCAAAACTTATTCACAGAGCCTATAAAACCCACACAGACACACAATGACCATTAAATGTCCTAAAGCATTCGCAAGGGTCAAGAAAACAATTCAAACCTTTGGATTTCAATCTGATAAACAGTTGGGTCCTTGAACACTCTCATCATAATGCAAATGAAAGTACCCCAGAGCACTTTTTAAACCGGTGATAATACTGTTAACAATAAGATGCAATCATTTTAAGCACAACCAATTATAAATAATTATATTATAATTATTATATTATAATATATACATAATATAATAATTATATTATAACTGATTATAATAATTATCGTGAGCACAACCGATTATAAATAATTATGCAAGTAAAACGATCATCGTGAGATTTACGGTGCTGTGCTTTAGTGTGAACTTAGAAGTCCAAACCGCACGCATCCCTGCCGCTATCTCGTATTGTCCTTCCCGCCTTCTGTGCAAGTTCGCAATGAGATCTGGGCAAGCTGCAGGGCAATTTACCTTCATTGGTCTTCTGTATTTCCTGCAGGCTGTAACATGTGCAATAACACTAGCATGGGTCTCTTTGCTGACATTGATTCCATTGACTTTGATAATACACTGTCCAGGGTGAAGACCAGCCGCTGCAGCCACAGTTCCTTCAAATACAAACGAGAAAATTGCCAAAAATTTGAGGAATGAGATTCATTTTTATCACACAGGCAACGAGGAAAGCAATTTTAAAATATAACAGAGATCTAGCTAGTATGTTCTTGATAAATTTGGTTCTGATAGCAATGCCCTCTCAACATTTTTCATCTTTTCATCTGGCCATTCAAACTGTGATTAAGAGAATATTCTCCCATCCCCCTAAGAATGAGTTTGAAGGGATATTGTAAAGCGACCTTTATAATGCTAATCAGTTATTTTCCCTCTCAAAGGTCTAGTCAGTCTTAATTTTCTACATATGCATATATAATGGCAAAATGGAAAGCCAGAAACGTATGCCTTATTATCTTTCTTTAGTTTATAAAATCTCCAAATATTAAAATAGTGTTTACTTTCATTTGTTTTTCTTAGCAGCACTTATTGCAAGGGCATTTCTGAAATTTACAAGAGCTTGTAAATCTCACTCTTATTCCTTTTTAATTTATTTTTTAAATTCAAGTATAATTACATACAGCATTGTTTCAGGTGTACAATATAATGATTCATCAATTCTATAATCACTTTCATTTTTTAAGATGCAAACAGTTAAAAGAAATTCTTAAGGGAAAAAAAGTCAAGTCAATTAGCAATTACAAGTAGACTGGATCTGCTAAGTAAAATAAGCATTCAGGATATCTACAAAGGGTCAGAAACCACAGAATTGGTGGAAAATAAAATTAATCGGATAACATCAACTGTCCATCATTTATTTGCACAGATATAGACTTAAATATGCAAGTGGAATATCCTATCAGTGAGTTAAGATTTTCAGAAACTTTCAGTCATTATTAGTTGATATTCTGAGCAAATCAACCTTTACATAGCACCATTAATAAATACAATGAATATAATTAATATAAGTGATTATAAAGCCTATGTTAGAAGAGCCTTCTTTTGTAAGCAATTTCTCCCATGAAGGAATTATTAAACTTCTTAGAGAACATAATTTATATTCAAGAAGATGGTATATATATTTTTTCTCACTAAAATTCTCACCAGAAATACTAAGTGGTTTTTCTGGATTGAAGTAGATCTTGGAGGGAAAAGGGACACTCCCCATAGAAAGAATAGCCTGAAAAAAGGCACTGAGTCGAGAAATAACCTGGATCTTTGGGAGCATATGAGCAGTTGGTGAGAGCTTAAAATGGGAGTGGTGGATGAAGACCCTGGAAAGCCAAGCAGAGCCAGGTTGTGAAGTCCTCACACACTTGATGTGAAGTCCTAAGACCTTAACCTTACTATATATGCATGAGGAAAAGCATTTAAGAATTTTAAGCAGACAAGTGACATGACCCCCCAAAACAGAGGATGGATCTTTGGAGTTTAAGTCAAAAATCACAAGCACAAGCATCTACTGCAATTTTCTGGACTAGAACTAAAGAAGCATTTGTTACAGAAGGGGAAAATAAGATCAAGTATTTGATATGTGATGACAGAATTTGTGAAGAGGTTACAGTCCCCAGGATCACTCCTCTGCCTTTGGACTCAGTGGCTGAGTAGATAGTCATTTAAACAAAGAGAATACAGAAGGCAAAGCAAGTTCAGAGAATAGATGAAAAGTTCAATTAGAGATAATACTGAGGTCTGAGCTAGAGGCAGAGATTTAAAAATCTCCAGCAAGAGGATCAATAAGATTTCTCACAGAGAACAAGAAGCTGGAGAAGAGAAAAGAGAGCCAACAGTTAAGGGGTCGATAGATGAAGGGAGCTGCCAGAGGACAAGTAGGAGAAAAATCTGAAAAGTGTCCTCTCAGAAATCAAGAGATGAACATTTTCAGCAAACAGGAGTAGTCAGTTTAAACAAATGCCACAGAAAGTTCAATTAATACAAATGTTATCAATGTCCATAGTACTTTTCCGTCAAGTCCATGATAATCTTATAAGACAGATTTTGGAGACATGGGTGGGAGATGGGGAGAGATGTCTACAGCATTGGCCTAAAACTCAAATAACAAGTGAAAGAAGGGCAGCTGAAAATACAGACAGCATTTCAGGAAGTTTGCTCATGACAAAATAAAAGTTATCAGAGCACTATTCTAGAGCTGAGTTTATCAATCTTGGATGTGCATACAAATCATCTGAGGCTCTCATTAAAATGTAGATTCTGACTCAGTATGTCCTGGATGGGTCCTAAGAGTCTGCATTTCTAACCAGATCTCGGGCAATGCCAATGCTGTATGTCTGTGGATCACATTTTGAGTAGCAAGGATCTAGACGGGAAAACAAGGAAAAGGGAAAGGTTCTGTGTTTGCTGTTCTAGTTTAAGATCATTTTGTTTCTTTGTTTATTTTAGTGGAAAAGAACTGAGCATGCTCACAGCCTGTACTAGAATAATCCAATGAAGAGAAAAGGCTGAAATTCTGGAAGGGGATACCTAACAATGTAATACTCCAGAGAAGGTATCTGAAGGGATGAGATCTAGAACACTTAAAGAGAAATTCACCTTGAACTCTAAAAAGGAAAAAAGACCTCTTCCTCTAGGGTGGGAGAAAGCTGGTGATGGTGGTGGAGTCAGCAAAAGGTGTGGGTGTGCAGAAAAAGGTGTGGGGCTCTACCTAGGACTCTGAATTTATCTGTGAGGTGAAAAAGGAAGTTCATCTGGGGAGACAGGAGGGAATTATGAGAAGAAAAAGAGGGAGGTGATCAGAGACATGAAAAGATTGCTGAGTAGTAAGACGGGCCAGTAAAAGACAGGAGGGTGAACGGGGATGACACTAATTCCACATCCGTGATAGTTTTTTTCCCAGTTACTTAGGAGAAAAAGCAAAAAGGATGGTTAAGTTGATCCAAGGCTAAAAAGAGGTGACATGGTGCACATGAAGAATAATGACAAGAGGACCCTGGTGATGCTGGCAAGAATGACTGAGGTGACCTACGATGGGGATAAGGCTGGCTAAGGAAGGGAGTCTTCGGGGGAAAAAGAGAAGGATCCAGAGCCTGGAGGTCCCAAATGAATTAAAACAAAACAAAACAAAACAAAAAACAAGCTGAGAATATCAAAGTGATGAGATTGCAGTAAGAAATTGGCATATTGGAATTTTAAATTCCAAAGGTGAAATTTCAGTTATAGATATACTCTAGTATGTGGCCATGGGAAGGGGCTGAAGAAGAAAAAGGGAGGGCGCCTGGGTGGCTCAGTTGGTTAAGCGACTGCCTTTGGCTCAGGATCCTGGAGTCCTGGGATCGAGTCCCGCATCGGGCTCCCTGCTCAGCGGGGAGTCTGCTTCTCCCTCTGACCCTCCCCCCTCTCATGTGCTCTCTCTCTCTCTCTCTCAAATAAATAAAATCTTTAAAAAAAAAAAAAGAAGAAGAAGAAGGGAAACAAGTTTTCCTTTCTTACAGCAAAATTACAGTGCAAAAAGAAACCACGGAATAGTATCTTTTTATTTAATATACATCTGAAAGGAAAAGCACATGAGCATTTCTGTCTTTTACTCTTCAGAAACAAAGAGCATAGGAACCAGATTTGGGCCTACCCTACAACTACGTTGCAAAGACGGAACCCAGCTCTTTAAATGACACTGTAATAAGGACAGAAGCACAACTTGATTCACTCAGGTTTTCGGTTATTTTACAGTACTGATAAAGTGACTTACTCTTTTTTGTTTAGTGAAAATGAAGAGCGTGGATATATCGACTCTCCCCTTTCAGTATGAAATATATCCCATTTCAGTTTTATAATATGAATGAGTTGTTGGAAAGGTTTTAAATGTCTATTAGTCTATATGTTTTAAACATCTGAGTGAAAAGACAAGTTTTTGAAATAAGATTCATTTTTGTCATATATACACTAATGAAGGCAATTTTATAATCTAATAAAGGTCTAGCTAGTATGTTCTTGATAAATTTGATTCTGATAGTAATGCCCTCTCAAAATTTTCCAGACTAATATTTGGGTGATCATATTAAGATGTTTTACATTTTATGTTTCTTAGTCATGAAAAGCATGTATGTCTCTTGTTAAGATAAACACATGCCCTCTTTGCTTATAAAGACATTTCTTTCTATAGCAGCAAGTTATATACTCTGTGGGATCTAACAGTCATTCCCTTAAATCATTACTAGTGTTAGTATAATATAAAATTTAAAATGCATATAACAAGAGATATCAATGGTTTATTTACCTACCAAGCAAAAAAAACAAAATATAAACATATATTATTTAATTTAAAATGCATTTTATGGTTTATGAAATGCTTCATTTATAGAAATACTTCAAGTAATCATATAGCAACAGGTTATAAAGCACACAGATAATTCTTAAACCTGAAAACTTACATCTTTGAGTTGCTGACAAAATATAGTTATTTGCCACCAGGAAAAAATACAAATAGACAACCTTAAAATTGTTATATCCTTTGGCTAAACTGAAACATGCAGAAAAGTGAGATTGGGAGGCATCGTTCTCTCATCAGTTTTTAAAAATTTTTTATTTAAATTCAATTTAAATAACATGTAGTGTATTATTTGCTTCAGAGGTAGAATTTAGTGATTCATCAGTTGCATATAACACCCATTTCTCATTGCATCACGTGCCCTCCTTAATGCCCATCACCCAGTTACCCCATCCCCCCACCCACCCTCCGGAGCTCCAGCAACCCTCACGTTTTTCCTAGAGTTAAGAGTCTCTTATGATTTGTCTTCCTCTCTGCTTTCATCCTATCTTATTTGTCCTTCCCTTCCCCTATGTTCATCTGTTTTGTTTCTTAAATTTCACATGAGTGAAATCATACAGTGTTTATCATTCTCTGACTGACTTATTTTGCCTAGCATAATGCCCTCTAGCTCCCTCCATGTCATCAGTTCTCAACAGTGATAAATGTGCCTTACAATTTTTAAGAGTTTTTTAAAAATCAGTGTTTTAGGAATGTGCTGCCATTGAGCCAATAAGGTAAAAATATGATTGAGAAAATTCACGACAACATGACCATGCACATTTTGAACATATTCGTGTTCAGCAAGCAATATCCAAACATGCTGTAAAGCTGTTTGCCATGCAGGATGACTTTCTCACCTCTTCCCACTGCATGGACAACCGATGGGCCATATCCTCGGATCTGGAATCCAAGTCCCTCAGCTGAATCGGGGATTTTCACTGTCCTAAAATCAGTCAGAAAATAGGGTAAGATGACTTTAAAATGCCATAGTTGGTTAAAACAATAGTGTCCACGCTTTTATTCATTCTTTCAATAAATACGTGTTGAGAGTCTACTGTGTAAAAGACACTGACTGGGCTAGAAACCAGGAAACAGACAGGGCGCATGCCCTCACAAAGGCACCCAGTAGGCATGCACCACAGACTTCCTGAATTGAGCGTGGCTGGTACATGGTACATGCTGAGTAAGGAACAGGCTCTGGGAGCGGACAAAACTAGCTCTGAATCCTCATTTCGTCACTTGATAGTTGAATAACTTGCATGAACTCCTTAACTTCTCTGAGCTTGAGTTTCCACAGAAAGGATGTTACAACTTACTTTGCAGGGGGTCAGTGGAGATTAAAAGAGGAATCTTTGGTCAACTGCCCTCCTTAACTTCTCTGAGCTTGAGTTTCCACAGAAAGGATGTTACAACTTACTTTGCAGGGGGTCAGTGGAGATTAAAAGAGGAATCTTTGGTCAACTGCCCTACATCATGCTATGAATTATGTAGGCACTTCAATAAAATGGAAGCTTCTCTCCTTAGTTTACTGTTTTTGTTTTTGTTTTTTTTAAAGATTTATTTATCTTAGAGAGAGAGAGAGAGCTCGTGAGCAGAGTTAGGGGCAGAGGGAGAAGGAGAGAATCCTCAAGCAGACTCCTTGCTGAGTTTGGAGCCAGACTCAGACTCAGGGCTACATCTCACAACCTGAGTTCATGACCTGAGCCAAAATCAAGAGTCGACTGCTTAACCGATGGAGCCACCCAGGCGCCCAACTCCTTAGTTTACTGTTACAAAGAAGCCAGCGCACTGTGAAATTTCTTTGTTGAAATTTCTTTGTTAAAAGTAATAAAAGAAACACAGAGTTAATATATTCTACCTGTTGGGAACGTCATCAAAGAACAACAACAAAAAGCTAGTTATAAAGAAGAGATCTGTCAAACACTACATCAAAATAATTTAAGAATGTGATTAACTTTAGTATTTATTCAGTGAAATTTTGAAAGAATAATACATCAGAAGGGAAAACCTGAATAAGAGAAGAAGTATTTTCAATGAAGCCATGTGGAAAAGAAGATGAAGGAATGCTGCTGTTATGTCAAAGCAGTGAGGGATGTCCAGTCTGGCACTAATAAGTGAGCCACTCCACAGAGGGAAGCCAGGGATCAGAGAGCAACGATGAAATGCAGAGAGCATGAGATAAGGCGGAACATCATAGTAATAAAAACGAGCATCATAAATTGCAGTACAGAGCAAAGACAAATGAATACAATGCAATAAATTTTGATGGATAGCCCTCGATGCCCAAGAAACAAAATTGTTTTCCAAAAGATGATGAATTAATCATGAGATAAATGTCAGTGGCACTTCAAGGGCACATTCGACAGAGTCTGAAGTTAGGTACAGCGGCACTTACTTAGAGTTTATTAAAAAAAGCTGCTAGAGCAGTTTGAGCAACACTGTGCCTGGAAACACTTGAGAAAACGCTATATGGCATTGTGTCTGATGGCAGAGGCTGGTCCCGCAATCTGAACTATAACTGAGGCAGGCATTCCAGCATTTGGTGATAGAAATATGAATTATCTGTTTTAGGGAAAGCTGAAAGTAGTATTATGAATTAGGTTACACACTATGAGTAGGTTATACACTCTGAAGTGATCTGCATATTGGTGGAGTAGAGGTCACAGAATGAATATATCCTTTATCCTTAATTATACACTTTTTGGTGTATAAGGCTGTATTTGCTTGCTTTGAATAGCACCTTGTTACTAGTGTCTGTCAAAGAAAAAAAAAAAGACACCTGAAAATGGAAGATAACTGACTAAGGAAAAGAAAAGGGAATAAATACATTTTCTGAGCATGAAGCAGAAAAACAGAAGTAGCTTATGCTTCTGTATATTATGAATGAGAGTTCACTTTTGCTGAAATAACTTCAAGCTCTCAGGCCATGGTGAGTTATTGTTGCTTTTGGATTGTGAGGAATTCACAGCAGCCTCTTGGTTCTTTCTGAGCAAGGTCTTCTATCCTTCTAATATTGCTAGGGAAGGTTGACCTTACTCCAATCTTCAAGAAGATTATTGTAGATTTCTTTAAAAATTTTGTACAAAACACCATGAAATGCATTTTGGTCATAATACTGGGGCCCTCTTCATAAAATGATCTTTGGAAAACATGTTGCCCTGCTGGGACCACTATATTGTCTAGTAAATGAAGAATTAAATTTATACAAAAGGAACACTGTATTTCTTGTAGAATGTAAGTGCACTAAATAATCTGCTACAAAGCCTTTTGAAAAATTCTTTGATGCTATCAAGTGTAAAATACAGCTAGTCAAAAGAAAACTTCAGTTGGATTTACTTCTCATATTTTTGCTTTCCTCCCTACCCCCAGACAAGACACTACATCAAATATAAGTGGGTATTGTAAGAAAATATGAGAGAAGGATTTATAGGAATCACACATTAGAATAAGGACATAAAGGCTATAGATTTCAAGCAAATTAAAAGATGAAAAATGAATACTCTATCCTCAAAACAGTTTTGAAATACAATATAAAATATGTTCCTGATGTAATAAAGAAGCAATGAAAAAAATGAAATAAGACAATAGACAAGCATCACAGATAACATCACTGGAGTACATACCATGTGCTGAACAAGTCACTAAGTTCTTTACAAACCTAAATTTATTTAATGTTCTTAGCAGCTCCATGACATAGACACCCATCATCTCCATTTTTTTATGGATGAAGATGTTGAAGCAACACAATTAGCAAGCAAGTGGTGGAAGAGAAGCTTGAAACTGGACCAGAAATATTGGGTTCCAAATACTGTGTAACAAACACTGCAGGAAGAGTCAGAGGACACAGGTTCTAATGCTGCTCATCTAGCAGTTAGTTCTAGGACTGAAGATTTGCCCCCATTTAGTCTTAAAGTTGAGGACTTCAGAGTGATCCAACTATTGAAATGTCTACGATCAGTGAATCGGTAGTTGCAGGGTTAAATCAGGGGGCAATGGGACCATGAGGAGGACCTTTATGTTTACTAATGATTGATTTGGACTATTACTCCCTCTTTACCCAACCCTATCTAGGGTAAGGCTCACCTAGTTGCCTACCTCTGGACACTTTGAGGACACTTAAAAGGAAAAGGACAGACTAGAAACGAATAAGGGAGTAATAGATCAAAATTAGGTTTAGAGAGAAGACAGTGTTATGGTTATTCTCTGCCCTCTTGCCCAAAGTCTTCCTAAATGAGTAATTTGAATGAGTCACATTCACTCTCTCCTTGGTACGTTTTGGCGTTGACCTTGATGACTTAATGCTGTAGAATCTAGCTCATTACATTGCATACTTGCTTAGGCAGCACATATATTCTAGCTTATTACCTTGCATTTCAACTCCTAAGATAAAGAGTGCACCCAGTTATTGCTAAATATATATATTAAGGCAGGGAAGAATACTATGCTATATATACTGAGAATATTTTCATAAGCAGTTAAAATAAAACTTTTGTTTTTAAAGTGGTAACCTTCATTTACCTTAAAATGAATAAAGTTGCTTATTACTATTAATAAATGCTATAATTGAATTTTAAACAGTAATTTTGATACAATCATAGTACATTAAGACATTACCACTAAGCACTTCATATGAATTATACTAATTAATTTATTGGTTAAACAAATCATGGAAACGTGATACAGGAACACTAGACCATCAGTGATTTGCAGAAGAAAAGCCAATCTCTTCCAAGTATATCCATTGTATCTTATTAATTTAAAAAAACAGGTTATAATGCATAATCCCATTTTATAAACACATGGTTGTATAAATCTGTTTCAGTACATCGAAAAGTCAACTATCATTGAATTTCAAAAAAAAGTGATGGTTATTTATGGATGATACGATTATAAGAAACATGTCTTCATTTAGAAAAATCTATACTCTCTAAATTGGCTATAATAAACATGAGGTTTGGGGCGCCTGGGTGGCTCAGATGGTTAAGCGTCTGCCTTCAGCTCAGGTCATGATCCCAGGGTCCTGGGATCGAGTCCCGCATCAGGCTCCCTGCTCCTTGGGAGCCTGCTTCTCCCTCTGTTTCTCTCTCTCTCTCTCTCTCTCTATCATGAATAAATAAATAAAATCTTTAAAAAATAAATAAATAAACATGAGGTTTTTTCCTAATCATAGGTAGGCAGATAGATAGGCATTTTTTTTAAAGAACTGACATATCACTAAGTACAAGCAAGCATGCAAGTGTATTTCACCCAGTTGTGCTCCCATTTCTTATATGTGTTTAATTATAAACCTAATATCTAACTAACTCATAGACCTAAAATTCTTAGAGCTGAACATGGGGAATGCAGTTCTTTATTATCAAGTGTTCTATCAGTTTTCTTCAAATATAATCATACTCAACCCAACCTAGACCAGGAAAATTTGGGCAGCAAAAAGGAAGTATTATTTCTATTGAAACTACCTGATGTGAATAGCAAGCATTAGCAGCATGAGCGATGCAGTTTTCCCCCATCATTTAAAGACAAGTATTAGTGATCTTGGTAAGGTCTAAATGTCCCAAGCAATGAGATACTTAATTCTAGACATGTACTTAGTTAACTTTTCTATTTTATTCACCTATGTATAATTTTTTTAAAAATCCCACATAAATCATACAACTTACTCCCTTGGCTTTGTGCTCATGAGAACTCTTAGAGGCTTTCTGCTGTTTAAGCATGATTTCAGGAAGCAATCCACTTCATTGAAAGGTCTCATAAAAACTAGGTCACCATTAATAGCAAAGATCTTTTTCCCAACTTCCATGCCAGCCATCTAAGAGAGAAATAGAAAGAAAAAAAATCAAATTATATTTTAATAAGGAATCTATTTTTTTCACAGAATTAGAAGCTGAAAAGACCTAGAACTTACAGATTTTTGACATTTCAACACATTTGCAATGTTTTTTATGCAATTTCACACAACAGAACTGTGGGGGAGATAACACAGTTATTCTCTTTGACCTAGTTTTAAATTTGATCACCCATTTGCACTGAAATTCCTGCCGCTTCTTTTATGACTTAATTTTGTTTTCCTCCTGTGACCCTCTTTCTATTGTATCTTCCAGTTCTTCTTCTTATTTCATCCTTTAAACTACAGTCAAACCCCAGGTTAATTTTTTTTTTTTTTTTTACTGTGTTTTCCATTTATATCCAATTAAGTCAGAGAGGTTCCACCTCTATACAGCCATCAATGACAACCAAATAAGCATCGCTAACATGACACAGCATAAATATCTCCAGGGCAGGAGAGAGGAATGGCCTGGAACCCAAGGAAAAGAGCTCCAGAAAGCACAGATTGCCAGAGGCTGGAAAGATGACAAAGAAGACATTATCTCTCCATGCCAACCAGGCTGCCATTCTTAACCAATCCCACTGCCTCCGAACTACATGCTGTTTTGGTTACCAGAGAAATGATGAAGACCCGGGAGAGGGCACTTACTCAGTGGCATAGTTAGATGAAGCTGTGCTCTAAGAACACCCACAGAAAATGTCTGGGAGAAACATTTCCTTCTGGCAGAAAATTACTAAAAACAGTCATTTGTTGGCCCAGCCCACTAACAAAGTATGAGTTGACCAGAGTTATTTCGTTTGAAATTAATGTGCTGTACCTAAAACACTGTCTTGCATGAATTTGTGTTTTGGTAAAAGATGGAGACCTTGGACATTAGCCAATAGGAGGGTGGATGGAAGTATGCTACTAACTTTAAGCCAGGTTCAAAGTTAAAAGTCATGCTTCATTCATTCTCACATTCTTTATTTAAGATTTATATATTTAGAAGTTTGCTTGAGGATTAAGGTATTTTTACAAGCCAGGCCGCAAGGTGAGAATACTTTAAATCTGACATATTTGGGATATAACACTTCCAGTAGGTTCCATGAGAGCAGGAGATTTTGTCTCTTTTATTCATTGCTATATTCCCAGAGCCTGGAACAGTTCCTGGCATATAATAGGTACTAAATAAATAATCCTGAATGAATGATCAGGAGATTCCTTTGATTAAAGGCTGCAGAGGTGAGAGAACATCAAATAGCATTAACCTAATGAGAAAATAAGTCAAAGCACATGCTTTACTGATGAAAGTTGTATTTTTATAAGACAGCCAAAAGTGATAGGAAAATAAAAGACATAGCCCTAGATTAATGGAACAGGTATCTGACATACATAATACAGTCCCACTGTATGCAGTCTCCCCAGGGTTCCAGGCTAGAATTTTGAACAGGGAAGTCCCAGGGACATGGAATGAGCCATGTGATCTCCCAAGGTCACGAAGTTCACAGTTACGGATCTCCAAATATCTGAGTACATGAACTCTGTCACAAATCCCAATTGTATCTGGTAGAAACTCAGAATAAGATTATTCAGAAACACTATTTTCAATAAAGATACTTAAAAGCTGATTTCAATTTGTTTAGAACTTTTATATTTGTATGTCATGGACAACAAATTTAAATAAAAATGCTAATTTACATTACCTCAGCATTAGACCCCTTTTCTACCAACTTTATTATTGGAACTTTATTTTTGTCTTCTAACCCAAAACCATAGCTGCCTTCATTGGATTTAATCTGAAATGCAAAATATTAACATTATTAATAAAGGGACTATGAAAAAAGGTACAAACAGAATAAATGAAGAAAATTTATATAACATATTGATAAACTTACCAATAATGATTTGGCTATAACATTTTCCACAACTTTTAAATCATGTTTCATAAGTCGATGCTTCATATTTGATCCTTCCATTTCCTCATCCGCAAAAAAACGGAAAAGTAGGGGTTCATCTCTGAATTCACTTTTTTCAAGGACTACAAAAACAGAGATTCAAATTGTTCCAATTAATCCAAAAATTGGACCCATTTTTCATACTAATAGACATTCAGTAAACTAATACCTGTCCCATAACCTCAATGTAATACTCTTAGAAGAAATTTCATTCACAAATGTTCCTATGATATTGTTCTATTTCTTTCGACAGCTTCAAGCCGATGTCTCCTTTAAATTACTATTAACTAAAGAGTTTAGAATTTTTAAGTATTTTTTCAGTGTTAACCTTTTTTTTAAATTATTTATTTATTTGACAGAGAGAGAGCGAGAGCAGGAACACAAGCAGGGGGAGTGGGAGAGGGAGACGCAGGCTTCCCGCTGAGCAGGGAGCCCGATGCAGGGCTCAATCCCAGGACCCTGGGATCATGACCTGAGCCGAAGGCAGACGCTTAATGACTGAGCCACTCAGGTGCCCCAAATGTTAACTTTTTTGTACTCACCCAAATTTAATAAAAGATTATATTGAATCAAAAAATGTATGCAATTCAAAACATAGAAACCTACATTGTTTTGAATTTGTAGTAAACATTTGAAGTGTGTTTTTAATATCCTGAACAGTTATGGGAAAATTCAAATGGGTAAGTGTTGCTCTTATGTGTGTGAGCAATTCCCACTGTGGTCACTTTTGTTCCAACACTTCAAACCAGAAATATATCTTCTGGGTGAAATGTGATTTTAGTTTCCACTAATTCCTAGATCTTTTCTGTTTAAAAACATTGTTCTCAAATAATCTTATTTCAATAAAGGTTCATTTTTTCCCTTTTATCTGAACGTTAGTATTTTCCCCCAAAGTCCCTAAGATTAACCTTTCAAAAATAAGGCTAAATACTGATAGACAGAATTTATATTCAGTGAGATCCTGACAGCTGTCAAAATGTTTTAAAAGAGAAATCTTCTCTATTTCTATTTATGTATCCTTGGTTGAAGCGTACTTGTTGGAACAGGGTGATTCATTGAGCAGGGTAGCTAAAGGGAAGACACTGGTCCCATGGCATTGTACAAGGTCTGGCTTTATGATGAAGCACACCTCCAGGTCTGGGATTGATTCTGGGTGTGACTTTGGGAAAGTTACTTCAACTCTTTGAACTGTAGTTTCCGCATCGGTAAAATGGGGGCAATAAAACCTTCTTCATAACGTACAGAACTAAAAATGAGGTAATAAGTATGATTAACCTGGCATACAGAAAGCGATACAAAACTATTTTACCTCATTATTTTTACAGAGTTCCAAGTAATAACTGTTGACCGGATGATATATGTATTGATCTTTGGATGGAAGACTGGCCGGCAACTTGGGTTAACAAATGAAACTATCAAGCACAAATTAAAAAGTAACACCTTACAGTTGACAATAGAAATGAGAATATACTTGAGATTAAGTTAGGTCTTGCCTACATGACCCAAGCACTTCCCCCAAACTCACATGGTGTTTTGCCACTGCTATTTTCCTCCACAAAATAGTCTGCCTAACAGGAGTGAGAAAGGACATCAATAAGGCAGGCAGCAGCCAAATTGGTTGTGCTTTACTGACATAGACTTTTGTAGGGAAAACTTCTGTTGTTAACTCAATATTTTATTTTTTTGTTAGTTAATTAATTAATTAATTGTATTTGTTTTTTTATAGAGAGAGAGAGCATGCGCACATGCCTATGAGCATGGGAGAGGGGCAGACAGAGAGGGAGAACGTCAAGCAGGCTCCATATCGAGCACAAGCCCAATGCAGGATTGATTTCATGATCCTGAGATCATGACTTGAACCAAAATCAAGAGTCGGACGCTTAACCGACTGAGCCACCCAGGTGCCCCTAACTCAATATTTTAAAATAAATATTTAGATAAAATGACTGCTTGTTGATGCTTTAAAAAGAAAAACAAAATATTTGAAGGATTTCACCCTGATATTATAGTTTTAATTCCCTATAATAATATCATTTCTTCCATTCAATAGTTTTTCAGCAAGGACTAATATTTCTCTATCACATCTCATACAGTGCTCTAGAGATAGTGGGATGTAATGGAATTCCCAAATGAATGTATGCTAACCATGATACTCTCAACATCACTGAAAGTTTTGCTATACTTCCTTCTTCATAGAAAGGTAATAACCTTGGGGTGCTTGAGTGGCTCCGTTGGTTGAGCAATCGACTCCTGGTTTCGGCTCAGGTCATGATCTCAGGGTCATGAGGGGACATGAGGGGACTCCTCAGAGGGGAGTCTGCTTGAGATTCTCTTTCTCCCTCTCCCTCTGCCCTAGTCTCTCTCTATATAAAATAAAATCTTTTTTTAAAAAAGGTAATAACCTTCTGAAAGTAATTGACAAATAGGTAGAAGTGTTATCAAATATGTGTTTATAAGCACATATATATGTTATATATACGTGAACAGTGAAAAAGACTGGGTTTGTGGAATATATAAGATGCTATGAATAGAGAGGGAAAACTAAGTCTCATTATTTTTATGAATTTAGGCGTAATGAAGCCATCAAACAAGAAAAATAATTAGTAGCCAAAATGAAACAGATTTTTTCCAGAGATTTATAATTTTATCTCTGAGATAATTTTAAAAGCATTTTTCTTAAAAAAAAAAAATGATTACCAACCATATATGCTCTCATTTAATCATTTTAATATATACTGGCATTAAAAAAAACCATGAGTCTAATCTAAAATAATTTCAATTTTTTTTAAAAGCTACTTAAAAAAAAAAACCAAACACCTTCTAGTTCAAGCTTTTGCTCTTCTGGAGTCAGTCTAGAAAAAGAGAAGAGAAGTCATGGCAACTGGTAGATAAAAGCAACTAGACATAGGAATGGCACCAGACGTGAAATTGAATGCAGATGTGACCCAGCATGGACACATGGCAAGACCCATACGGTCTTGCTGGTTGATCTCTAAATGACTTCACTAAAACAACGAGGTACTCCCAGCGCCCTAACAAAAACAAAACAGTAAAATACATCTGTGAGCTTCCAGAATAAAAATCCCTACCATGGTGCATAAATCCATTGTCACAGAGTCCGACACCAAATATCATTGCCTCTTCTCTGGTGCGGCAATCCCCCTGTTAACCACAAAAACATGGCACAACTTAACAGGCAACTAAAGGCTTTGTTGTATCTTTACTGCATTTGACGTTCCCAGCACCATATGACAAAAACATTCATTTCTTAGGGCATACACTGCTTTCATAAGCTCATGATGCACCTAATTGCTATAAAACATTCACTTGATTATAAAAACATCTTTTTTTTGACATTAAGTGAAAAACAAAGATATAATATTCCTGAGTAAAATCATACTGTATTAAACATGAAAATATATAACTAAAAGTTATTGCTACCACAAATGATCCCTTTCTCTTATTTTTTCAATATTGTATCCCAACTGTGCAGCAAGAAAATATCCTATATATTGAAAACACACTAAAGTTAATGAAAAATCATTATGCATGATCTCTGCTATCATATTTCTTCTACCAAATGGCCTTGTTCTTTAAGGACCCCTAAAGAAATCTACTAACTTAGGGTGATTTATAAGACCCTAAAAATAAATTGTTCAGCTGAGCCTGTAAATGCAAGCTTCTCTTTCACTATCTTGCAGAAAAAATAATCACATCATGTAACTGAAGCAAAAATGAAAGCCCAATGCAATCTTCTGTTATGTTTTTATCTAGAAAACTTTTATTTTATTCATATAAGTATGGATTCATATATAGAAATAGACATATGTACATATGTGTGTGTGTGTGTATAAACTTAACAGCTGTAGGTTTTGTGGTTAAGAAGTGCTTTCTCATTTTATTTCTTCCTAGTCAGGTTACTGTTGCCTGAACTCTGTGCTTATTTTCATCCTTGCTTTCACTCACAATCATTCATACCTACAATGCGTGTTTTGCATGTTTTGTCCACTCATTTGTTTTAAAATATCTGTTGTTAGTCCTAGCAAGTTATTCTAATATCCCTGTGCCTTTTTCTCTGTTAGATAATAATTCCAGTAAGTAATAAACAGTTGTGAAAGTAAAATCTGGAGAGATGAAGGGCCTTGTCCAACTTTGCATAACTACTTATCAGAAGAACCATCATCAGAGGCTAGGTTACCTGAGTCCCAGTCCATCACCCCAATTTCTACTACATACAATTTCTAAGACATTGTTGTAACAGATCACTAAGAAAACCTGAAGAAAAAAAATAATTGCAACGTGGTCCAGTTTTTGGGTAGCTTATTTATTCTTCTAATGCTCACATTTGAAAAGTAAAACAATGCCAAAAAGGAAAAAAGAAAAGAAAGCTGCTAGGACTAGGAAACATATCCTAAGACGAATTAGTGAACAAAACATGCAAGAAATTTTAGTGTATGTGAATATGTATTCTTCAGTGATATTCAAATTACACTTAGGTTTTGGTTTGTTGTTTTTGTTTTTGTTTTGTTTTGTTTTTAAAGTAGGCTCCATGCTGGGCATGGGGCCAGCCTGAACTCACGATTCAGAGATCAAGACGTGAGCTGAGATCAAGAGTCAGACGCTTAACTGACTGAGACACCCAGGTGCCCCTACACTTAGTTTTTTTGATGGATCTCAGTTGATACTTTAAAAATAGGAACATCTTCCTTTTGAAAAACCATATAGCATAAAAATTAAGTTTGAAGACTGTTAAGTCAGATTACCTGGATTCAAATTCTAACTCTGTATTAGCTGTATGAACTTGGTCAAGCTATTTCACAGTGTCTCATTTGCACATGGTGACAAAAAAAGGCACCTAAATCCCCTCAAAGCTTAAAGCAGCAGTGAATTAACTCAGCAACTTCTATTTGTCTATTTACCTGTGCAATTAACCAGTCTATCAGCTTGTTGGCCATGACTACAGATTTGTAGGTTCTTAAATGGTAATCTTTATCTCTATAAAGAAAAAGAAACCAAAACCAGTAAGAAGAGGGTAAGTAAGCACAGGAAAACATTTCATTTAATATCAGTGTGCAACAGAAAAGTTTACTAAATATAATCTGAATCTATTATCCAAGTTATGTGCAAATAACAGAGGTTTATAAGGTATACATAGCACTGGAAAACTCCTTCATCAGCTCATATCGGAAGAGACCAACAACGACACCAAAACAAGACATTTCTCCTTTGATATGTTCTTATACACAAGTAGATTATTACTGCTATATTATCCGGTAAAAACTTAGCTAGAAATACAATATCTCATCAATAAAAGAATAACACAATGGAATTTCTTCCCTTAAAATCTGGATAGAGTCTACCAAAAAAAAAAAAAAAAGAAAGAAAACTCATCAAAATGTGGAGAATAAAGCAACCCCTTTTATTCCTGAATTCTCCAGGAAGGCTGGATTTGGTTCAGCTGTAGTGGCAGACAGCAGGCCCGTCCCAAGGTAAACATGCTGAGAACCCTGTCATTCATCTTGTCTGATCAGGGCATGGACAACTGACACCAGATCCCAAGGGAACCAAAGGAACCAGCTGATTCTACATTAGCCTCTCCTTTCAGTAGACTTCCCAGATCTGAGAAATCAAAGTTAAGTTAGATACCAACAAGTACTCCTGATCAGAATGGGGCCCCCAGGGCAGAAATCTATAATTCATTCATTTTGCAGGCCCAGATCAAAGAGAAAATGACAGTCTTTTCAAAATGTCAAAAGATCCGAACCGCAAACAACTTGAAATGATAAATAATTACTAGCTCTATTCACAGTTCTTTAGCCCCTGTCAGCAACTGACGATACGGACATCATTTTATCCACTTTCATAAAAAAAAGTCCCTGAAAAATGGTTGATATTTCTAAGATTTTTGTAGTAAATACACCAGGTTAGCCAGTAATCAATAGCAGATTCCTTCTTAAAAAAATCTTTAGGGGCGCCTGGGTGGCTCAGTCATTAGGTGTCTGCCTTTGGCTCGGGTCATGATCCCAGTGTCCTGGGATCGAGCCCCACGTCGGCTCCCTGCTTGCGGGAAGCCTGCTTCTCCCTCTCCCACTCCCCCTGCTTGTGTTCCCTCTCTCACTGTGTCTCTCTCTGTCAAATAAATAAAATCTTTAAAAAAAATAAAAAATCTTTAAAAATAAATAAATTAATTAAATAAAATAAAATCTTTTTAAATCTATCTCCATGTTTCTGATACCTCACTGCCCATTTCATCTTGGTTTCCATAAGCATCACTAAGAAGGAAAAGGATAGTCAGTCTATTATAAAACACATGTGGGTCGGTGAATTCTTCACCCAGATAATTTTTCTTTTTGTAAGCTAAGTTCACACATATTAAAAGCATGACTATCATACATTCCATCTGTTTTATGTTTTTTTCCCATAAACTTTTCCTTGACAACTCATAAACAATTGTCATTTCTAGCCAAAGAACAATTCCTTCTTATCAGCTCTTATGGAATGTAACTTTCTTGGTAAGAAATCCCATATGGCTAAAATATATTTTCAGAGCATATTTTCTCACATACAAAATCTACATACACACAGGTAACCTGAAAACTGTAACCATTACTGTTTTTACGAGTTTAGCAGAAAAGATAAATTTAAGTACCCACTTGCTATTGATTGAAGTAACCATCTTTTAGTGTTAGATTATCCAAAATATTTGCAGGGTGGCTGTGCTAGAAATCTAGTAGGGAATCAATAAATATAGGTTCATTTTCACTTCTTTTTACTTTAGGAAGCCTGTTTGTGACAGGGCACTTTCAGGAGTGATTGGGTAAATTTTGTTTCTTCCTCCAGGATCTGCACTGTGTTCTCTATAAAACATCAGTGAGCTTTCCAATACACTTAAACAGCCACTTCTGGATTTTTTTTTCTTGAGTTCTGAGTTTCCTTGAAATTGGAAACCAGAATGAAAAACAGAAACACAGCACATCAAACATTTAGATTCTATAGCCACGACGGAAAAGCATCTTTATTCATCTTGGAAATGGTACATCCATTTTTTTTTGTCCTGAATATTAAATTTCAGTCAATATGAATGATATCTGGCCATTTGAAATTAGTGTAACATCATACTACATTCTATCAGTGTATATCAGTGTATATTTTATAAAAATACAGTAATACTCTTGAACGTCTCTTCTATTAGTAATCATAACACAAAACTCAGTTTTCTGCTGTCTTTCTAGAGAGAGAAACTGAAAATTAATTATGATTCCACTTAAAAAACAAGGGCATATCTCTTCAGAAGGAAAAAATTCGTAGAGAATAAAATTATAAAATTTACTTATTAACTCCAAAGTAATTCTTAATTTTCAAGTACAAAATCTTTCCTTTGGATGAAAGACTATTAGGAGGAAATATTGTGAAAATACACATCCAAGAATTGATTACACAATTTAGTGGAAAAAAAATCAATATAAAGTAATCATAGTGGTATTTATAGTAAATAGTATTTCCAAATCCTCTCCCAGTCAACTATTATTTACTAAATATTAACTGATTGTGGATTATTTCATTATCAAGTCTATAATTTAGTATGGATTAATGACAAATAATTTTAGAAATCAGAATAAAAAGAGTGGAAAAAACTGCATAATTAGAGCCCCAGAAAATTTAGAAATATTTTCAGATCAATTATTACTTAAAATCATCTTTAAAAGTAAAATTTTCACTTATGGAAGAAAAATAAAATAAACCAAGAGGTTCCAGCTGAATAATACTTACCTAATATGCAATATAAATATTTCCACGTAAATTGCCCAGAACTTAGAAACCAGACTCACCTTATCACTGGAGTAAACAGACTATGAAGACGGCAATATAATCTCACTCCCTATTATAAAATAAAGATATGTCAAAAACAAGGAAGATCACTCAAAGGACAGACCAATGAAATTTTGAGACATATCCACTGTCAACATTCCGGAATCATTATATAATCTCTACCAATTTAAAAGTTATTCAACTGTTGTATTACATCAGAAAAATAATATAATTTAAATAATTAAAAACAGGATTAAATTGTACTATGAATTTGTCATATACATATGACATATACAAAGGGTTTTTAAAATTATTTTTCTTAAAATGTAAAATTTCAAAGTATTAGCAGAAAATAATTCTATGCAGCAATACCTCACACTACATGTACATTATATATCAATATAAATCTTGGTGTGCAAAGAAAACTGATGTTACATAAATTTTATATATTTATATATTTTTTAAACTTATTCAAGTATAATGGCCACTTGTTGCTACATGTGACATACTTTTCAGTGGATATAATCTGAGTGTGCAATTTCATTAGTTCCATTTAGAACTACGTAACAGTATGAAAAAAATGATCTAACCCTAGAATTCTTTAAATAGCAAGAAGAAATTGAGAGGCTTGCTTACGAATGCCATTTTCTATACTAGAAGAATTTTTTTAAGTCTCTTAACAGCATTTTATCTTGGTGAAGTATGACAACATGAATTCTGCTATTGATAAAAGGTTCTGGGAGAGGTTGTTACCTTTGAAATCACGTCCTGCATCTCATTTCTTGGATAAAATGTTCCATCATCATAGCGAAATCTATATAACATCTGTTCTGGCTTGAACTGATGTTTATCAGTAACTAAGAACATAGAAACAATATATTAAAATACTGACAATCTAAAAAGTGGAAAACAAAAACAAATAAATTTATAAAATACATATTCTTACATACTAAAATTTGTAGTTTTACCAAAAACTTTTGTTTCCCTAATGCAGTAATACTAATCCAGTATTCTGACAGTAAGATTTTGTTATATAATGCATTTACAATTTCCATATAATGATTTAAGAAATAAATTGAGATCAGCAATACTGTTAGCATAGTATAAGGGTATGTACAATGTATTATTTTATTTATATAAATATACAAAGTTGTGTTTTCTATTTCTTCACAGTGCCACAAAGTCGAGCAAAAAGTGTCCTTCAAAGAGCAGATAATCTAACTAGTGAATTATAATTCAATTCTCAGTTCTAGAAGTGAATTTTAGTATTTATCTGTTTTATCCCACAGCAATCAGGCCAAGACCACACATACACCAATCTTGACCATTTATTCTGTGTTTATTTTTTTTAAATGTTTTATTTATTTGACAGAGAGAGACACAGTGAGAACAGGAACACAAGCAGGAGGAGTGGGATGTGGAGAAGCAGGCTTCCTGCCGAGCAGGGAGCCCGATGCGGGGCTCGATCCCAGGACCCTGGGATCATGACCTGAGTGAAAAGCAGACGCTTAACGACTGAGCCACCCAGGCGCCCCTATTCTGTGTTTAGATCTCTGGAGTAGATAATTTCAATACGTAAATTCTTCCAAAATGTCAACAGTTTTCTGAAACTGAGAAATGCTTTTCTTACATGTCACTTAATATTTTTGCCCTCAGTGGCAATGAGAATGGTCATCCTCCACTTTCATCCTTGAGGTAAGAGTTTCATATTCATAAAGACTCCTATTTAACTTCCTCTCAAGTTTTCTTTTTTTCCAGGAAAAGTATGTTATAGACAGTCTAACAAAAAAATGATTGTTTGTGGAGAAAAAAAAAAAAAACACAAATTAAATCTCGAAGAGTTTATATTTAAATATTTTCTTTACAGGGAATGCAACATTTGCAGAAAAAGATAATTTACCACAATGGGCTCTGTTTTCATGATTAGCTAGAAGACTTTGACCTTTTTGTTTAAAATGTTGAAGGGGGATAAAAAGTTGTCAGAATTGATTTTCATGAACTACATTTGGTGAGGGGCGCCCGGGTGGCTCAGTAGGTTAAGCGTCTGCCTTCGGCTCAGGTCAGGATCTCAGGGTCCTGGGATCGAGCCCCAAGTCCGAGTCCGAGTCTGAGCCTGGCTCCCTGCTCAGCAGGGGGTCTGCTTCTCCCTCTGCCCCTCCCCCCTAGTCATGTTCTCACTCTCTCACTCGTGCGCTCTCTCTCTCTCTCATAAATAAAATCTTAAAAAAAAAATGAACTACATTTGCTGAATCCAGAAGAAAGCCAAAAGACTTATCACACATACATACACGTATGTGAAGTTTCAGCTATTTTACCCCAACCTACCCAAACCACGTGCATGGCTTGCAGCCATCAGATCGACACAGGACTGTTGCCAAAGAAAGATAGAAAACACCGCCTTTTGGCACCTTTTTATTTCCAGATCAAGCCAAAAAAGAAAAAAAGCATGTGTGAAAGAAAAATAATATCGAGAGAAATATTTTGCAATCCTATGGCATGTTTCAAGACCAGTTATTTATTTCTTCTCTGCAATCTACCTATTCTAATTTTTTTTTTGAAAAACAGTAATTGTTTAATAATATCAACTATTATAGACAGCATTCAGATTTCACCAGTTAGGTCATTTTTTAAAAAAACTGTTCATTCAAATCACAATTCCAGATAAGGTCCTTTGTACTACCGTTTTTTTTTTTTTTTTAAATTATTATTAACACATAATGTACTATTTGTTTCAGGGGTACAGGTCTGTGATTCATCAGTCTTACACAATACCTATTCTAATTTTTATCCCCTAAGATTCACTGAAATAAATTATTGTCTTGATATTTCAAAACTCAAGGAAACGTTGGGCCCAAATGCTCTTGCCATAAGAACACAAATGGTGATTTAAAATTCCTATTCAAAATGGAGTGCTTAGTTGTATGGCAAACTCTTACAGGACTTTGATAATTCATCTTGGGTTAATCTGCAACTCTTAGCTGTTGCCTTGGAAAAACAGTGAATCGTTCTGCATGCAAATGCACTCCCTCAACTTCTTGAACATGAAAAATGGGTTTATTAACCGTTGAGAGTGCGGGTCATGTGAGAAAGGTTGCTTAACGTTGTCTTCTAAACAACTGTGCAATATTGAGATATTACTAGGGATACAGCTGGCTTTCTAGGTGGTGGGGAAGGAGTGCTGATCTGTAGTATTCACCAATTTCTGTGGTATTAAATATTCCCACACTGGCCAATTTCAAGCTACTAAAATAAAGTCACTGAACACCGAGTTAGACGAGCAGTGATACATTATTATTTAGTATTTCCATACAGAAGTAATAGATATAAATAACACTAATAACACAGACAACAATAAAATAGAGTAAAATAATTAGGAAGTGATGAGTTTTAATAATATATGAACTTTGTTTATAGTACAATTTATGTACTATCTGTTCATATAATTTTTAATAATAGCTGTGCCTTACAACCAGCTTGCAAATTTCCAAGAAATTTATTTATTTATTTTTTAAAGATTTTATTTATTTATCCATTTGAAAGAGAGAATGAGAGAGAGAGAGAGCATGAGACGGGGGAGGGTCAGAGGGAGAAGCAGACTCCCCACTCAGCAGGGATCCCGACGTGGGACTCGATCCCGGGACTCCAGGATCATGACCTGAGCCAAAGGCAGCCGCCCAACCAACTGAGCCACCCAGGCGCCCCTCCAAGAAATTTAATTACCAGCTCTCTTAAGTTTGTATAAGCCAACTTCAGCACAATACTGGATATAATGAATGTGGTCTCTGAATTGCATAAGCATTTATAATGTAAATAGTAGACCCAGACAAGAAAATCTATCAGCATATCATACCGAAAGCATATGCTGTTTCAACCCAATAATTCCTGATATAGCAAGGCTTTTCTTTTATGAAGTTCTCAACAATATCTGCAATGTGAATAGTGGCAATAATAGTCAACTCTTTAAGCTTTCTCTCTTTAAAACAGATGATTCATTCAACTTTATTTTAGGAATTCTATTTTCACTAAATGCAGCTGGAAATACATACCAATAAAACTAGCATGTTTGGCTCATATTTCTACATTCAATAACATTATTAATGTACAATTGCATAATATGTTCTCTTACTCCCAATTCAGGGGAATGTGTACTAGTTAATTTTGGACACTTAAAAAAGTGATTACTTTTAGCAACAAAAATTCTGTATGCCAAATCTGAAATTACAACTGATCAAATCCTGATAAAAATAATAGTATAGGCCACTAAAATCAAACTGTGACAAATAGAACGATATTAACAGAGAGTACTCAGTGCTTTATTTTTCAGAAAAAGAGTTAATCAGGTTATAAATATCATTGTTCAAAAAGATTTATTACAAGTTAAGTAATCAAAGGGTTTTTGCATTTGAAATTTCAAAATAAATTTTAATCCAGAATTTATCTCTTACTTCCTGCTCAAAATTGTATTGGAGAAAAGTGGTGTCTGAAGTTGGAGGATAAGTTGATTAGGACTGAAATTCTACCATTCTGGTATCACTTACCAAAATAATCTTACATTTTTTTTTTTCTCTTTAAAGGGAGGCAATTAAAAAATATTGTGAGAAATATCTTAACAGAATAAATAAGAGTGGTTCTCTCTCTATGGAACTCTGTGATTCCTTCAAGAGCTTTTAGCAGTTATGAACTGAAGAATAGGTCAGATTCTAAAAGACTATTCATGAAGATATTTAACAAATATTATTCCAACTCTACTTTGTACTAACTTACAATTGACTTGAAAATGTTTGGCTAGCTATTCATGATTTCAGGCAAAGTAGTAACAGTTTTGTCATTGTAAAGTCAGTAAAATCCCACCCATAACAGTTATGCCTTCAGTTTTCAGAACCCAATGCACAATGCAAATAAGTAACTAGTTCTCATACAATTCCTAGGTCACCTTTGATGAAACAGGAAAGCAAGAGTGGAAGGGCGGCTTGAAAATAACCTAAAAGCCCCTTCAAAGGACATCCTCTCCCCCACACCCTGACTCTTTCCAGCTCTGGGAATAAAATTTCTGTAATTACCTTTTATCTATTACAAGGTACCTCAAAGTCAAAAAGGAAAATATTATAACAAACTTAGTGTGTTGCTCTTTCTAAATACAGTAAGCGATCCCATACAAGGACAAAAAGTTACATTTTTTAAATAATCTTTTAAATAATTTAAATAGCATCAATTGTTGATAGCTTTAAGATTTTTTTCTCCTATTTCTAATTCATAATGGTTTGAAATCACTCAAATTAACAACAAGTTACAAAAACCTCCACTGAAATAGAAATGTTACAAGTTATTTTTATGACTAGTATATGCTGATATTACTGTAAAACATTGACAGGTTTATATAATGATTACTCTGGCTTTAATATAGTTCCATAGATTTTATATTGACCTGGGAGCTATGCCTCAGTGGCAGACACCGGGTCGTTGTTTACCAAATTGGGTTAGCTTTAGTTTCCCCTGGGCATGCATCTACACTACATTTCTAAGTTGCTCCTGCAGTAAGGAGTGGCCATGGAACTGAGCTGCATTTAAGGACATACACACAAAAGTAAGGCACAACGGGGAGTGTACAAGCCCATTTAAAACAAACAAACCAAGAACTCCACCACTCCTTCAAGATGACCTTTAAGAGCCCTGCATTGAAGATGGATGAGCCTCTATCAGGCACCAAAACCCTGTGTGGGGGAGAGCACCCAACCCCATCCTCCACCAGTGACTGGACTTTACCTGAGCAAAAAAGTAGCTTCTAGGAATATAAGCCGCTGTACTGAGGTTTATATCTGTTACAGCAGCTAGTGTTAACTAAAACAGTTTTCCCTGCAAAAAGTTAATTCTCCCATCCTTGTAGATTTCTACCTTTCTGAAAGGAAATATGTCAACAGCTGGATTGCTTGATGAACAAGGTAAAAAGATGGTCTTAAAACTACGAGACCATAAGAAACAAAGGCCATTAGTTCATGTTTACATACCTTCAAGTATCTAGCATGATATCTTACACACAGAATGAAGGAAAGAGTCAGTAAGGAAAAGAATAAACAAAAGTGTTCATAAACAGATTTTCCCTCCTTTGCTCTATTGGTAAGACATAGTCCCTGGAAGAACATAGTCTAAATGAGAAAGGAATCATCTGATTTCTGAAGGTCTATGACTGTATGCAAATCCTCTCTATAGTCTACCTATTTGAGCTTCAGTAGACTGCAGGACAAAGCAAATATATTCCCTTCTTGACCCAAGTATATATTTGGACTCAGGGTTAGAGGAAAGGAAAGAGAAGCAGCAAAGAGGAAAGCCATCTAGCCCAACATCTTTTCATATTTACTTATAAGTTTCTGGATGATGCTTTTTAGCATACTAGGTGCTATATGGTGTTTTCACGATGCTAAAGAATCAAGTACAAAATCATATACAATTTATCAGTATTATCTGTTTACTCACAATATAATTATTCATTTATTCATTCACTGAGCAAATATTTATTGAGTACCTACATTTGAGGGGCATGGGAGGTCTTTACTATATATTAACAAACAAGGCTCCTGTTCTTATAGTACTTCTATTTTGATTGGGGGCCAGAATCGGCATGGATCAAGAGAGAAATAATAAATAAACAAATAAAATAACATAATAATTTTAGAGAGTGATAAGTTCATGAAGAAAATTTTAAAAACTAAAAACAGTTTACTGTAATAATGGGATGAGATTCTACAAGAGTGTCACTGAAGACATGAGTCATGAATACTGCGACTTTTGTCATTTCATTCACTGCTATCCCTCCAGCACCTAGAAAGGTCCCTGGTATATATTAGGAATTAATAAGTAATAGTTGAATGAGAACAGCAAGAGCAAAGATCCTAAATGCACAGTCATCCTGGAGTGTTTAAGGAAGAGACAGAAAGCCACACGGGCCACAGTGTAATGAGTTAGGTATAACACAATGTGCCAACTCACAGAGGAAGTCAGGGGCCCAATCATGTGGGGCCTTGTGGGCCATGGTAAGAGACCTGGACTGTGGTAAGGGGTTCCGGACTCTTCTTTGAGTTTAATGGGATGCTAGTAGATGATTATAAGCAGGAGAATACCTTGATCTTACATTTGTTTTAAAAGGTCGCCAGCTGTTACCTGGAGGCCATATCATAGAAATGGAGGACAAAAGTGGGAGCAAGGAAGGAGAAGATGGTGACTGGGAAGAAGGCGGGGATCCTGGAAGTGAGAGAAGTGATCTGATTAGGGATCTATTTTGGTGGTAGAATTCATAGGGCACCCAGTATGGTGGGGAAAAACTGGGAGGATCTGGTTCATTTTCATCCCACTCTAATAAAAAAAAAAAAAGAAAAAAAGAACACTGAAATACCTTAGTCAAATACCTGTGTTTATTCATAATTCCCTCTTTTTCTCCTCTCCCACATTTTGCATTAGAAATTCTTCAAGTTTTACTTCTTAGTCCCATTATCACTACTTTCTTCTTTCTTTGTTGTTGATGTTCTCAGGAATCTGGTGCTCTCTTGAAATGATTACCGAATTTGTCTCTGGATCTCTCTATACTCTGAGCTTTACACATACATTTTCAACCTCTTGCTGAGCACTCCCCTGTGGATGTCTCATACCCAACCTGCCACAAACTCTTCATCTTCTCCCCACCCTGCTCCTTCTCCTGAATAATCATCCCTGTCATCCAGATAGAAACCTCAGAATAACCTGATCCTGCTCTTCACTCATCTCCCACATCCAACAGTTATCAAATATGCTGCTTCAGCTTCACCAAGTCTCCCAGATGGGCCACTGTCATCATGCCCTAGAACATATCCCTCATCCTCCTACTGCAGGGAAAGGCGGGGGCCTCCTGATGGACGGGGCTCCCTGCAGTGAGGCCTCCTGATGGATGGGGCTCCCCGCAGTGTCTCCAACATCTCCACTCCACATTCCACACTGCTGCATCTAAGGGCTCTAAAAGCCAAGTTCTGGCCACTTTTCTGCTTAAAAGTGTCCATCATCTCCTCACCTTCAGAATAAACCCTACATATTACAGCCAGAGAGTTAAGATCTTGTGGGATCAGATGTGCCTACCTTTCTCACCGCACCCTTCCTCCCCAGTATATTCATCCATGAAGTAGACTGTCTTGCCTCGTGAGATTCTGTGCTAGTTCCTGAAGAGGCCACCATGAGCTTTCCCACTTCCATTCTGTAGCATCTATACTCTCCCTCAGGGCGGGACGTCCTTCTGCCCTTCTGTCCCTGTCAGAGTTCTACTCATTCTACAATGCCTTATATTAAGGCCCTTTCCCTCATAAAGCAGTCCCAAATACTCCAATTAGAACTGGCCATTCCTTCCTCCCAATCCCATAGTGACCTGTATTTCTAATTTTTGCCTGTTTTGTAGCCTTCACATTAAAGTTAACAAATATATCACCATAAACCCACACTCCCCAAAACTCCCAGAACTACAGTTCTGTATATGTTAGGCACTTGAAATGTTATTAAAAATACACGAGCATCCTATAATGTAGACATTTACTATAAACTAAATCGATTAATGGAATTAAGATGCTTCCAACTGGTGGACAAAGAGAATAAATTAGTAACTAATAAAATAATTACCATGGTGGATGATCCCATTTTCTAATAATGCTTGTCCTAAGTGTACACCTTCCTCAGGCCTGTGAATCTCTCCAATTTCCAACAGCCATGACACAAATTCACTGCAACAGAAATCCAGTGAAACAGTTAAATAGATCCCCCCACCCCAAGGAAGTCTATTTCTACCATGCTTTCATCAAGCAGCTTTGGAAGGAGTCTCAAAATATAAAGAAATATTTGCAGTGCATTTCAGTATGCATTTTTCACATAAGCAAAGCCCAAAATTATTTAAATTTTATTCTATTCTAGAAAACCCATGTCCATACATTCATGCTTACCCAAACCATATATAATAGCTATTTAACTTACTGAGACCTCTAATAAACACAAAGGGAAAATTTTAGAGTAGTTTTAACTATAAAGAGCATATAATAGATCCTAAAGATAGCTAACAGGCAAAATAGATAGAAAAATAATGACTTAATATAAGAGATAGACTTTCTGGAATATGGCTTTCCAGGCACAGAAAACCAGTGTATTTAAAACTCCAAGAAAGCAAAACACAGAAAACCAGTGTGTTTGAAGTTCCAAGAAGGCAAACCAAAAAAACCCTGCCCCATGTGGCAGATGGAATTCTAAACATGTCCTCTTACCCCCCTATCGAGAATACCATCCCTTGGTTTTGTAATCAAATCCTAATCTAGGTAGTGCTATGAATGGATTTAAATATATATATATATATATTTATTTGACAGAGAGAGAACAGCAGAGGGAGAGGGAGAAACAGGCTCTCCACTGAGCAGAGAGCCCGACGTGGGGCTCGATCCCAGGACCCTGGGATCATGACCTGAGCCGAAGGCAGACGCCTAACCGACTCTAAATGGATTTTGTATATGTAACCAAAATCCCAAGTCAGTTGACCTTAAAATATGTCAATTATTCAAGGGGCCTTGAACCAGTCAGTTGAGCACTTTGAAGCAGAGAGTTTTCTCAGGCTGATGGCACAAGAGTAAGAGAAAAGTTAAAAGCACAAGAAAGATTCAGTGAGCCATTGTTGCCTTTGAAGACAGAGGGGCCATGTAGCAAGGAATGCAGGAAGCTTCTAACTGAGAGTGGTCCTGGCCAACAGCCAGCACAAAATAGGACTTACTCTTACAGTCACAGAGGACTGAATTCTGTCAACAACCTGAATGTGCTTGCAAGTGGATTTTTCCTCAGAGCCTTAAGATAAGGGCCCAGCCGCAGTTCAGACCTTGATTTTGGCCTTGATTTTGGCCTTGTGAGACCCTAAGCGACGGCCCAGTATTGCTCATCTCGACCTCTTTCTGACCTATTGAATTATGAGCTAATGAATGGGTGTTGTTTCAGGGCACAAGAACATTGTTATTTATTTTGCAGCAATATAAAATTAATACACACCAAAAGTTCTACTATACTGTTTTCAAATTCTGAAGTTATTTAGTGGGGCACACGGGTGGCTCAGTCGGTTAAGTTGTTTTCGGCTCAGGACATGGATCTTGGGGTCCTGGGATCAGTCATGCCTCCAGCTCCCTGCTTAGCAGGGAGCCTGCTTCTCCCTCTGCCCCTGCCCCTTCCCATGCTTGGGTTCTCTCGCTCTCTCTCCCTCAAATAAATAAAGCCTTTAAAAATAAATAAATAAAGTTATTTAGTAAATTCATTCTTGTATTTAAACTGTCACCTGGGGGGCGCCTGGGTGGCTCAGTCGGTTAAGCATCTGCCTTTGGCTCAGGTCATGATCCCAGGGTCCTGGGATCGAGCCCCAAGTCCGAGTCTGAGTCCGGCTCCCTGTTCAGCGGGGAGTCTGCTTCTCCCTTTGACCCTCCCCCCTGTCGTGCTCTTGCTCTCTCTCTCTGACTCTCTCTCTCTCTCAAATAAATAAATAAAATCTTAAAAAAAAAAACAACTGTCATCCAAAAGGAATACTCCAACACAAAGCCATCCATCAGAACTGTCTACCACATACATCTGCTGTGGCTCTGAAAGGCCAGGGAGGATGCCAGGTCCCATCTTTTACCATATGGGGGGTGGGGGAGGAGCCCCAGACATCACAGTAGGATGATGTTTTGTAACACAGGAGAGCACCAGCTCGGTAGTGATGTTTTTTATGGCCCTGTGCTATCATTAAGAGAACACTAAATAGAGAAACATTTTACAATAAAATATTTTACCATGTTCATGCTATAAAAATCTAACATTTGAACTTTTACATAAAGTAATGGATACATTTTAGAACGGTTTCAACGGTTTCAATTTTACATAGAGGTCAGAGAAACCAAGCTATAGAAAGTGTCAGGAAATTACTTTTCCATTTATTTCAAAACCAAAAGCAACACATATGGCTAAAGTCAAATAACCGAGGGACATGGAATTCTAAAAATGGATATCTAGTCTAAAAAGCACATTTTAAGGCAGAAGAAGTTGTTAAAATGCTTTTAATTCTTCTATTAAAAGGAGCATTCCAAAAGAAAGAAAATTTAAAAAGAAGTAAACTTCAGTTTTTTCCTTGATGGCACAAAAATAATAAGAATACCAACTCCGGGGGCGCCTGGGTGGCTCAGTCACTTAAGCATTTGCCTTAGGCTGAGGTCATGATCTCAGGGTCATGGAATTGAGCCCCGCATCGGGCTCTGCACTCAGCATAGAGTCTGCTTGTCCCTCTCCCTCTGCTCCTTCCCCCATTATCTCTCTCTCTCAAATAAATAAATAAAATCTTAAAAAAAAATCAACTTTTAATAAATAAAAAGCTTTTAACTCCTAAGTATGTATCTGACGATTAGAAATAATGTATAGGAACAGCCAGCACAGGGCCGGGCTTAAGGCGGCCACTCTTCCCTTTGGTCCTGCAAGCTTCACCCAGCAGGGGCTCCCACATGCAGCTGTCCGCAGAACCCAGAGGACACACAGTGGATCTATGCTAAAAGCCCAGGCAACCTCTCTGCGTGTTGCTCTGTGCCAGATCCACTGCATGACCCTCTTTTTCAGACTCCTCACTGATAGTCCTCCATGCTGAGCCCGGCTGTCAAAGTGCTGGATTAATTTCGGGTTTAGACCGTGTGTCTTGCGTTCTCTAGTTCTCGGACTTGTAGGCCCCGTAGCTGCATCCTTGCTGGACTTCGTCCCCTCTCGGCGAACCCGCCTGCCTGCCAGCCCTGCCCGACCCCAGCGTCCGCTTTGCCCTTGGAACATGGTACATCTGAAATTGTTGACGTCAGGGATGGATGGATAGATGTCTTAAGCTTTCCATATTTCTGGCTCTAGGTCCATTCCTTCATCCCACTATGGTCCAGGAAATGTTGACAGGAAAGAGATATTCAAAAATGCCCAGAGGAATATTTTTTTTTAAAGAAAAACAAATCACTGAAGGAAGGGTAGCTAACACATGACATAGTGAAAATCTGAAAGAAATCCATGCACCCAGACTATTGACCTTACCTTCCAAGGAAGCATTTAGGGAATGTGGTCAGTTTTCTTTTTCTGTCTTTGATCAGATTCCCTTGTTTGCACATCATCTTATAGAGTTTCTCACCCTGTTCGGAGATCATTACCCAGGTGTCTTGCTCCATTCCTAATTTTAAACCTATTGAAAAGGAAACAAAGGACAGGTAACTGAAAAAGTCTCCTCACTCACTCCTGCCTGCATGAAACCAACATTTATTGCATGTCAACCCTGGGCAGGGGGTTGCAGATACAGAGCTCTGTACCACAGGACCCTGGTCTTCAAGAAGCTCAGGGGATCCCAGGGAGACAGTCAGGACAGGATCCCCAGGGCTGTGTGGCACCTTTGGTTTGGCCAGTGAAGGAAGAACAGCTGCAGTTCAGGCTCCAGGCACCCCTTCTGCAGCATTCGATCAGCACAACTGGACAGGTGGCCCTGAAAACAGCCTTACGGCAGAAGCTGTGACACAAGAAAGGCATATTCAGAGGATCTTACCTCTGAGAAGTATTAAGAAAGGTTTCACAGAAGACCAATGTTTAAACGCAGAGGGATGAACAGTATTTCCAGAGAGAGAGGAAGTGTTCACAAGAGCTACCTGAGGCGAAGCACCACAGGGGGCACACAGCCCCGGGCTCGAGGTGAGGACAGGGGCCACACTGGGTGAGTCAGGGAGGGGCTTTGCTCAACTGCAGGTTCCATGTCCTTCATCCCTGAGGTATCAGGGAAACATATAAGGGTTTGCACCAGAGGGAGGGGAAAAGCAGGGCAGGTACAGGAAAGAAAGTTTTGTTGCTTTGGAAACAAAGCTCAGACAACAGTATAGGAACAAACTGAAGGGGGCAGGCTTTAAAAAAGGGGAGATCATTAGAAGGAAACCTCAAAAATTCAGGTAAGGTCAAGCCCCTGCAGACAATAGTAGGGGCCATGGGGCAGAGAATGAAGCTGAGAAATATCTAGGAAGTGGTATTGATAGGATACAGCAAAGGGTTAAATGTAGGCATTATGGAAAAAGAGAGATCAGGATGCCTTCCAAGCTTTTGAGGAAAGCCGAACTGGGAAATAGGGGGGAAGAAGCATATTTGGAAAAGAGTTTCAGGTAAGGAGGAGTCCAGTACCATGCAGGGTGACTCTGGACATTCAGGTAGAGCCTAAGAGTCAGTGGAACGCATGCACATGAAGCTCAGGAGACAGGACAAGGCAGGACACAAAGATGGAGAAAGTGGCAGTGCAGACATGGACGTGAAGCTGGTAGGAATCAGTAACCCAGGCAAGGATGTATCTTAGAGGGGACCAGTGTCAAAGCTGAAACCCGAGGAATACCCACAATCAGCAGATGGAACTGACGAACTGTTGCAGAAGAAATACTTGAATTAGGGTGCCTGGGTGGCTCAGTTGGTTTAGCATCTGCCTTCGACTCAGGTCATGATCTCATGGTCCTGGGATTGAGCCCCGCATCAGGCTCCTTGTTCAGCAGGGAGTCTGCTTCTCCCCCTGCCCCTCCCATGTGCATGCGCTCTTTCTCTCTCTCACAAAAATAAATAAATAAAATCTTTTTAAAAATACTTGAATTATTTTTAGTCTTCTAGCTACAAAATTTTTTATTAAAATTTTTATTTTTTACAATGGAGGAGCAATTACCATTTGTCAGTAGTAGAGAATAATCCATTAAGAATAGAGCCTGTTAACATAAACAAATTTATAGAATGTGCTTGTTTGCTTCTTTGCTTTCTTTCTCTTTCCCTCCCTCCTTTCCTTCCTTCCCTTCCTCCCTCCCTTCCTTCCTTCCTTCCTTCCTTCCTTCCTTCCTTCCTTCCGTCCTTCTTCACTTTAGGTTTATCTATATGCATAGCCATTCTGGAAAAAAATAAATAAATAAAGCTTCAACTTGACAAAACATTTATTTTACCTTTTAAATGATTTGCTACGCTATTTGAATTGATTGCTAGATTCAACAAAACTTAAAGAATCAGCTATGTATTCATAATCTTTGTTTTAAATTTTTCTAACTGGCTCTCCATCCAAGATCAATCAAAGGAGTTAGTATTTGAAAATGCTTTGGAAATTCTCAAACAAATGTGTACTATGAATATTTTTTTTTAAGATTTTATTTATTTATTTGAGAGAGAGAGAATGAGAGACAGAGAGCATGAGAGGGAGGAGGGTCAGAGGGAGAAGCAGACTCCCTGCCGAGCAGGGAGCCCGATGCGGGACTCGATCCCGGGACTCCAGGATCATGACCTGAGCCGAAGGCAGTCGCTTAACCAACTGAGCCACCCAGGCGCCCGTGTACTATGAATATTTTAATAGAAGTAGGAGCTTTGTATGTTCTTCAAGGGAAAATTTCTGAAGATGGAAGAAAGGGTTCTTTGTGTTCTGAAATTTCATCAGCAATGAGATATTTTGCTCCTAAGTCTCTGAGGAAAAGGAATGAACACTGTCTTGTTTCTTATCAATTATTTGGTAAAGAAATTAGTAGTAACACAAGCATTTCTATTTCCTACTTGAATTACAGGAATGTGCTTAACTGCAGATAAACTTGACACAACTGAGTATTGCCAGATCAAATACCTTTTGCAAATCTTGCTAAAAACATGAAGCAATTTTGAGCCAGGCCTCCTCATATGAACAAACTCCTTATTGGGTTGCATTATATTCAATGGCATTGTAACAATTTTCTAATGTTAATGTATAACCAGAGTGCCTTATTCTATAATTAGGATACTAACATATTTGGTCTAGAAATTTTCAGTGTACTGTTAAAGATATAACTGCTGAAGGCCCTGCATTATACTATTGAAGTTTGTCTCTTACAGGAAAACCCCATAATGATGTTTTAGAAATGGTAAGAATAAGGTGCAAAGAAAATTGAACACATTTTAAAGCAAATGAAACTGTTTGCTGTAGACTGAACGTTTGCATGCCTCCCAAATTCATATGTTGAAACCTAACACCCAATGTGATGGTATTAGGAGGTAAGGTGTTGGGGAAGTGATTAGGTCATGAGGGTGGAGTCCTCATGAATGGGATTAATGGCCTTATAAATGAGACACAGAGAGATCTTCTGCCCCTCTGCTACGTGAGAACACAGTGAGAAAATGGCCATCTATGAACTGGAAAACTGCTGTCACCAGATACTGAATCTGGGGCTCCCAGCCTCCAGAACTGTGAGCTACAAATTTCTGTTGTTTATAAGCCACCCAGTCTGTGGTATTTTGTTATAGCGCCTCAACAGACTAAGATACTATTTAAAAGACACTGCTTGCCACAATATATCATTTTACTAAATATACAATGTTTTTCTTTTCTTTTAGCAGTAATATTAGAAGTATTCAAAATGAATTTTAGGGGTGCCTGGGTGGCTCAGTCGGTTAAGCATCTGCCTTTGGCTCAGGTCATGATCTCAGGATCCTGGGATTGAGTCCCACATCAGGCTCCCTGCTCAGTGGGGAGCCTTGCTTCTACCTCTCCCTCTGCCTGCCACTCCCTCTGATTGTGCTCTGTCAAATAAATAAATAAAATCTTTTTTTTTAAAAAAAAAAGCATTTTAGCATGAGTCTTACATCACATGGGAAATCTAAGTGAATATCATATGCCTTTTTACTTTCTCATAACTTCTGCCCATTATCTGCTTTCTTGCTAAGTTGTAATCTTCACAAAGTATAATAGTGCTCAATTCATACACCCACCTTTTCGCCGTTCTCTTTCTTTCAAAATAGCTTCAAACCATTCATGTTTCTCCTCAGGTGTTTTTGCCATACACACAAACCATTTATTTTTCGCTGTGTTATGTATCTTCCATCCATTGACAACAATGTGTCCACTGCTATGGAAGTCAGCTGGAAATTAATGGGTAAAGGTGAACAACAAATATAATATCAATACAATCATTCAATTCTCAACAGTTCCAAGATCACTGAATTCTCAAAAGTATCTTTGCTTTATATGTGTGAATGAAGAACATAAAAACAAAAAAATTAAGTGTTTATATATTAAATGCCGTCAGTACTCAGGAATAGAACATTTCTAACTCATAACATTAGTATATTACATGAAACTGAACATCTGAACTAATTAATATTCCTTTCCTCTATGTCCAAAAATATTGTGAAAGTTCCTAAAGTAATAAAAAAAGAACTTTTAAAAGATTTTCATCTCAATAATCGAATATCCAAGGTGTCAGATTCATTTTGTCTTTTTAATATTCCTTTGAAATATTATTCTAGGTTTCAAAAGCGAACTATACCGCCACAGAACAATTCTCAGCTGTTTAATGAACCGCACAATAAGAATCAGAACAAATGAATGGAACATACCAAGAGTACATTTACCTAATCTTCAATAAATGGAAAGGTTCAAATGCCTTATCATTATCATTGCTCATGGTTGAAAAATACACACTCTTTAAAATTACCACATCATTCCATATAATTGGCTTGAATAAAAACAAAAAAATTTTTTGAGTCTGAATTCACATTGTCTTTTTCTATGTCTCAACATAATTTTGGCTACATTGTCAATGCTGGATTTGAAAATGCCAACAGAAAACCCTCTATGAGAGTTTTCTGCCTAATAGCAGGTAGAGAATAGTGATGTTACTTGTATCCAGCCTGTACTGGCATGACAGTCTGCAAAGCAAAGATTCAAAATGAAAAAACATATGACAAAGGCCTGAGTCAGCACCTGCACCAATTTAAAGTGACACTTTTAATTCATCTCCCGGAGAGTCACTAAACAGCAATGGTGGGTAGCCAGGAGGTGAGCCACAAAATGTTAAAGGTGGTTTAGAGAAATGACTTCGTGGCACGGTACTATTTTTTTTTTTTATTTGACAGAGAAAGAGACAGCGAGAGCAGGAACACAAGCAGGGGGAGTGGGAGAGGGAGAAGCAGGCTTCCCGCCGAGCAGGGAGCCCGATGTGGGACTCGATCCCAGGACCCTGGGATCATGACCTGAGCCGAAGGCAGACGCTTAACGACTGAGCCACCCAGGCGCCCGGCACTGTACTATTTTTTATTTCTTTATTTTTTCTCAAATGGCTTATTTTATTTGGTGAGTTCTGAATAGAGGCAGGCATGGTTGGCACTCACTCTCCCCAAATCTTGTCCCCATTGTCTTTTTAGCTCCAAAATCACCATACAGTATATGTGACCAGATTAACTATTCCAAAAATGCATTTTCAAATGATTCCATATAGTTGAGGGTCTTTAAAAATTCCAAGTTATATATGAGCCAGGATAGACTTATATTAGATCTTAGTCTATAATATATATATACATACATATATGTGTGTCTATATATATATATATATATGCCATAATCCCATTAATAATAACAATTCTGATAAAATAGTGATTCAAACTAGCAGAAGATTTCCACCATCAGGCAATAAGTCTGTTTTTAAAAGGAATTTTTGTACTTTCCTTCTTACCCTTACATATTTAATTCATATTCATATCCTATACAAAGTAGCAGATCCTAGTAATACATGTCAGATAGGTATCAATGACATTAGTAAGAAAGTAAAAATTATTAGTTAATAATTATACCATAATGCCTTGTTACCTCCTACAAAAATCACCAACTGAGAAATAATGATAAATTGGTGGGGAAAAAAGATCAAATTGTACATGTCTACACACCCTCCTCCTCAAATGTGTCACCTTACAGGGTCAGTATCACAAACAAGCATAATCTTTTCAGACTCTCCCGTCTTCCACAATCAGATCGAGATTAGCTAAGTGAACCCAGCACTGCAGCTTAAAAGACCCCACATTCCCACTAGTGTTATTCCCCTTTTAATCATATTCCAGGTAAAGAAAATCACAAGAACCACACACAATGTACAGTAATTAAATATTGGACTTACTTTAAAATGAACATAATGTATTCTTCCCATAGAACACTGAGGAACACAAGTTCATGTGCTAGGCTGATGCTCCTGACCCTGCACATCATATGCCCGGGGCCAGACAGCCCTGTAACCTGGGTCTTCCTTCCTTCCTTCCCTGGATTATTTGAGCCTGGCATTGCTCTCTCCACACCCTGCTGACTCTTCCTTCAACATTTTTCATCAGGCCATTCCTTACTTCAAAAGCCTTTGGTAGCTCACCACTGAATCAAGTGAAAACATGAAAGCTTGCTTTCGTGCTTCTTCTTAAATTGACCCCCCCCACACACACTGTGTTCTTCTGTGGCCCTGCCACTTTCTGCGGCTTTCCTTGTCCTGTGACTTACCCGTTCTCCAGGCTGATGCTCACTCTCAAGCTACCCAGCTCTGCTCTCTGCCTCAGCAACTCTTTCTTCTCCTTAAAGTGTACCCAGATCTTTTGCGAAGCCTTGCTTAACCATTACAACCTGGGCATTCAAACTTCCCTTGGAAAATGTATGATTAAACTCAGAACCAGACAAGTCAGCATGTGATTGCACGTGGCCATTGTTTCATGAACAGAAAGCAAGATTATTAACTGACTGTAAAATCTGCCAAGTCAAATAAAAGGTTAATTGCTGTACCAATACAATACTTTGAAAGAACAGCTTATGTCACCTAATAATTTAAAATGAAAGGATAGGGGCGCCTGGGTGGCTCAGTCTGTTAGATGTCTGCCTTCGGCTCAAGTCATGATCCCGGAGTCCAGGAATCGAGCCCTGCATCAGGCTCCCTGCCTAGTGGGGAGTCTGCTTCTCCTTCTTCCCTTCGCCCTGCTCGTGCTCTCTCTCACTCTCCTTCAAATAAATAGATAAAATCTTTTAAAATAAATAAATAAATAAATAAAATGAAAGGATAATATTCCTTTTTTTTTTGAAAGATTTTATTTATTTGTCAGAGAGAGAGAGAGAGAGAGAGCACAAGCAGGGGGAGCCGCAGGCAAGGGAGAAGCAGGCTTCCCACGGAGCAAGGAGCCCAACGCGGGACTTGTTCCCAGGACCCTGGGATCATGACCTGAGTTGAAGGCAGATGCTTAATTGACTGAGCCACCCAGGTGCCCAATAATGTTCCTTTTTAAAGTTTATGTGCTAGCCACTTTCTATCACTAATTTTAAAAATCATAATTTTAAACATATATACAAACATGTATGTGTATATATAAAACAAGACTCAAAAAGTAGTATAAATATCACAGTGATATCAGTTACCAAATTACCAATGTTCTACCAAATAAGCAACTGATTCTCATTTATTCTGAAATGAGAATTAGTGATATATAAATGGCTTCATAATTTCAATCACAGCACATTTTTCAATAACTTCATTCTAAAAAATAAGTTTGAATTCAACTTATTTATTAAGAACAGCCACACAAAGATCATGGAAGGGGCACATGGGTGGCTCAATCAGTTAAGCATCTGCCTTCATGGGGCACCTGGGTGGCTCAGTCGGTTAAGTGGCTGCCTTCGGCTCAGGTCATGGTCCCAGGGTCCTGGGATTGAGCCCCGCATCGGGCTCCCAGCTCTGCAGGAAGCCTGCTTCTCCCTCTCCCACTCCCCCTGCTTGTGTTCCCTCTCTCTCTGTGTCTCTCTCTGTCAAATAAATAAATAAAATCTTGAAAAAAAAAAAAAAGCATCTGCCTTTAGCTTAGTTCATATCAGCTCAGGTCATGATCCCAGGGTCCTGGAATCAAACTCATGAGCCCATGTCAGGCTCCCTGCTCAGTAGGGTGTCTGCTTCTCCCTCTGCCCCTCCCCCCCCATTCTCTCTCTCTCTCTCTCAAATAAATGAAATCTTTAAAAAAACAAAATCATGGAAAAGCCCAACAGTGCTTTTCCTTAGTAGAAATTTAAAAATATTTTTTAATGAAAGAATAATTTATTAATGCCAAATGTAGGAATTTGTAAGTTTCAATGGATCTAAAATATAATTCTACAGGAAGTGTTAAAAAGGAATGGAATTAAAATTGTCATTCATTAAGTGTAGAATATCCAAATTCAACAGTCTCTAGGCACTGATGTCTTTTCCGAAAGAGAAAAATCCAAGGGGCAGCCCTGAACAACTTACTCATTACTTTGAAGCTATACAGTTTACAAATTCCTCACTCTTAATTCAGCATAGTTTTACATAATGAGATGAGGTTTTTCTAAAACTGATACTACTATAACTCTCAGTGGAAATGCTGGTATCTTTTCAATAGTGTGAGTTTAATGAGATGGAAGCTAGCCAAGTATTCAGGCTAGGAAACAGAAGAAACTGCCAGAAAATATTATTCAAAACATCAAGAAACTGATGTCTAAACAATGTGTTTAACCCTTATTCTGGTGATCAACAGTGTGCATGCACAAATTTCTAAGAGAAATTTTAAAAATTATAATTTACTCACATTATGAATACTTAACGCTGAAAAAATTACTTTTTGGAATAAATCTTTGATCTTATCAAATAACAGAAGAAAATTTTCTGGCATCCAAAATTTCATTTGACATTATTTATGGCAAAAAAAGTTTTTTAAAAAAGGTTCTAACTGATTTTTCCTTTTAAAACTAGAAGTAGCTTCCTTAACCTTTTTGAAATTCCCAATAACATATTGAAAATTTAAGTGTATCAGGAAGGAACTAATATATGCCTGAGTCTTTTCAACATTGTAAAGTTATGCTGCTTTTTAATTAAGAATGTATTCAATTCAGCTTATACAACAGTACTATGGTTGTTAAGGTAACTATGGTTTATCTATTTTGTTGACTATTAAGTAACAATAAATATATGTTATGTGGTGATAAGACATGAAGATAAAGATGACTATAATTCAGAAAATGATTCTATTTAATTGAAAAGAGGATATAAAACTATAGAGTTCATGTTTTTAAACATTTTTTAAAAATCTGTGCATAAAAAGAAAATTAAAGGAATATTTTAAAATTCTCATTTATTTCTCTTTAGATGATGAAATTATCTAGTATTTTCAACATATTTCTGTTATTTCTAAATTTTCTCTAATTAGCAAAATTTAATTTAAAAAAAACCCAATGTGTTTAATATCTTTAAATGGTTTAAAATATTTATATTGAAGGGCGCCTGGGTGGCTCAGTTGGTTAAGCGACTGCCTTCGGCTTAGGTCATGATCCTGGAGTCCCAGGATCGAGTCCCGCATCGGGCTCCCTGCTCGGCGGGGAGTCTGCTTCTCCCTCTGACCCTCCTCCCTCTCATGCTCTCTGTCTCTCATTCTCTCTGTCTCAAATAAATAAATAAAATCTTTTAAAAATAAATAAATAAATAAATAAAAATAATAAAATATTTATATTGAAAATGACAGCTGAAATCTTTCTTTAAAAAAAATCTATTTACTCTAAAGAACACCTTAAAGAATAAATAAACTTCCAACTTATTTATTTTAAATTTGACCATTGTATTGAAATTTGTGGTTTGTGTAACACTGAACTGCAGATCATATTTACTAAAGGTCACCATTTTGCCCTCTGTCCAACTACACAAATAAACTAGTTCTTAAGAAAGAATACAATACAAAAATAAACTAGTTCTTAAGAGAGAATATAAATGGGGGCGCCCGGGTGGCTCAGTTGGTTGAGCGACTGCCTTTGGCTCAGGTCATGATCCTGGAGTCCCGGGATCGAGTCCCACATCAGGCTCCCTGCTGGGCGGGGAGTCTCCTTCTCCCTCTGACCCTCCCCCCTCTCATGTGCTCTCTCTCTCTCATTCTCGCTCTCAAATAAATAAATAAATAAAATCTTTAAAATAAAAAAAAACGAGAGAATATAAATGATCTGTTGTTACCTTCTGAGTGAATTTCTAAGCATATACTATGAAAATTACCAAGAAAGTTAATGGCAGAAAGTTCAACAGCTTTCCTATTTAGGTCTTAAGCTGGATACTTTTTATGCATTATGATCAAACTAATATCTCAGAAAGAATCTTCAAAGAAGACTTAAATTAGAATTAGCCAAAATGAGAAATGGATCTAGAGAATGGTGGAATAGAAATTTTGGCCACAAACTCAATGGCTACCACCTTCCTTGAACATAAGCAGTAATGGATAACATGGATATATTAAAATAAATACACAAATTTTTACATTTCTGCATGTTATATCATTATTGCATCAATTTTTTGTATTCTGAGATATAACTGATATAATCCAACTCATTAAACATTATAAGTAAAAGTATAATCAGGTTTATTTTTCAAAAAGATTTTAGATAGTTACACACTGGCTAAAAGCTTAGTCTCATTCCAAATGCAATTATTTCTTCTGCAAGTTTTGAGCTAAATCAATACAGTGTCTGATGGAGTCCTTAGAAAAGAAAAGCATTTTACTTATACCTAGAGTATGCAAAAATACCTAATATTTTTATAATATATTCAAGTAGATGGGGGAACATTTAAACTTTTCATCAAAAGTTCTAAGCACTCTTAAAAATATATCTTGGTTAATTAATTTGTATTATTTACCCACAACATGGTATAGTCATTGTTTGGTTTTGGTTTTGGCAATGAGCAGATGAGCCTGACAGTATTTACCATCCCTCATGTAACTCATCCAGGGTCCAAGTGTGGGAAGGACTTGACATACGGACATTGGTCAGCTCTGCGGAGATCTATCAACATCAGAGCTCCCATTCATAGAGTTTAAAGTAAGAACACTTGGGGCACCTGGGTGGCTCAGTCATTAAGCGTCTGCCTTCAGCTAAGGTCATGATCGCAGGGTCCTGGGATCAAGCCCCGCATCTAGCCCCGCATTGGGCTCCCTGCTCATCGGGAAGCCTGCTTCTCCCTCTCCCACTCCCCCTGCTTGTGTTCTCTCTCTCACTGTGTCTCTCTCTGTCAAATAAATAAATAAAATCTTAAAAAAAAAAAAACAGTAAGAACACTTAAAACCTGAGCTCATCAAAAAGAAATGGAGATTTTGTGATGGAAATGACCAAGAAAACAAAAAAGGAGAAAGTTGGTGTAGCACCCAGATCGTTTCTTAGAAGAAACGAACAACCAAAGTTAATCTCTATATACTGATGCCTTATCTCTTCACAGCTCTCCAGTTGGTCCCTATAGATTTAAAACCCATATGGAACCTCTGCTCCCTATTTCTCAAGGCATGGCCATGGTCACCAAGGAAACCTCACTCCAGTCCCAGCTTCATATTAAACATCTGGGTTAACTTGGACGAGTTAGTTCTTCAATGTGGCTTCATTTCCATCATCTGAAATGTTAAGAGGGTATATTAGTTGATCTTCAAGATCCTAATGATCTTCAGAAATTCTATTTTTGAGTTTCCAAGTCCTGGCTGAGGATGTACGCTTATCCTAAAGACCTAGTAGTCACCTTACTAGAATACTAAATTTTCTTTGCAGGAAGCAAAAGGAAGGTAGCCAGCTGCAGCCTAAAATTTCTTTAAGTGACCTTGTAGCAAGTATTTGTAGCCAAATTCCTGCAACATGCTGTGTATATATGTTAAAGGAAGAAATAAGGCCTTAACTGGATACTACAAAGTATAATTAATTCCTTCATCATATTTCAATGAAACCTGAGCCTTGGAAGTTTGTGCCAAGAGGTGTCATCAGACAATTTATGACTAAATATTCTGAAATGCCCTGTCTTCCCCACTAATTCATATCTACCAGGGTCTGAAGACTTGTTTCCCTAACATCCCTATCCCCCAGGTACTGAGGTCCTGAAGGCTACAATCTTACCAGCACTAAAAGAACATTTTCATGGGATTGAATCCAAAGGCCATTTGCTCCATCACCCAACATAGGTTCTCACTGCCCTACATCTATGCTGAAGATGGTATTCTTTTTTTTTTTTTTTTAAGATTTTTATTTATTTGACAGAGAGAGACACAGCAAGAGAGGGAACACAAGCCCCGATATGGGGCTTGATCCCAGGACCCTGGGATCATGACCTGAGCCGAAGGTAGACGCTTAATGACTGAGCCACCTGGCACCCCTGTAGACGGTATTCTATGCCCATGCCTCCAATGGCCCCGGGCTCTTAGATTTCCTTATCTAGTGCCCCAGTTTCCCAAAATGTAGGAATCATTGTCAAATTCATCAAAATTTACCAAAATTCACTTAGATTACCCGTGCAAATGGTACAAATGGGGACGACCACACCATCAGGGGGAGAGGGAAGGAAATGAGACACAGGAGCTGTGTGCCCATGAAAAGGCATAAAAAGGGGAGAAAACAAAGAGAAGGCTAAAGCAACAGGGGACAGGTGGTTCCAGCAGGGGGAGACAGGGCCAAGAAGGAACAAAGTGGAGGTTTGAGTGTGCCTTCTTCGGCCTTCCTTCCACCCACCTCAAGTACAACATGGGCTTTTGGATATTCTCTTGAGCAGTCAGGTTACCGAAGCAAGATAGCTGTTCACATGTAGACAGACAACATTCCTAAATGTCACTAGAGTCCTCTCAGAGCATTAAAATGAATTAAAATACCACCTTATAAAAAATATTGTGCACATCCTGACATGGAAAAATAGCCTACTAAGTCCCACATGTTAGCATGTGAGTATGTGCGGACAGGGATTTTCAGCTGTGCCAGCAGTCAGACAGCTCCCACACCTACATCCCTCCTTTAGCCCATGTGGAACCTCGCCACAAGATGACTTGGTTCCCAGGAGAGTACACCTGAGTTTTGCTCATTGCGCATCTTTTCCCCTTACCTGCAGCAATCATGCTTCACTATTTATGTTCTGGGCAATGTTTTAGGATGCTAACAATGGGATAGAGAAATGGTACACAGGTGAGCATCTGAAAATTTGTGCCCATGCAGATGGTAAACATTCTTCTCCCCTCTGGGACTAAGAGATGGCAACAAAGGTATGTGGTAGCAGGGAGCTGATCTGTGCCCCAAACCCATGTTTAAATGGGGTATTATAAAGACATTTCTCTATATGGGAATTAAAGTCACTTAGCAACAATTAATATATTCTGTTTCATCTTGTCATTTCTCCTAGAAGCATATCTTTGAAATTCGAATTAAAATCATTGGGGGGGAAAAATGTGATCCAATTTACTAATCATGCATATTATAGACTAGTATATCATCATATTACTTAATATTACACATTTATTTTTTCAAATAGAAAATAACTTATTTAACCTCAAACATTTATTTAATGTTTGTGACTAATCATGATTTGATAAGCTTACTTGTCAAAGTCTGTACCTTCAGAGCTGCAGTGTGAAAATGCACTATCTTTAAGTAATAAAGTAAAATACACACAACACCCTTACTCTACAAGCAAATCGACAGCATGTTTATATGCATGGTGGCTGTAGAGCTAAAACAAATTTAGAGTTTTCCATATTCTACAGTGAACATACTATATGAAAAAATATCATATATATACATATAAAACATAGTATAACTTGAAGAAAATAAATTAATTCCTTATTCTCTGTACTCATGCTGGAGATACCAGGAACTGTGAGTGTGTACATCACTCCTACTCAGCTATTTCTTTGCATCTCTGTGTTGAATGCTAGTGTGTTTCGGCCAAATATAATTTTCTACTTCCGATAGTCCTCATCTCTCTTATCTTGCCTTTCTCCTCCAACTGCTCTACCTAACAAAGTATTTCTAAGCTCTAATGCACTGCAAATGAATTATTCAGGTGAGAAGTCTGTCTTATGAGGAAGTTTCCTATTGGTGTTTCATTTTAAAACTACAAATTACCTACCCGTGCCATCATCCACATTCTCCACTTCCATCACCTCTGTATTGATCCGGCCACGAAAAAGGTACCGATGTCCATCTGTAGATGCCTTGCTATTCTTCAACCGTCTTGTAATGGAATGAAATCACAAAAACTTTGTTACTAAACTTAATAAAAAACAGTGTTGAAGCAATATGATGTAAGCTATCCTCTGAAAAAACACAAAAGACACCAATGCAATCAATGATATTGTTAGGCTCTTGGTGTTTTATACTTGTGTCCTCCCATTCATAACAGCATTGGTTGCTTTACAAATGAGGCTTATGTACTAGCTTTTGTAAACAAATGGAAGCTTTGGACTAAGAACAACATACAGCTGGGTGGGTAAATATGTGCTTTTGCTCAATTTAGAACATAAAAGGTACCAAATCAAAGTCTGTTACACACTGAAAGTTAGTTATTTTAAAATTTTATTTGATTTCTTTCACTTTCATTTCTCATTTTTCAGTAACTAGCTGGTAATTTCCATTTTCTTCAAGCTCGGGTAAAATTCAGTTAGTACTTATGATTCCTCTGCAAAGAAACTGACTGTGCTGGAAATTCTTCAGTTGAGTGTTATCCAGCTGAAAATATTTTTCCTATATTGTTTCTATGATATGAGACCTATATGCTTGTTGAATAAGTCTCTTAATACATGTATAATCTTTTATAAGGGTCTTATTTATTTTTAAAATAGTCTAAAACATTCCAAAACTTTGGTATAGTGTGTCTAATACTGGTCTTTAATCTTAAAAGGTATGTACAACAAAGTTAAAATATCCAGGTTTATAAATGAACATTTGTAATAATGAATTATGTGGTTAAGTGTGTTTATACTTGAATCACTGAACATACAGAAGAGATATTTTAGAAAGTTTTGTTAATTAAAGAGGAAAGATTCTAAGAAATGATTCAGGAGGATTCAAGAATACCTAGTCACTCAAAAGATTTCAATTAACTTAAACTATTCCATTTGACTCATTGACAAAAGTCTTGCTAATAATTTAATATACTGAAATAATTATTCATTTACTGTGTTGTACAGACACATCTGGCAAAAGTGAAGATGTAAATGTTCACCAACTTCAATATCCCTCTCCTCCTCACCCCTGCAGTTAGATATCAGCCCTAGATATCAGCCCTCCCTGCAGGGGGGGTCACAAGGTGCTGTCCCAGTCCCTGAATTCCTTCCGTGAAAGACAGTATATATTCCTGCCTTACCTGTCTAAAGCTTCATCAAAACTTAGTAGTCCTTCATCCCTACTAAAAGAAACTAATTAAATAGATTAATTAACCTGATTTAGGGTTTCTCAGCCCAGGCCTTCACCATCTTGCACTCCGATGTTCATTATGAAAGTGACCTCTAAATGTCCTTTGCTAATAACCTTAAATAAATGCTACCAATTAGGGATTCAGGCCATATAGTACGCAAGGTTGGCATCATAGCCAGCCAAGGATAGAGAAGAATGCAGAGCACACTAATATGTAGGTAATTGCATATTCTCCCAGGTAGGACATAGTATTGTGGGGCTTGCAAAAGAGAATTTCTTGTAAGTTTATACATCATACTTCAATCATTTTTTTTAAGTTTAATATCCTTGATAACAGTTTTATCACAGGCAAAGAATCATAGCATGGAATCTATCACTGGTCCTATTTTCTAAAGCATTAATTTTCTTTGTGATCTTGTCAGTTCTGAACAGGCTTTTATATTTCTCTTGACCTGTAGATAATAACACTCAATATGAAATTCCAGTAAGTGTCTGATCAATATTGTTAACACTTAGCTTAAAAAGAGAGACCTTTGGTCCCTTCAGAAGGTGGTTCTATTAAAGTATACCTACTGAAAAGCCTATGCTTTGAAAATGATTTTGCTCTATATTGTAATGTAGAATATTTGATATCCCAATTCTATGATTTCCCTCCTAATTATGTGTTTTAGTGGTCATCAGGATACATCTTGCAGGGATGTTCATAATAGCAGAAAAACTAAGACAAACAAACAAAAACCTAAACTCCACTGATAGGAGAGTGAATAATATTCAACCAATGGAATATTATACAAAGTTAAATGAATAAACTATTCCTATATATGGATACACAGTTTACAAACTATATTGTATACAAAATATAAACTGCAGAAGACAAAATACATTATAATACTTACAAAGCTCATTAACAAGCCAAACTAAGCCATATCATGTTTTATGTATTAAATATTACATAACACAGAGGAGGAGCAAGATGGCGGAGGAGTAGGAGACCTAAATTTTGTCTGCTCCCAGGAATTCAGCTAGATAGGTATCAAACCATTCTGAATACCTACGAACTCAAGAGGAGATCGAAGAAAAGAATAGCAGCAACTCTCTGAACAGAAAAGCGACAACTTTCTGGAACGTAAGATGGGCGGAGAAGTGAATCCAAGGTGATATTTGGGAAGATAGACAGTGAGGGGGGGGAGCCTCGGTCAGCCGCTACCTGCAAGTGATAGAGCAGCAGAGCACAAAATCGGAACTTGTAGAAGTCTGCTCCACTGAGGGACGTCGCTCCAGTGGCTAAGCAGGGGGTGGAACGCTCGCGGGGACAGTGTGGTCTCAGGACCCTCGGGGTCACAGAAGGACCGGGGGTGCATGAGTGCAGCAGAGCTCCCAGGTATCGGAGCGGGGAAGCCAGCTGCAGAGACGGAGCCAAGGAGTGAGCTCTCAGCTCGGGGTTGCCATAAACCGTGATCCGTGGCACAGTGGGGCCACTGCTCTTCCAGCAGGGATCCAACAAGCGGCAGATCCAGGGAGACTCCCCTTCCTCCCCTGGGAGGAGCAGCACGGGAGCGCACCGCAGGGATCTGCTGGGTTTGGAGACTCCACACGGGGTCATGAGCCAGAGACAGAAATGCTTGGTTACGGGCCGGGTGAGCACAGAGGGCGGCTGGAGACCAGGGAGACAGGAATGATTGACTGCTTTAATCTGGGGGCTCACTGAGGAGTGGAGCCCCGAGTTCTCGCCTCCTCCAGGACGGAGATTGGGAGGCCGCCATTTTCACTCTCCTCCTCCAAAGCTGTACGGAAAGCTTGCAGGGAGCTCACGAGAGCAAACCCAAGCAGACTGCTTAGCCCAGCCCCCTGCAGGGGCGAGGCAATTCCGCCTCTGGCAAAGACATTTGAGAACCACTGCAACAGGTCCCTCCCCCGGAAGATCAGCAAGGACATCCAGCCAAGACCAAGTTTACCAATCAATGAGAACGGCAGAACTTCAGCATCCGGGGAATACAGCACAGAGAATTCGTGGCTTTTTTTCCCATGATTCTTTAGTCTTTCAAAGTTAATTTTTTTAATTTTCTTTATTTTTTCCTTTTCTATTTTTTTAATTCTTTTTCCCTTTTTCAACCAACATATCTTATCAATCCCTTTTTTAAAAATCTTTTTTATTTTTCATTTTTACAGTCATATTCTATCCCTTGTAGTTAACCTTATTTTTTTGTATATATATATATATATAAGTTGTTCTCTCTTTAAAATTTTGGGATACAGTTTCTTCTAACAGACCAAAATATACCCTAAATCTCTAGTGTATGGCTTTGTTCTAGTATCCTGCCTGATCAAATTCTTTCCCCTCCTTTTTTTTTTTGTTCCTTTTTAAATTTCTCCTCTTTCTTCTTTTCAACCAACTTCTTATCGATTCCTTTTATAAAATATTTTATAATTTTCATCTTTAAACTCATATTCCATTCCCTCATCATATTTGCCCTTATTTTTGTACACATATAAGTTTCTCTTTCTTTAAAATTTTGGGAGGCACTTTCTTCTAACAGACCAAAATACACCCAAAATCTAGTGTGTGGCACTGATCTATTCATCAGCCTGATCATATTTGCTCATATTCTTTTTTTTTTTTTTTCCTTCTTTCGCTTTCTTTTCCCCCTGGTTTCAAGTCTCTTCTGATTTGTTTAGTGTATATTTTTCTGGGATCAAAGTTACCCTGTTAGCATTTTGTTGTCTCATTCATCTATTCTCCTCTGGACAAAATGACAAGACAGAAAAACTCACCTCAAAAAAAAGAACAAGAGGCAGTACCAAATGCCAGGGACCTAATCAAAACAGACATTAGTAAGATGTCGGAACTAGAGTTCAGAATGACGATTATAAACATACTAGGTGGGGTGGAAAAAAGCATGGAAGATACTAGAGAATCCCTTTCTGGAGAAATAAAAGAACTAAAATCTAACCAAGTCAAAATCAAAAAGGCTATTAATGAGGTGCAATCAAAAATGGAGGCTCTAACTGCCAGGATAAATGAGGCAGAAGAGAGAATTAGCAAAATAGAAGACCAAATGGTGGAGAATAAAGAAGCTGAGAAAAAGAGAGATAAACAACTACTGGATCATGAGGGCAGAATTCGAGAGATAAGTGATACCATAAGATGAAACAATATTAGAATAATTGGGATCCCAAAAGAAAAAGAGAGAGAGGGGCAGAAGGTATACTGGAGCAAATTATAGCAGAAAACTTCCCTAATTTGGGGAAGGAAAGAGGCATCAAAATCCAGGAGGCACAGAGAAACTCCTCAAAATCAATAAAAATAGGTCAATACCCTGACATCTAATAGTAAAACTTATGAGTCTCAGAGACAAAGAGAAAATCCTGAAAGCAGCTCGGGACAAGAGGTCTGTAACCTACAATGGTAGAAACATTAGATTGGCAACAGACCTATCCACAGAGACCTAGCAGGCCAGAAAGGACTGGCATGATATATTCAGAGCACTAAATGAGAAAAATATGTAGCCAAGAATACTATATCCAGCTAGGCTGTCGCTGAAAATAGAAGAAGAGATAAAAAGCTTCCAGGACAAACAAAAACTAAAGGAATTTGCAAACACAAAACCAGCCCTACAAGAAATATTGAAAGGGGTCCTCTTAGTAAAGGGAGAGCCTAAAAGTAACATAGACCATAAAGGAACACAGATAATATACAGTAACAGTCACCTAATAGGCAATAAAATGGCACTAAATTCCTATCTTTCAATAGTTACCCTGAATGTAAATGGGCTCAATGCCCCAATCAAAAGACACAGGCTATCAGATTGGATTAAAAAACAAGACCCATCAATATGCTGTCTGCAAGAGACTCATTTTAGACCCAAAGACACCTCCAGATTGCAAGTGAGGGGGTGGAAAACCATTTACCATGCTAATAGACATCAAAAGAAAGCTGGGGTGGCAATCCTTTATCAAACAAATTAGATTTCAAACGAAAGACTATAATAAGAGATGAGGAAGGACACTATATCATACTTAGAGGGTCTATCCAACAAGAAGATCTAACAATTGTAAATATCTATGCCCCTAACATGGGAGCAGCCAATTATATAAGCCAATTAATAAAAAAATCAAAGAAACACATCGACAACAATACAATAATAGTAGGGGACTTTAACATCCCCCTCACTGAAATGGACAGATCATCTAAGTAAAAGATCAACAAGCGAATAAAGGCTTTAAATAACACACTGAAGCAGACGGACTTCACAGATATATTCAGAACATTCCATCCCAAAGCAACAGAATACACATTCTTCTCTAGTGCCCAGTGACATTTTCCAGAATAGATCACATCCTAGGTCACAAGTCAGGTCTCAACTGGTACCAAAAGACTGGGATCATTCCCTGCATATTTTCAGACCACAATGCTTTGAAACTAGAACTCAATCACAAGAGAAAAGTTGGAAAGAACTCAAATACATGGAGGCAAAAGAGCATCCTACTGAAGAATGAATGGGTCAAGAGGAATTTAAAGAAGAATTTAAAAAACTCTTCACAGTGTAGGGATAGAGGGTACATACCTCAATATCATAAAAGCCATCTATGAAAAACCCACAGTATCATTCTCAATGGGGAAAAACTGAGAGCTTTCCCCCTAAGGTCAGGAACATGGTAGAGATGCCCACTCTCACCACTGCTATTCAACACAGTACTAGAATTCCTAGCCACAGCAATCAGACAACAAAAGAAATAAAAGGCATCTGAATTGGCAAAGAAGAAGTCAAACTCTCACTCTTTGCAGATGATATGATACTTTATGTGGAAAGCCCAAAAGACTGCACCCCAAAACTGCTAGAACTCATACAGGAACTCAGTCAAGCGGCAGGATATAAAATCAATGCACAGAAATCAGTGGCATTCCTACACCAACAACAAGACAGAAGAAAGAGAAATTTAGGAGTCGATCCCATTTACAATTGCACCCAAAATCATAAGATACCTAGGAATAAATCTAACCAAAGAGGCAAAGGATCTGTACTCAGAAAACTATAGAATACTCATGAAAGAAATTGAAGAAGACACAAAGAAATGGAAAAACGTTCCATGCTCATGGATTGGAAGAACAAATATTGTGAAGATGTCAATGCTACCTAGAGCAATCTACACATTTAATGCAATCCCTATCAAAATACCATCCACTTTTTTCAAAGAAATGGGACAAATAATCCTAAAATTTGTATGCAACCAGTAAAGACCCCAAATAGCCAGAGAAATGTTGAAAAAGAAGCAAAGCTGGTGGCATCACAATTCCAGACTTCAAGCTCTATTAGAAAGTTGTAATCATCAAGACAGTATGGTACTGGCACAAAAAAGGACACATAGATCAATGGAACAGAATAGAGAGCCCAGAAATGGACCCTCAACTCTATGGTCAACTAATCTTCGACAAAGCAGGAAAGTATGTCCAATGGAATAAAGACAGTCTCTTCAACAAATGGTGTTGGGAAAATTGGACAGCCACATGCAGAAGAGTGAAACTGGACCATTTCCTTACACCACACACAAAAATAGACTCAAAATGGTTGAAAGACCTAAATGTGAGACAGGAATCCATCAAAATCCTAGAGGAGAATACAGGTAGCAACCTCTTTGACCTCAGCTGGAGCAACTTCTTCCTAGAAACATTGCCAAAGGCAAGGGAAGCAAGGGCAAAAATGAACTACTGGGACTTCATCAAGATAAAAAGCTTTTGCACAGCAAAGGAAACAGTCAACAAAACCAAAAGACAACCGACAGAATGGGAGAAGATATTTGCAAATGACATATCAGATAAAGGGCTAGTATCCAAAATGTATAAAGAACTTCTCAAACTCAACACCCAAAGAACAAATGATCCATCAAGAAATGGGCAAAAGACATGAACAGACATTTTTCCAAAGAAGACATCCAAATGGCCAACAGACACATGAAGAAGTGCTCAACATCACTCGGCATCAGGGAAATCCAAATCAAAACCTTAATGAGATACCACCTCACACCAGTCAGAATGGCTAAAATTAACAAGTCAGGAAACAATAGGTGTTGGCGAGGATGCGGAGAAAGGAGAACCCTCCTACACTATTGGTGGGAATGCAAGCTGGTGCAGCCACTCTGGAAAACAGTATGGAGGTTTCTCAAAAAGTTGAAAGTAGATCTACCCTACGACCCAGCAATTGCACTACTGGGTATTTACCCCAAAGATACAAATGTAGGGATCCGAAGAGGTACATGCACCCCCATGTTTATAGCAATATCCTTAATAGCCAAAGTATGGAAAGAGCCAAGATGTCCATCAACAGATGAATGGATAAAGAAGATGTGGTATATATGTACAATGGAATATTATGCAGCCATGAAAAAAAAAAACACACAAAAACGAAATCTTGCCATTTGCAGCAACATGGATAGAACTAGAGGGTATTATGCTAAGCAAAATAAGTCAATCTGAGAATGACAAGTATCATACGATCTCACTGATATGAGGAATTCATAATCTCAGGGAATAAACTGAGGGTTGCTGGAGTGGTGGGGGGTGGGAGGGGTGGGATGGCTGGATGATGGACATTGGGAGGGTATGTGCTATGGTGAGCGCTGCGAATTGTGTAAGACTGATGAGTCACAGACCTATACCTCTGAAACAAATCATACATTACATGTTAAAAAAAAAAAAAGAAGATAGTAGGAAGGGAAAAATAAAGGGGGGAAATTGGAAGGGGAGACGAACCATAAGAGACTATGGACTTTGAGAAACAAACTGAGGGTTTTAGAGGGGAGGGGGGTGGGGGGATGGGTTAGCCTGGTGATGGGTATTAAGGAGGGCACGTATTGAATGGAGCACTGGGTGTTATACACAAACAATGAATCATGGAACACTACATCAAAAACTAATGATGTAATGTATGATGACTAACATAATAAAATAAAATTTAAAAAAAATTTTTTTATTTAAAAAAAATAAATATTACACACACTTTATCTTTTTAAATACTAGTTTCTCCTAAGATTAATACCATTAGAAATATCCAGAGCTGAGATGCCTAATCAGCACTCTTGTCTTTTGTGAATGTAAACTCTAGAATTAAATTCATCAAGTCCCTGGGTTGTGCAATTAAAATATTATGGAAATTTGGAAAAGGTTCAGTTTACTCCTACTTACTAAACGATCTTTAGAGCTTCAATAGTACTTGGTAAAGGGGATGAAGTATTCTAAAATGAAGGGAATGGATGGTATATTCACACTACTTCAATTCAGGAAGGGAATAGACAATCAGATTTATTCAGTAATTTCCATTTCTAGCCACTATGTATTTTGTCCACATTATACATACATTAAGAATATTCGCTCAAAAACTAGGATTTTGGGGGCACCTGGGTGGTTCAGTCAGGTAATTGCCCAACCCTTGATTGTGGCTCAGTTCATGATCTCAGGGTCATGGGATTGAGCCCCACATCAGGCTCTGCACTCAGCAGGGAGTATGCTTCTCTCCCTCTCCCTTTGCCCCTGCTCTCTCTCTCTCTCTCAAAATAAATAAAAAATCTTTAAAAAAAACACTTCAGGATTTTAATTTTGCAAAATCTTTCCTGTTGTTTACCTATTTAACAATGACAGCCATAAGACCATAAATGAAATCATCATTATACATGGCTAATTTTGCAAAAACCTTGGACTTGAAGGCAGGCACATATATAAATAAGTATGAGATCAACTGTAATTAAAAAAAAAGATCTCATTCTCAAATGGATGCCTTTAATAACTGCACCTAGATCAATGTGTTAATTGACTCCATGGGAGAAATCCTTTCATGATGTATATCAAATCATCCTGTTGTACCATTAAAATATCTTACCATGTTATTTGCCAACTAGTCCTCAAGAAGGCTGGAAAAAAAACAATTGTACCTAAACAACTTGAATAATATTACAATTTTTTAATGAGTTATATTCAACTAAAATTAACAGGATTTCTATATCTTCCTAAAACCTATTTCTATTAATCCCAATCTTGCTGCAAACACAAAGAATTTAGAAGAGCATACTAAAAAAAATAGACAAGTTCATTTTCATATGTGGTAAAAAGCATCTTTTTAAAAAAGCTCATTAAGGCAGGGATTAACAACAACTATCTTTTTTTTTAAAGATATTTATTTATTATTTATTTATTCATTTTAGAGCCAGAGAGAGAAAGCACATGTGAGAATGGGAAGGGGCAGAGGGACAGGCAGAGAGAGAAACTCAAGCAGACCCCACACTGAGTGCAGAGCCCGACCTGGGGCTCAATCTCACAAACCTGAGATCACAACCAGAGTCGAAACCAAGAGTCGGACGCTTAACCAACTGTGCCAGAAAGGCGCCCCACAACTATCTTTTCACTTTAATCCTAACCTGTCCCCTTTCATCGAGGCACATGGGCACTTCTCTGCTTTCTCAGTTAGTGCCATTGTATTTTCACAGTAATGTCTCAGGCTAGGGAATTCTGATACTATAATCCAAGAGGCCGAACTCCCATGTCATCAACATAGCTGCCAACGTTCAGAGAACTTGCTCTGGGCATCCTGTTCATTGACTTAGGAAATCCCATTTCAAGAGAATCTTGCCTCATAAATCAGTCAGTTTTGATCTTCTCATTCTCAACGTCACCAAAAAATCTTTGGCTATAGTGGCCTAATTTCTGAGTCTAGAATAAACACTCACTCAAACCCTGCATCCTCAACCCACCTGTTTTACCTTTAAATTTCATTAAGCCTTTTAGTACCTTTTCACTGAAACTAATATATCCTAGATATGGTTAGGAAGAAGCATATAAAGCCTCAGGAAATTTCCCAATTAAGTGCAACTTTACTTTTTTGCTTAAACAACCTGCAAAACGTTTTGCCAAGAGTTCAAGGAAACATCCTATAATATAACTACCTTCTGAAGAAAAAATTATATCCGTGCTTTAAAACAAATAACATTACAGCAATAACATTGCTACATTAAACTACTTAAACTAATGATGGCTAAGCTATACCAGGAACTTGCTTGGGTTTCATTGATTCATTTATTTATTCATTTATTCAACAAATACCTCTTGAGTGTCTATTACATGGCAGGTCCAGTCTCTGGGGAAATAGCACAGAATACACAGCAAGACCACTGTTCTCATGGACTTTACAGTCTAATCCAGTAAAGGTGGCAACAAATAAATAAATAACGAAGAAAATATTAGGAAGAATTTTCTAGATGTTGATAGAAAATGGCTGGGAGGCTACACTAGATGGGGCGGTCAGGGAAAATATTTCCGAGGAAGAGGAGGAAATGATTGGGAAGCAGCACTGGGAAACACAGAAGACACACCCACCTTTCCTACAGGGCCTGAGACATGTGGGTTAGCAACAGAAAAAAATTTTTTCCTCCAGAAGGTTCCTGGGAGGTAGTGTTATCGAATGATAGTCACATTTCAGTCAGGTTTTACAAGAAGGTAAAGAGAACAATCAGAGAATAGGCTGAGCGTATGTGAAATTTACTGAGGAGATCCCGAGTTCCCAGGAGCACAGAGGAAAAAGTTGAACTCGTGAGACTGATAAATAATTTCTTTTTTTATTAAAAAAATTTTTTTGAGGTTAATAAGTAATTTCTGAAGTATTACCTGTTTATCACCTTACCTGTGTTTCCTTTTGCAATACACCAGAAGATTATCAAAAAGAAAAAACACCCGTTCTTGAATATTTCCAGAAGAAATTTTCAATAAGACGCCACACATTAGCATCTCAGTGCAGGTGTCGGTGACGTTGGATCCCTAGGTCAAAAAAAAAAAAAAAAAAATGGAGACAATGTTTGATTACTTAACAGAAACTTCTGTGTGTAATTCTACTTCTCCTTAAAAGTCTGTTTGTTTTTATTTCAAGATACAATATATGGACAGAAGTTGAAACACCATAAATATTTATACATTGGATGGAGGTCTCCTTGCCTCCCAGACTCCTGGTCAGTCTGAGCAGATACAACTGTGGCTAAGAGATTCTGTGTCTTCTTTTAGCTTTCTTACACATGTATGCATACATAAACATGGATGATACATGTTACTATGTTCTTTTAAAAGGAGATGATTTCAAAGTGACGCATAACATTCATGTCCCTAGTACTCCTCTCCTCCTCCTCTCTTTCCCTGGTATGGGAAAAGAGTAACATGGATACATCACAAAGTACACGAAGTTCTCTAAATTTTTAGCGGGTCTCAATTTATTTATCCACTCCTAGGATTGATAGGAAGAAAAAAGAAGAAATTAAAGGGGGGAAAAAAAACTATTTAAAGAGAGCAACCTTCCATAGTCTTTTACCCAAGTTAAAAGTTAGCATAGGCATGCTCATTCATTAAATAAGCCTTCACTGAGTGCACACTAAGGTCAGATGATTAGTGACAAAACTGGGTCTTAACACAAGCGCTAACCATTCAGAGGAGCCACAAGATGGAAGGAGCCTGAATCGCAAACAGAGGAAAGGTGCACAATGAAGCAGAGCACAAGCATTGGATTGTTGTGTGAGCTGATCAAAAACATCTAATTTGAGCCATTATAAATGTGGCCGTCTATCTGTCTCTACAACCTAAACTATCACAACTAATGCACTGAGTTAGACAAAAAAGAAAAAAAAAAAGTTTTATGTAGATAGCTGTTAAGCATGCTCTGCAAGAATACTTCTATTTTCAGTATGTCTGGGGATTTTTAAATCCAGGGATAAATTTCTGACTCTTTTTAAACTTAATGCTTTTATTTTTTATTTTTGATATTTAACAATCAGACCATTAATTTCATACTTCCACAGTAATCATTGATACAGTTTTTCTGATTGATTATAAAAATTTAAATTATGGTGACAACTGATACCTGTCAATAAGAAACTTCCCAAATTGGAAATTAAAAGAATGTGATTGTGTTGAGTGTCTATATTACACACACATTTTATTTATTTTTTAGTTTTTTAGTTTTTACTAACTTTATTTTTTTAAAGATTTTATTTATTTATCTGTCAGAGAGAGAGGGGGAGAGAGAGAGAGAACACAAGCAGGGGGAGCAGTAGAGGAGGGGGAGAAGCAGACTCCCCGCTGAGCAGGGAGCCCAATGCGGGGCTCGATCCCGGGACCCCGGGATCATGACCTGAGCCGAAGGCAGACGCTTAACTGACTGAGCCGCCCAGGCATCCCTACGTACACATTTTATTTTTTGTTTTTATGTTTAACTTAAGTATTTTGTTTTATTAAGTTTTTTAATTTTAATTCCAGGAGAGTTAACATACAGTGTTATACTAGTTTCAGGTGGTACAATATAGTGACTCAGCGATTCCATACCTATTCAGTGCTCATCATGATAAGTGTACTCTTAATCCCCTTCACTTCTTTCACCTATCCCCCACCCACTCCCCTCTGGTGACCAGCCATTATAAAATATTTTAGATTTAAGACATTTCCTTTCTTTTTTTTCTTTCATCACAAAGGTGGACATATAATTAGAGATCTATTAAAAATTTACACAATTTCATATCCTTCATCATGTGATAATTAAGTAAAAACTGTCATCAAATATGAATATAAATCCCAATTTCAGTGGCAACGATTTCTTATTTAAATACTATCCCTACCTCAGAAAAAAATTAAGATAGAATAGTATTAAAAATGTAAACAAGGAAACATCACATTGATTCTTGCACAGGGAACTATACGATGTTATGAAAGTGGCTTTACTGGTAACAATTTTACAAAAGGTACAAAATACTTCACCTTAGACTATTTCTCATAGTAGCCCAAAAAAGTAAAGCAAAGAAGCTAACTTGTTATCTTATTAAATGGTAACTGCAGATGTTTCTCTAATTTGCATACTAACCAGTCTTCCAAGTAAGTTCCCAATATAATTACAGGTAGGTATTAGTAGATGCATTCCTACTTGACAAAAATCTTTTTTTTTTTAAAGATTTTATTTATTTGAGAGAGGGAGAGAGTGAGCAAGCACGAGTGGTGGGGAGGGGCAGAGGGACAGGGAGAGAGAGAAGCAGGCTCCCCGCTGAGCAGGGTGGCAGATGCACAGGGCTCGATCCAGGACCATGAAATCATGACCTGAGCCAAAACCAACTTAATCGACTGAGCCACCCAAACACCCCCATACTTGAGAGAAATCTTAACCATACATTTCCAACTTGTTTGTGATTATAATCTTTATTAATAAATATAAGAAGAATTTAACGTAAATTAGTATAGTGGTTAGAGGTCATTTATTCCATCCCCTTACACAGTTTCACAGGAGATATTGTTCAAGCTCTGAAGAACTCACGAGAACTAATGTGTAAAATAAAAAATAGGTATATTATTCTTGATCATAAAAGTACCTGACATCCACACCGAATGTTCCCTTAAGTATGGCCAACACAATCTCCCTTTGTAAACTTCCTAACTGGAAAGCTGTATTATAATCAGAAAGAATCTGACACAAGTAAAAAAAAAAAAAAAACTCACAACCAGACAGTCACAGAGGAAAGGACACGATTGCTGACCACCACTGAGAGTTTGACCACTGACCATACCCCGGGGCCTTTTCCCTGTCTTTGTCTTCCTGTGACCTGTCTGCATGTTATTTGAATTGCTCTCCACCATCAAGTTCTTGTTTGTTCATATCTTTTATCTTGTCAGTGCCACAAACACTTTCTAATGAAGTCACGCTTCCCAGTTAAGAAAAACTGTCTCCTGTCCTGTGAACAGACTGAATTGAAGAGCAGGGCCATGCTAGCTAGCTAGCTTCCCATAGGTCAGGTGTTGGAGAGACTGAGCACTGCCCGTCAGCAGCTGTATCTTTGATTTCTAATAAAAAAGCCAATTTTATAGCAGGAAGCTTGCTCAGATGGTAGCATTAGACAAGTCAGAGGCATGCCTGGACTATTAGAGGAGGGCCTTCAACAGAACGTATAGATGGGGCTGCAGTTGTTCATTTATATACCAAGAGGAGAGAGGGAGGGAGGGAGAGAGAGAGAGAGCAGAAAAAAGGAAGGAAGGAAGCGGGGAGGGCGGGGAGGATATCTTGGTGAACTAGACTTAAGAATTAGAGCAGTTTGAAAGCAAAGAGCTAGCACAATCTACCACCGGGACAAGACCATCCAAAGTCTATCTGTCTCACTGTGTGTCTCTCTCTCCTTGCTCTCTCTTTTCTCGGCTTCCACTACAAACAAATCACACTTCTGAATGACTCTTTTGATTCTGTAGCTATGTTCATGCCTTCTAACCAATGTAGAAAAGGATAATAGTACTTAATTTATTCACAGAATTAACAGACAATATATATAAAACTCCCAGCACAATGCCTAGCACAGAAAAGGACTCAATAAAGGCTAGTACAATTAACATTGCTGGCTTTAAAGATGATTTTCTTCTTCAAGGAGACTTCACTTATTTCTGACCTCTGCTGTGGTTCACTCTATGTTGATTTTTATGCTTTAACTCGTTGAAGACGGTGTTATTTCTGATTCTCTAGTTTTTGAGGGTAGACACATCTTGTTGCCTCAGAGAACACTGACTTTTGCCCTGACAAAAAAAGGCCTTCTAGCCTATTCTTGAACACTTCTAGTAAAATTAAGTTCATTCCCTCTTAAGAAAGCTATTTCTTTACTTAGCCACTCTACTTAGTAGAAAGATTTTTCTAATCGTAGAACCAAATTCTACTTCCCTTTCTACTCACTGACTCTACTTCCGCCTCCTGGGAGTAGAGGAATACCCTCTTCATTATGACAGGCCTGGCCCTCCAGTATCTGAAAACAGCCAGTACACTTCCCTTCTGCCTTCCAAGCTAGATAACTAGCATTGCTTTTGACCATTCATCCTATGGCTTGATTTGAGAAACCTGCAAGATCCCTGAAGATCTCCTCTGAACCTTCTCCAGTTTGTCAGGGTCTCCCTTAATATGTAACACCTCTAGAAGTGAGCACAACCACTCGGATGTGAGCTGGCAAATAAATCATATAGTGATTTATTTATTTATTTATTTATTTATTTTATTATTACTCCAGTCCCCTACAATACGTATCTTGATACCATAAGATTATATTAGCACATTTATGGCAATCCCATCTTACAATTAATTCAAAGTGCTCCATTAGTCAGCAAAGCATCTCAATCATTTTCCTCTATCGTATACTTAAATAGTTTGACTTTTGAATGATTTAATCTAGATTGGTATCATAGCAAACTCTCAAACCCCTCACTAATATATAAATACATTGTGTTTTGGGGCACCTGAGCCAGGGCACCCACTCAGTCGGTTAAGCATCTGCCTTCAGCTCAGGTCATGATCCCAAGGTCCTAGGATGGAGCCCTGTGTCAGGTTCCCTGCTCAGCGGGGAGCCTGCCTCTCCCTGCCCGCCACTCATGCTCTCTCTCGCTATCTCTCTCTCAAATAAATAAAAATTTTTTAAAAATCTTTAAAAAAAAGGGGGCTCCTGGGTGGCTCTCCGTTGGTTAAGCGACTGCCTTCGGCTCAGGTCATGATCCCGGAGTCCCAGGATCGAGTCCCGCACTGGGCTCCCTGCTCAGCAGGGAGTCTGCTTCTCCCTCTGACCCTCGTGCCTCTCATGCTCTCTTTCTCTCATTCTCTCTCTCTCAAATAAGTAAGTAAAATCTTAAAAAAAATTTTAAAATTAAAGAAAACCTTAAAAAAATACATTATGTTTAAGTCATTATCATAGGTTCCCATTAGCTCCTAGCTCCTGATCAAAAATCAGAATAAGATTAATTGACCTCTGTGAGGGCAACACTTCTTTTCATAACAACCCAAAGTATCTGTTTAATAATCTATTAATGAAATTTTGTGGGATAATGACATCAAGCCCAATCATCTTGTTATGCTTCAAAGTATATCTCACAATATAAACATAACATCAATCACATTATATTTTACTAAATCCTACTGAGACATTCCTATCACTGAGGTGAGATGTCTTTAATAGTTAACAGCAAACTTTAAGAATTAGTACAGTATATACCTTTACTTTCTTCTACCATAGTAATCTACTATTACCACATGAAATCTCTTCAGTGAATAATTAAATAATTCCCAGAGGACTGCTTATGCAACTTAAAGGAATCTGTGTCGAACATACACATTTGTCTAAAAAACTCCTAAAAGAATGGCCTGTAGCATTTCTCTTTATACCACGTGTATCTCATAGATGATAAAGAATAACCATTGTGTTCTTGATTTACCATGATTGAATCTGTGCATGATTTCTATGACAGTGGCAGCTAGAAATCATTAAGAATTTTTTAACCACAGATATGCACAATTTTATAAATATTGAAGAAAATTTGACCAAGTGTATATACAGTCTTCTGTATAGTCATGATGTGCCTCTCACTTCAAATCCATCCCACGTACAAATAGATAATTAATAAGTGTCTCTTTTTAAATAATGCTGTGGCATAGTTTCCCCTCACTTACATGATAAATCTACCTTTCTCTGTAGTAAAAAAAATAATAATAATCTCACAACTTTATCTTTAAAGTAAATGAAATTTATGATATTTTGAAACTACATGCAATTTTTTTTTTCCTTTACCTAGAAATGCCAGGAAAGTTTCTAGAGAGTTAGGAATAAAGAAGTCAAGCTACAAAATTCATAGGAGAAATTGAAATAAAGTATGGCTATGAGCATCAGATTGTTAGGTAAGAGTCAGGAGCACTAAAGTCTATGAAAATGACAATGTCAGATGAGTGAACTAGAAAATAACAAATGTGGAAGCAGTAAAACTAGCCAGGCAGATCATCAGAAGAGAGCAAAGCCTCTAGGGCAATGGTTCTCAAAGTTTAGAGTTTGGGAGACACACTTGATGGGCTTCTTAAAATTCCCAGGTTCAGAGATTGAAACTGAGTAAAGGTGGGGAAGGTCCCAGGTCATTCCAGTAAATGCTGCTGCATGTGGTATTCTGTCAACATTCCAAGTAAAACTGCTTTGGAGGCTTTGAGTACCTGAATCCAGGTGCTCAAGGGCATAGTATGGCAACCCTGTGACATGGAGATTGAGGTGAGCACAGGTCTCTGCCCGAGGTAGTCCTGACTGCTCCCCAGTGCCCACAGCAGACAGGCGTTGATCACGTTAACATGCTTGCAAATACACCACATGGTCACCTGTGGTACATTTCATCACTGGTGAATATTCACTTAAACCTGAATAATATTACATAACCTAGTTAGTATTTTATCTTCATTTTGAAAATCGATGCTCATTTTTAAATCTAGAAATCTATTCTTTGGCAAATCTTTATTTAGTCATTGAACAACCATGTATGATAAACGCCTTTCTCAAGATGAATACTAAAGTCAGGCTTTTAACATTTCTACAACACACCAAACAATGTGTTAAACATTTTCTCCTGGTATAAATCTCTAGCAAGTTGGCTTCTCTGTTCGTAAAGTTTTAGGAAGAAAGAGGGAGAGAGAGAGAGAGAGAGGGAGGGAGAGAGGGATGGGGGAGGGAGGAAGGAGGAAGGAGGGAAGGAAGGAAGGAAGGAAGGAAGGAAGGAAGGAAGGAAGGAAGGAAGGAAGGAAGGAAGGAAGGAAGGAAGGAA